>NW_017732217.1:217034-248147 GCF_001890085.2 Hipposideros armiger
CTAGACTGAAGAACAAAAGGACAGCAACTTGTCTGTTCCCCTTCCCCCAATTCCCCAGCACTGTTTCCATCCCCCCAATTCCCCAATAAAAATCTTTTAAAAAAATGGATCATAAAACTAAATGTAAGAGCTAAACTATTAAACTTAAGAAACCATAGGCACAAATGTCTAATCACTAAGTTGTACACCCGAAACTAATATAATATTGTATGTCAACTGTAATTGAAAATTTTTTTTAAGGGGGGAAACAGGTGAAGGGAAATAAGAGGTTTAAATATCTAGGTATAAGTCATGGGGATGTAATGTGTAGTGATAGCGTTGTATGGTGTCAGATGGTTGCTGGACTTATCATGGTGATCACTTCTTCAGGTATATAAATGTTGAATAACTATGGTGTACACCTGAAACTAATATAATATTGTATGTTAGCTATATTTTAATAAAAATCTTTTCAAAAAAAGAAAGAAAAAGAAACCATAGGCATAATCTTTATGCGCTTGGATTAGGCAAAAGTTTTTGATGTGATACCTAAATCATAAGCAATGAAAGAGAAACAAATTAATTGGACTTCATCAAAATGAAAAGCTTTTGCACTTCAAAGGACATGATCAAGAAAGAGAAGAAATGGGCCAGCCAGGTGGTGCAGTTGGTTAGAGTGCAAGCTCTGAGCAACAGGGTCACCAGTTTGATTCCCACATGGGCCAGTGAGCTGCGCCAGAGCTGAGCTGCCGCTGAACTATCAACTGGCAGCTGGACGACTCAGCTGGTGAGAGCGCATGCTCTTAACAACAAGGTTGCCGGTTGGACTCCCACATGGGATGGTGGGCCCACTCTCAACTAGATTGAAAGCAGTGACTGGACTTGGAGCTGAGCTTGCACCCTCCACAACTAAGGTTGAAGGACAACAACTTGACTTGAAGCTGATGGGTCCTGGAAAAACACAATGTTCCCTTCCCCAATTCCCCAATAAAATCTTTAAAAAAAAAAAAAGAAAGAAAGTGAAGAAATAACCCATAGAATGGAAGAAAATATTTGCAAATCATTAAGGATCTAATATCCAGAATACATAAACAACTCTCACAGATAAGCAACAAGAGGATAATCCAATTTTAAAATCAGCAAAGAATTTGATTAGACATTTCTCCAATACAGGAATGGACAATAAGCACATATAAGATGTTCAACATTATTAGCCATCAGGGAAATGCACATCAAAGCCACAATGAGATACCACATCACACCCACTAGGACTGCTACAATCAAAAAACAAAAATAACAAGTGTTGGCAAGAATGTAGAGAAGTTGGAACCCTAATGCATTTGCTGCTTGGAATGTAAAATGGCACAGCCACTTCGGAAAGTCTGGCAGTTACTCAAAAAGTCAAACATACAAGATCAGACAACAAAGTTCGCAAACTCATCCTAGAAAAAGTGCTACCTACCTCATTGCTGAATATCACTACAGTCACCTTCGAAGTACTCCCCTTGGGAAGCTATGCACCAATGCCAGCACCTAGTCCACCCTTCAAAGCAATTTTGGAACTCTTTCTGGAATGGCCATCAGAGTTGTCATCGTATTACCCTCGATGTCCCGAATGCCATCAAAATGTCTTCCTTTCAATATTTCCTTTGTTAGGTCCTTGCTCGTTAATAAAGACCTGAGAGACAGAGTTTTCATTCCAAAGGCTTTATTGGGCCAAGCCTGGCGTTCATCTCACTCTGCAGGAGGAGAACGACCCCAGGCCTTGGCCGGTGAGAGTTTATATATGCTTTACCTATTTCCAGGAGCTTAAGCAGAAGCAGATTTACAGAAGCAAGAATAACCCGTTGTTGCAAACAGGTTTACAGAAGCGAGAATAAACTGTTATTGAAAACAGGTTTACAGAAGCGAGAATAAACCATTATTGCAAAACAAGCAGTTATTGTTGGCACCTGACCGCATCCATTGCAGGTGTTGCTTGGCCGGAGCATGACTCCTTCCTTGAAACAGGTTTTGAACAGAAACTTTTTGTAATGGCGACAGGAAGCCCCTGGTCTGGTCCCAGGGACAAAGGAGGTCCTGAATAGTTTCCTGGAACCTTATTCATCTAATTTGGTTCTTGCAACAGTATCCCTGAGGACAGGTCCTTACACCTTTATCTTCGAGTAAAGAAAGAAGTCACTGGGGGCTAGATCAGGTGAGCAGGGAGCGTGTTCCAATAGTTATTTGTTTACTAGCTAAAAACTCCCTCACAGACAGTGACGTGTGAGCTGGTGCATTGTCATGATGTAAGAGCCATGAATTGTTGGCAAAATTTTCAGGTCGTTGAACTTTTTCACGCAGCCTTTTCAGCACTTCCAAATAGTAAACTTGGTTTACTGTTTGTGCAGTTGGTACAAATTCATAATGAATAATTCCTCTGATATGCAAAAAGGTTAGCAACATCATTACAAGTCCTCAAACTTAATTTTCAGACCTCATACATATGAAATTAATATAATATTGTATGTCAGCTGTAATTGAAAACTAAAAAAAGTTTTTTCAGATTTGTATTGGGGCATTGGGGAGGGGAAGAGTGTTGGGGAATTGGGGAAGGGAAACATTGTGTGTTTCCAGGATCCATCAACTCCAAGTCAAGTTGTTGTCCTTCAGTCTTAGTTGTAGAGGGCGCAAGCTCTGCTCCAAGTCCAGTTGCCCCTTTCAACCTAGTTGTGGGAGGGGCGTAGTCCACCATCCAATGCGGAAGTTGAACCGGCAACCTTGTTGAACACTAAGCCATCCCGCCTCCCAATGGCAGCTCGCGGCTGCTCAGCTCAAGGTGCTGTGTTCAATCTTAGTTGCAGATGGGTGCAGCCCACCATCCCATGCAGAAATTGAACCAGCAACTTTGCTGCTAAGAGCACGCACTCTCACCAGCTCAATGACAGCGCCACTCGGGCACAGCTCACTGGCCCATGTGGGGATCAAACCTGCGACCCTGTTGTTCAGAGCTCGTGCTTTTAACCAACTGAGCCATTCAGGCGGCCCCTAAAATTTTGTTTAAATAAAAAAAATACAAGGATTTGACAGCAGGAAACATAGGTTACAAACCTGGCTCCAAAAACATTACCTCAATGACCTTGGGTAAGTCCATGCCCTTCTCCATGGTAGTTTCCTCCTCTGTTTAAGGGGATGGAGGTGGCCTCTAGACAGACAGCATAGGAAGGGGTCCAGACCCAAACCCAGCATCCCTTCACTGTTGCCCCAGTCCCGGAGAAGAGCCTGGGGTTGAGCTAGGTGCCAGGCACTGGCCCCAATATGGCGGCAGAACACCAACTGTGCAAACTCCACCTAGTGGAAGGAGGGAGGCGGCCTGCCGGCATGGGATGCTCCCCAGACCACCTGGCCCAGAAACTCAGGTTGGCAATCAGCAGTGCTGAACAGGAGTCCACCTCCCTGGTGACCTCACTGGGACTTTACCCTCTCTCAAAGTCAGAGCCCAAGTGAAAGGAGTTGTTTATTTAGGGAGCTCCACCATTCTTTTGTTTCCGACCCTTTCCCAGCTACAGAGGATTTGGGGCAAGAAAAGAATACTTGTGCATCTACTAGCTGCTATCCCTAGACAGTGACTTTCCTTCTCTCAGTCTCCTTTTTAGAAAATGATAATAGCACCTGCCTGTTAAGAGTTGTTATAAAAACTATCAACCAGGGTGCAAGCAGCAGGAATAACCTGAATCAAATGGTTTAAACAATAAAGGATTTACTTGGTTATCCCACTTATAAACAGGCCATATGTAGGGCAGGCTCCACTATTTATAGCCTAAATGGTCCCAGATGTTTTCTGTATTTCTTCCTTTCTATATGCGGCAGGGGGTGGGGTGGGGGGGTGTGGAGAGACTGGATACACAAAAATAAAGTAACAGTTGCTCACACTCTCATTCCTTTATTTGTTAATTACATAAAGCAAGAAGTAAAAGTTTCCTGATCTCACCTTCTAGAGGTAATTACTGCTTAGAATTGTAGCCTATTTTTTTCAGAAATTTTTTCCTATCCACCTAGAGATAAGTGTTACAGATAGAGAGATATACACATACATTTTAAACAAAATAAAATCATGCTATGTTTGTTGATTTTCAAACTAGCTTGGGTTTATCTTGAGCAGTGATTAAAAATTCATATGCATAATCCAGAAACAGAAAGCAAATTGGTGCTTGCCAGGGGCTGAGGGGAAGGAGAATTGGGAGGGACTGCTTAATGGGTACCTAAATGAAGCCTAAACAGGACAGAGAGAAAAGATAGATGAGTGAAGAAAACCAGGTGTAGGGCAATAAGGAGTGATGGGAACTGGGGCAAACTGAAAACGCCAGGTTGGTGATGACTACTCAACTCAAACGCCACCATGGGGAATGCAGGGCCCAGTGTGATCAGATTTAGAATTTTTCAAAATAAGACAGAAATGTGGATCTTATGTGAAAACCACCAGTTTAGATATGTGGCAAGTAAGTGAAGTTTTTTAAAACAGAGTGTGGGCCTGCAGGTCCCCAACTTACAACTTTGGCAGCAGGTCACCTTCAGGGTTCAGCCAGTTTGCTATAAAAATGTGGTATACAGAGACAGGGGACAGGCACAGGGAGGTGTCTTGCATGGGTGACACACACTGCCAGATACATTTCAGCTCTCTAAGGAAAAGGGAACCAGCCTTGCATACACTGGAGGCCCTACGTGTGAGGTTTGGATTAGGTATGGGCAAACATTGGCCCCACTCCTCCCAGAGTGGATGGGGTTTACTCGCCCCTCCCCCAATGGTGGTGGGCGTGGCTGCATGACTGGCTTTGGCCAGTGGAAGATTAGCAGACACCATAGTACATGACAGCCTTAAATGAACCAGTGCAGTTGGCTTGACTCTCTCACTCTGGTGTGAGCACCCTTGAGAAAAACATGTCCCAGATAAAAGCATGTCCCCTTCAGCCTAGGCCCCAGAATGAATACATACAGAACAAACTGGAAACCAAGCCCAGCCAATATGGGGCCTGACACAGAGCCATCCAGTGAAGCCCATCACACTGCTCTTGACCTCAGTGCAGTGATCATGAGGCTAAATGTTTGCTGAAGCCACTATGTTTGTGGATAGGTCATTAGTCAGAATTACTGAGGCAATATCTGACTGTTACACCACCATCAGGAAGCAACTGATCTGTAAATCCTGCCTCAAACCCTGGTTCCATGGCTTTTGAACTTTTTGGTATTAGGCTACCTTTACACTCTTAAAAATTATTGAAGACCAATGAGTTTTTATTTATGTGAGTTCTATCTGTCAATACTTACTATATTAGAAATTAAATTCCATTTAAACATATAAACACAAGAATACTCAACATCATTAGTCATTAGGAAAATGCAAATCAAAGCCACAACGAGATACACTTCACACCCACTAGAATGGCTATAATAAAAAGACAGATAATAGGGCCAGCCGCGTGGCATGTTGGTTAGGAGTTGGCTTGGGATGCCAGCTCTGAGCAGCAGGGCCCCGGTTCAGATCCTACATGAGGGCCAGTGACACTGCGCCCCCTACAGCTAAGATGGTGAACAACAGCTTGACCTGGAGCTGGGCTGCCATGAGTTGCCAGTGATGGCTATGCTGCAGTGGGGCTGGCGGGCAGCTGGCGAGAGCTGCCGTGAGCCACCGTGAGCAGCTGCCAAATGGCCAGCGAGCGACTGCCTCACCTGGGAAGAGCGCAATGATAATACCAACAGTGAAGTGACATCCTCTACAACTAGACTGAATAACAAAAGGACAGCAACTTGTCTGTTCCCCTTCCCTGATTCCCCAACGCTGTTTCCCTCCTCCAATTCCCCAATAAAATCTTAAAAAAAAAAACAACCAGATAATAATTATTGGCAAGGATGTGGAGAAAGCAGAATTCTCATACACTGCTAGGGGGAATGTGAAATGGTGCAACCACATTGGAAAACAGCCTGGTAGTTCCTCAAAAGTTTAAATATAGAGTTACCATATGACACAACCATTCCACTTGTAGAATGGAATATTCGCTCATATTCAAGAAAAATGAAAACATACGTCTGCACAAAAACTTGTACACAAATGTTCATAAGAAGCATCATTTGTAATAGTGGAAACAACCCAAATGTCCCTCAATGGATGAATGGATAAATATAATGTAGTATGAATATTATTTGGCAATAATAAGAAATAAAGTATTGATTCACACTACAATGTGGATGAACCTTGAAAACACTATGCTAAGTGAAAGAAGTCAGTCACAAAGACCACATATTGAATAATTGCATTTTATATGAAATGTTCAGAAATCAAATCTATAGAGAAGAAAGTAGATTAGTCGCTGCAGGGGGCAGAAGTGGAAGGGGCGGGGAATAACTACTAATGGATGCTGGATTTCCTTTTGGGGTAATGAAAAATTTCAAAAATTGATTATGGTGATAGTTGCATAATTCTGTGGCTCTACTAATAACCATTGGATTGTACACTTTATGGGGGCAAATTGTATGGGCAAATGTGAATTATATCTCAATAAAATTGTTATTAAAACACACACACACACACACACACACACAAGAACACCTTGCACACATTCCATTAACCAGCAAAGCAATGGCATCATCACACATGTAACCTCTGTAAAACTCCACTGAGTCCTTGTGGGAGAATGACAGTGAAAGGCAAAAAAATACCTTGTTATTATAGAAACAGTACTGAAACGGTCCTCGGCGCAAACATTGAGACCCACTAACCCAGATGCTGAGGGAACTACAATTAAGGTCCCCAAGCCACATGTCTTTCAGGAACCCTGGGGTTAGGGCCCCCATCACTGCTCCTCCATCGTTACCAATTCTTTAGACCATTCGCAGTTCCTGCTCCATGAAGATAAATGTCTCCGAGGGGACCCTCACCACATGTCCATCCCCTCAGCCTTTCTGCCTACTAGGAAGTTATAAGGGAAGGCTGCCTGGAGTAGAGGCAACCAGGTCTGAGTCTTGATGGAGAAAAAGAGTTAGCCAGACACAGAAAAGAAGAAGGGCTCCCTGGTAGAAGAACAGATGATTCCAGTAGGGACTGGAATCCCCAGTCCCTGGGCCCTCAAGAGAGACCTCACCTCTGAGCACACTGAGTTCTCTTTTTCCCTCCTTGCACACATTTTGTTGCCTTTTATTTTCCACATTATTTAATATTTATTCAACCAAAAAACACTAAATATCTAGTACATGCCAGGCACTGTTCTAAGCACTGGAGATATAAACGTGGACAAAACAGACAAAGATTCCTCTGGAGCTTATATGCTATTAGGCTTAAGAGGCAATGAACAAGTAAATGTATAAAATGTCAGGTGATATATGCCATGGGGTAAAATAAAGCCACATCACAGAGAATGGTGGCCCTGGGTGGATGAGGGGAGATGGAGCACAGGACTGTATGCCAGCCGTTAGTATTCTCATTTTCTAGATGAAGAGGCTAAGCTACAGAGAAGTGACCTACCTGCCTGAGATATTTTCCCTTTGGTCCTTACAGGTATACTGTAGGCCAGACATGTCCCATTATTCCTAATAATCGCGTCTAATAATTTCTCATCTCATCCTCTCCAATTTACAGATGATATCTCAAAGGCAGAGGGTTAAGCAAGGAGGCCAAGCCAAGCACTAGTCATGCCGTTATTAAGAGGTAGATAGGGGTTAGAGCCCAGGTCTTCCAAGTCCATGCCCTTAGGCTCTGCACCAGACAGCTTGGCTCCTACCTCTGCAGACAGAAGACCTGGATGGCAGGCTCGGCAACACTTGGTCTCATAGTGGGCTGGACACACAAGAACATCTTCTCTTTCTGTTGGTGCCCTTTTCTAGGCCCCATGCTCTTGGCTTCATAGATGGATTCGGCCTCTTCCACTAACCAGCCATGTGGCTTGGGGCAAGTTGCTTTACCCTCTGGGTCTCAACTACTCCATCGGTAAATCTTGCAAGTTTGACGTGAGAAAAGCACTTAGCACAGAGTCTGGCCCAAGCAATAGATGTTTCCTATTGTATTGTCTACAGGCAATGCAATACAATACAGGATCAGCTGTTTCAGTGTCACAGCCATGACCCCTTCACCAGAACCTCACTGGACATGAGGACCGACATTCTAGACGATTAAACCAGGGTGGCCTCGTTAGCTCTGTTTATTTATTTATTTATTTATTATTTATTTATTTATTTTTTAGCTGAGCCATCCTGCTACCTATTGGCAACGTTAGCTCTGTTTATGGTCTCTCAGTTCCACAAGGTAGGCATTAAGGTTCCCACTTCTCAGCTGGAAACACTCTAAGGTTCGGGAGATGAAAGAGTTTGCCAAATGCCCTGCCAACATGGCAGGGTGGGGGGTCCTGAAGACTAGGGAGGGAGTCAGCCCTCGCAGGACCGAATCTCAGGTACCAACTTTCATCTGCAGCCCCTGCCAGGCGACTCTGGATGGGCACCTCTTGACTGAGTCTTTGGCCTGGACCAAGCCAGCCCCAGGGACCTTCTTGTCCTCACAGCAATGACCCAATGGCTTCCTTTAGAACTCGGACCTCTCTGCTCCAACTCGGTTCACAGGCACCTAATTCCCCTCTTTTTGCGAGAGCTTGTGCCAATGAAGAGCTTGGCCATAGCCCAGTTCTCATCATTTGTTCTTGTTCTTAACAAGAGTGATGGTCCTTACTGCTTCAAATGTTGAGTGTTTCCTTTTCTATGCTTGGCTGGAGTTCATCTTTACCACGATTCTATGGGGATGAGTGCTGGGTTGTCCCCATTTTACAACTGAAGAAAGTGAGGCTCAGAGAGGTGAAGTAAGTCACTCAAGATCACACAGGTTAGGGCCGGCCGGGTGGCGCATTGGTTAAGAGCTGGCTTGGGATGCCAGAGGGCCCCGGTTCGGATCCCACATATGAGGGCCAGTGACACTGCTCTCTACAGCTAAGATGCTGAACAACAGCTCAACCTGGAGCTGGGCTGCCGTGAGTCACCAGCAACAGCGTAGGCTGCAGCCCCTGCTGCAGTGGGTTGCCATGGGCTACTGTGTGTAGCCAGCAGCCAGCGTGAGCGGCCAGCAGCCGCTGTGAGCGGCCGTCCAGAAGCCGGCGACTGATCTGCCTCACCCGGGAAGAGCGCAATGATGGTGCCAACTTGGGCCAGTGAAGCAACATCCTCCACAGCTAGACTGAAGAACAAAAGGACAGCAACTTGTCTGTTCCCCTTCCCCCAATTCCCCAGCGCTGTTCCCATCCCTCAATTCCCCAATAAAATCTTTAAAAAAAAAAAAATAAATTCGTAAAAAAAAAAAATCACACGGGGTAGAGCTAACTTTCAGAACTTATCTGATCCCAAATCCCTGCTCTCTGCCATTGCCTCGTGTTTTATCTCACAGACTCGAATATATGCTCTTTTGGAATGAGTCTTATTTATTATGCATTGCTATTCTCTTCCACCCTGCGAACTGAACTGGGATAAAGTGCGTGCTCACTTTATTAAGCAAATGCTTAAGCTTATCTCCCTGACTACACCAGACCTTCCTGGAAACAACACTTAAATCTTGCAGCATTTTGCTGAGCACATACTACTTGCTGGGCGTGTCCTCAGCATTTTACATGTATTAATTCATTTCATCTTCACAGCAACCTGAGGGGATGGGTACTATTACTAACCTGCTTTACAGATGAAGAAATTGAGGTACAGAGAAACGCTCCACTCAGTACTTTGCACACCTACTAAATGTCAGAGCCAGAGTTTGAGCTCAGCGCATTCACACTTAACCACACTATACCGTGTTGTGGAGAGTGTGAAGGAAGCACAAGAATATGCAATTCTTGCCAAGAAGGCCACACTCAGCCTCTGGAGTAGGCTGAATAATGGTCCCCAACGATGTCCTTATCCTAAACTCCAAAACCTAGAAATATGTTCCCTTACATGGCAATAGGGACATTGCAAATGTAATGAAGTTAAGGGTTCCTGAGATGGGGAGATTATTTTAGATTATCCTGGTGACCCAATGGAATCACGGAGGTCCTTCTAAGAGAGAGGCAGGATGATCAGAGTTGGAGAGAGACGATGCAAGAGCAGAAGCAGAGGTCAAAAAGGCCGGCTATGTGGCTGGCTTTGAAGGTGGAGGAAGGAGCCATGAGCCAAGAATGCAGCCTCGAGAAGCTGAAAAGACAAAAAGGCAGATTCTCCACTACAGCTTCCAGAAAGAAGCAGTCCTGCCAACACCTTGATTTTAGCCCAGTGAGACCCATTTCTGACTTCTGGCCTCTAGAACAGTGGTTCTCAACCTGTGGGTCATGACCCCTTTGAGGGTCGAACGACCTTTTCACAGGGGTGGCCTATGACCATCGGAAAACAAAAAGATATTTACATTATGATTCATAACAGTAGCAAAATTACAGTTATAGAGTAGCAACGAAAATAATTTTATGGTTGGGGGTCACCACAACAGGAGGAACTGTATTAAGGGGTTGCGGCATTGGGAAGGTTGAGAACTGCTGCTCTAGAAGTATAAAATAATAAATTCATGTTGTTTAAGCCCCTGAGTTTGCGGAAATTTGTTACAGCAGCAACAGGAAGCTAATACAGTGTCTTCAGTGGGAGGTGCCAGCTTACCTCTCCCGCCAAACCCACAGAGCTAAGGAGTTTCACAAAAACAGAAAAAAAGTTCGGCTCCTGGGTGGGTGGACAAAAAATGTAAAATGTTCACCACCCATGTCAAGGGAAACTTTGTGTTTCCTCTAATATTTTAATGTCTCCTAAGAATACATTCATATACCAATAGTGTAATTGAAAGTAAAGAAGGAACAAATTCATTCTCATATAGCAGTGAGTGCTTTATAAAATTCATTCTGGCAGTCACTGAAACACATTTATTGAGCACCTACTATGTGTGAGGTACTGTTGTAACACTAAGGACGCAGCAAGAACAAAAGGGATAAAATTCCCTGGCCTTGTGTATCTTACACATTCTGGTAGGTAGATAGATAATAGGCAAAAGGAATAAGCAAATTATATTGGATGGGGATGAATGCAATGGAGAAATTCACGCCAAAAAGAAGATACGGGATACCGAGGCAGAAGTTACAAGTGTAAAGGGATAGTCAGGGACAGCCCCCCTGAGAAGGCAACTTTTGAGCAGAGGCCTGAGGGATGGAAGACAGGGAGCCGTGAGTGTCCTGGTAGGAGAAAATTCCAGAGAGAGCGGAGTGAGCAAGTAGATGAAGTCCGAGTTATTGGGGAGTGGGTGTGGGAGGGGGCAATCTTGCCGGGCCTTGCAGGCCCCTGAAGGGAGTTTGGATTTACTCTCAATGAAGCTACTGATGGTAATAGCAGAGAAGGGACATGATCTGGTTTGCATTTCAACAGGAGAATAACTTTGCATAGTAGAAGTAGAAACACACAGCCCAGTTAAGGAGCAGTTACAAAAACTCGGGGAAGAGGTGAGGTGTGTCTTGGTCCAGGGTGTTCTCCTTCAGGATCTTTCACAAATCAAGTCAACGGGAACTGCTGGCAGATCAGATGTGATGCATGGAAGAAAGAGAGGAGTCCATTGAAGATGATTCCAAAGATTTTGGCCTGAGCAACAGGACCGATGGAGTTGCTGTTAACTGAGACAGGAAGCCCACAGGATGAGCAGGTTTGGGAGGCAGATCAGGAGCTCGGCTTTGGACACAGCAGTTTGAGAGTCCGTTAGACATCCAAGTGCAGATGTCGGATATATGAGTCCAGAGACAAGGTTTGTACTGGAGACAGAAGTTGGGACTAATGGTGAATACAGAGATCCTCTTTCAAAGCACGACTTGACACTCTAGCCACTGGGAATGCTGTCAGCAGACAACTTCCTGTTGTCAACTCCTTCAGGGTCAGCCTCAGTTGCAGATAGCCACCCTGCTCAAACCCCAGCCCTTCCCAGGATGGCTCCATCAGTGACTGATGGACTCAAGGATATGAAGCCCACGAATCTGAGCCAAACAGGGGCAGCTCCAGAGCTCCTTGTGGGGTCGACCGAGGCCCATGTGGTCCCTGCATCACAGTTCAAATTCTCCATCTGCCCAGCCCTGGCTCCTGCTTCTCCTTGCACAGGTATCGATCCCTAATAAATACCCTGCACCTCAAATTGCATCTCAGTGTCTGCTTCCAGGAAACGCAAATCGCAACAGGATTCATCAGCATCTGGATGGTATATAGAGCCTAGACATTGCCTTGAACGTATCTACAGGCCCCACAGTATTCCGGGCCTGCTTCCTAAGACACAGATTCATATCTGGGCCATGAACCTGACATCCTGACCTAGAGAGACAAGAGGAAAATGAAAAATCACTGCTCTAAGCATTTCAAAGAGGCCACAACGGGAAGGGCCAACGATGCCCAAACTCATTAGTATTTAGTTTTCAGAAGGATTCTAGTTAAAACCACAAAAGCATGCCATTCTACTCCCATCAGACTGTCAAAAATGGAAAAGTCTCTCCATATCAGGTTTTAATCCATAGAATAAAACAAATATCCACAAGTCCATACTTATCTAATTAAATGATCAAATAAATAAGTAAATGGGGAGAAGGGACAGCTCTGTCTTTCAATAGAATTCCAATTAATAAATGTAAAAAGAAAAAGGGACACGAAAAATCAGTATTAGACAAATGCCCCAGAAATAACTGTTACAAACAAAATCCACCATTGGATGTTAAAATTAGTGGGGGAAAGTCTGAGAGAAACAGACTTGTATAGTCTCCAAGTACATCCCCTAAGATACTTATTAATTACAAAGGGATAGACAGTAACTTTACAGTGACCAATTGCAGCAGACACCACTATAACCAAGTGGTCAAGGTCAACATCACCAGGAATAAGACACATGGACATCATGAACCCCCTGAGATGATGCACTGAGAAGGACACAACACCATTTTGTAGTATTCTTGGCAAATGTTCCTAAAATTCATGCATTTCAGCCATGAACAACATCAGACAAACCCAAATTAAGGGACATTCTATGAAACAGCTGATCAGTACTCTTCAAAAATGTCAAGGTCATGAAAGACAAGGAAATACAAAGGCACTGTCCACGGACTATAGGAGGCTAAAGAGGCACGACACCTAAACGCAGTGTGGGATCCTGGATCCGATCCTGGAACAGAAAAAGAACATCAGAAGAAAAATTGTTAAAATTCAAATCAGGTTGGTAGCTTGGTTGATATGGCACCAATGCTCACTTCCGGGTTTTGATCATTGTATTAGTGTTAACATAAGGGGAAGCAGGGGAAGAGATATATGGAAACTCTGTACTCAATCTGCAACTTTCCTCTAAGTCTGAAATTATCTAGCATAGCAGCTTCCACTTCGCTCTCTCTGGGTCTACTTTGCTGTGGGGGAAGCCAGACATATGTCAGGAGGACACTATGGAGAGGGCCACAGAGTGAGAAACTGAGAGCTCCTGTCAACAGCCAGCACTGTCTTCCAGGTGTGTGAATGGCTCATCTTGCAAAGGGATCCCCCAAGCCCCAGTCAAGCCTTCTGATGACTGCATCCCTGGATAGCATCTTCCCTGCCAGGGCTTCAAGCCAGAACCATCCAGAGACACCACCACCCCAATACGTGATCCACAGAAAGTATGTGTAACAATAAATGTTTATTGCTTTGAGCTGTTGGGGTTTTTTTTTTTTTTTTTTTTTTTTTTTTTTTTTAGAAAAATAGTGCTTTTGTATACAGTAGCCACCAGATGGCGCCTGGATTCCAAGGATAAAAACCAAGACGCTGCCAATATTACAGAGGTCAATTACCCCTGAGTTTGTTTATAAATGTATTGCAATCCTAATAAAAATGTCATCAGGGTTTTTCTTTAGAGCTAGACAGCTTGATTACAAGGCTCATTTCTAAGAATAACAGGCAAAAAAGGAGGAGGAGGAGTGAGGGAGTAGCTCTACTAGATATTAAAAACAATATAAAACAACACTTTTGGTGCACAAATAAGCACACAGATCAAGGGAAGGATTAGAAAATCCAGAAATAGAAACAATTGTTTATGAAAATGTATTATATTATCATATAATACTTTTGAATTTAGGGAGGGACTTTAGAGAAGTATTTTTATATAGTAGTGTTAGGGCAACTGGATAACCAAAAAGAAAAGCTTGAATCCATTCCTCACACTGGATACCAGGTTAAATGCCAAGTATATCAAAGAGCTAAGTGAAAAAATACAACCTCACAAATAATAAAAGAAAACACTGCTGAGTCCCCTAGTGACCTGGGATTGGGGAAATTTTCTAAACTATTCAACAAAATCCAGAAGCAATAAAAGAATTTTGTTAAATGATCAAACAAACAAACAAAAAAAAAACCTTGGGCCGGCCGAGTGGCGCGTTGGTTAAGAACTGGCTTGGGATGCCAGAGGGCTCCGGTTCGGATCCCAGATATGAAGGCCAGTGACACTGTCCTCTGCAGCTAAGATGGTGAACGGCAGCTCGACCTGGGCCTGGGCTGCCCTGAGTCACTGGCAACAGTGTAGGCTGCAGCCCCTGCTGCAGTGGGTTGCCATGGGCTACCATGTGTAGCCAGCAGCCAGAGTGAGTGGCTCTCAAGCTGCCGTGAGCGGCCGTCCAGAAGCCGTCGAATGATCTGCCTCGGCCGGGAGGAGCGCAATGATGGTGCCAACTTGGGCCAGTGAAGCAATGTCCTCCACAACTAGACTGAAGAACAAAACAACAGCAACTTGTCTGTTCCCCTCTCCCGATTCCCCAGCGCTGTTCCCTTCCCCCAATTCCCCAATAAAAATATTTTAAAAAACAAACAAAAACAAAAAAAAACATCTATGGGATGTCTGCACCTGAATATCTCAGTTGGAACCTGGTCAAATCCAAAAACAAACCCATCATTTCCATTACCCTCAGCCCCACCCCTCCCCCTCCCTCTCCCACTATAGGGCCTGTGAATGGGCACCATCGTCCATCTGGGACCCAGGCCAAGAACCTGGGAGCTGTCCTCCCTCCTCCCAAGTAGTAATCAAGACCTTGTAAATATCGTCTGCCACCTCTTCACCCCACCTCCCCTGCTCTGGTTTGGACAGTCTTCATCTCTAACTTGTATTATTGCAGCAGGCTCTGGATCAATCAGGGTCCAGTGAGGAGACAGAAACCACACCAGTCACTTTCACAGAGAATTTAACATATGGGATATACTATAAGGAATTGCCAGCTCGATATAAAATTGTTATCTAGATTCTAAAAGAGAATTTGAAGGCAGCAGTTCTTAAACATTCGCAGAATTGCCTGGAGGACTTGTGAAAACACAGGCTGCTGAGCCTGACCCCCCGAGTCTCTGATTGGTCTGGGATGAGGCCTGGAGTTTTGCATCTCTAACAAATTCCCAGCTGATGCTGACACTGCTGGTCTGGGGACCACACTCTGAGACCCACAGCTCTAAGGTGTCATAGAAGTAACAACTGCAGGGACTTGTTAGTGCTCACAGAATTGGGGGAACAAAGACTGCACCAGCAGCCTGGCACTGACATTTCTGATGAAACGGATTTTGCAAGTGCTAGAAAACGACAAACTAGATTCAACTGCTGCTACAGGAAGGAACTGCTGTAGCTGCTGTCACCAGAGTGAAGAGGTGTTGCTGGGTAATGCTCACAAGAACTGCCGTCAAGTCCCTTCTGTGTAAGGTGACCAACCGTACTGGGAAGGGGTTCCCGAGAGGCGGAACTTTCAATGCTAAAACTGGAAAAGTCCTGGACAAACTGGGATGAGTTGGTCACCCTACTTCCACAGTCTCCAAGCAAATTCTGTTGCCAAAGCCTAACATAGAACCATCTGGCAAAGCAAAAATGGGGCTTCCCAGATCAGCATCACAAAGTGGAGCAAAGGAGGGTAGGTTTGGAGCTCAGAGACAATAACTCGTAATTGATGCTGGCTCCTGGTCCTCTGCCATCCATCCTCAGGGTGCCAAGAGAAGCTTTATAAATTGGTAAAACTGATCATCCCAGACTCTTGACAAAAGTTTTTCAATACTGCCTGTGATTTATAATGAATAGCTATCTGGTCTTCGTTCCCTTTCCTGGCAGAGAGCTCCTAAAACCCTTAAAATTTGCTCAGTGATAAGAACAATAAAGGTGAAAGTGTCCTTTTAAAATTTTTTATTCATTAACAAGCCTCTTTCAGCCACATAGGACTTTTGGAAAGCTCCTAGGTAAGGATGGGGGCGGTTGCCAGGGGAACCAACCTGTGATTAGAGAGTTGGAACTTTCAGACCAGTAATCTAGTCAGTAAATTGTTTTTCCTGAGTTCTGTGACCCATTCTAGCAAATTAACAAACTCAAGGAGGGGGCCATCCCCAATTTGTAGTCAAGTTGGACAGATTGTGGGTAACCTGAGAACACACTACTTGCGACTGGCATTTGGGGGGTGGGGGCGGTTGTTTTGTGGGACTGAGCCCTTAACCTGTGGGATCTGACGCTAACTCCAAGTAGACAGTGTCAGAATTTAATTGAATTATAGGGCACCCGGTTAGTGTCGGCAGAGAATTGGAGAATTTTTTGGTGTGGGAAAAAAAAAAACCCACACACTGGTGAGCAGAACTGAAGTACTGAGAGTTGAGTGGTGAGTAGAGGGAGAAACAGTTTTTCCTCTTCACAGCCTACCAGCCAATGGGGTGAAATTTCAACTTTTTAATGCAGTATAAAAGCCTCTTTAAAGTTATCTTCAGTTACAGCCCAGCTCATCTCCTTTCCTGAACTTGATGTTCCGGAAGTATATAAATCTTTAGGTTTCCTACAGCAAATCCTATTTTCAAGTTGCTATGCTTTGAATATACTCTTTCCCCATCTGGATGAAAAAGCACATACGTAAACTCCGTTTTTAGAGGAAAATAGAAGATCGGAATATATGCTTCCCCTTTAAAACGGGAAGTTAGCTTTTTCGATCGGTAAAGTGTTAGCTGGATTTGAAGGCCAAAGAAAATCTCAAAGCAAGTGTATTTTTGAATTCCACAGTATTTACTGTTCTTAAGCTTCTGACACCCAAGGAGAAAAAAGATAGGAACACTCCTAGTGCTTATGAAACTTGTTAGTTTTTTTTTTTCCTGTTAAAGATATTTTTACTTGAATTCTTTTCAAGGCTTGAAACATTTTTAGATAAATTCCATAACTGAAAAGCAATGGTTGGTTTGAAAATTAGAGACGGTTTATAAAATCATATCAATGATAAAAAAGATTCAACAATAGTTTTCTAAGCTTGTTCTTCAATTCAAATGCTATAAGCTCCTTGTGTGGTTAAGAGGGGGATTTTGCTTTTTTTCTCTCTCTACTGCAATACTTTTTAAATTAATCAACTGATTTCTGACCAGTCTTGTTTGGTTTTTCGCCAGCATAAATTCCTCTGTGAAGACTTCCAAGGCAAACTCTGGGCTCTTTCTAGGATCCCACTAGAATCAATACCTTCTTCCTCCAGTAAGTTGAATTATAATTTTTTGCATGACTGTCTTTCCACTCTGCTGATTCCCCTTATGGGCAGTAACTGTGGGTTTTGCTTTTTGGACTCCATGTTTTTAGCACAATGTGTTTCCTACGGTAGACACTCATCCAACAGTTCTTGAGTGAATGCAATAGCGTTTTTGATAAAACTGAGTTCCAGTGCAGCCTCAGTCAATTATTAACCTTGGGCAAGTTTATGGTTACCTAAGTCTCAGCTGACTCGCAGGTAGAAGGCAGAGTGCAGGGGATATGGTGGGCACTCTAGAGTCAGACTGCTCCATTTGGCAGTTGCCCATTGGTGACCTTGGGCAAGTGATTGACCAGCCTTGGGCTTGCCTTCCTTTCCTACAGAATAGGGGTGGTAATGTTACCAAAGTGAACCAAACGAGGGTCTGCCCACCTGGTATGCAGCAAAGCCAACCACTGAACGTTGAGGTTTGCAATGGAGAAATTAAAGCCATTTTATTTTCAGGGCACCAAACAAGGAGAACGGAGGCTATCAGTTAAAACCCAAACTCCCCAGTGGCTTTTCATCAAGGTTTCTTACAGGCAAGCATTGAGGGTTAGGGGTTAGGGGGAACTAGGCAGGTATGCGGAAGTGCTGGGGGGACAGGTTTTGATTGGAGAGCTTTGAAATTTGGCCATTTACGGTAAGGCGTTTCAGCACCGGATCTTCCTGGACAACGGACACCTTTGCTTCTGAAATGATTGCGGTGTTTAAGTTCCAGCCCTGTCCCAGTCCTTTGGTGAGGTGGGAGGAGTGAAACTTTGGTTCCGGGTGCAGCTGGAGGTCAAAGTTCTCTCCTCTGTGCATGCTTTGGCTGCAGGATTTGTGGGTTTGATCTTGTCTCTGAAAGGCAACTCCGTATCTTGTTAGAAACAGGATGGGACCATTTTGAGCTGGCTCTGTGGTTGCAGTAATGACGGTTCCTACCTCATCTGTCGCAGTGAGATTAAATGAGGTGATGCATGTTAGGCCCAGAGCACAGTGCTTGAGACTTTAGACAGAACTTCAATGTTCGCTGTTGGAGTTGTTTTCTTTGAAATGTGGTCAGTGGTACTCACTTCATAGTGTCATTGCAGAGCACAGTGCTTGAGACTTTAGACAGAACTTCAATGTTCGCTGTTGGAGTTGTTTTCTTTGAAATGTGGTCAGTGGTACTCACTTCATAGTGTCATTGCAAGGACTGAAAGGAGTAATCTGTTCAGTAACTAACAGGGACCCGGCATACAGCAAGCACTCCTGCTTGTCTCCTGCACCCGTTCCGGGGTCAGCTCTGTCTCCTCATACTACATCCAGCTGACTCACAGGCTCTGCTACTGCTTATGGATTGCCCAGGGGGGAAAAAAAGTTCTCCAAAAGAAGGACCACTAGGTTATGCCAGGAGAGCAAAGAACCGCTCAGCCACAACCCTCTCCAGCTCTCCGACTCTTACTGTGAAGTCATTTGAAAAAAAATAAAGCAGCAACTTTTCTAGGCCTTTGGGTCATACCACTTTTGGGGAGGCCTGGAGCTCTCAGCGACCTAGCAGTAGCAGAGACCTTAGTGACTTGTAGGGCCGGCTCACTTTAGTATAAAAGGAGGTGCTTGCTGTCAGGCCCTCCTCCAGCAGCACCCTGGTGAGGACTGAGACTAAGAAAGAAGAAGCAGTTCTTGGGTGACAGGAGAGTCACCAACCTGGAGACCAGAGCTGACAGATGTCACCTTGGTACAAATGCACCTAAGCCAGTGTATTGGTTTGCTAAGGCTAGTAACAAAGGACCACAGACAGAGTGGCTTAAACAACAGAAGTGTATTGTCTCACAGTTCTGGAGGCTAGAAGTCCAAGGTCAAGGTGTTGGCAGGTTGGTTCCTTCTGACAGTGTGAGGGGAGGACGCATTCCAGGCCTCTCTCCTTGGCATATAGATGGCCACCTTCTCTGTGTCTCTTTGTATCCTCTTCTCTCGATGTGTGCCTGTGTCCAAATTTCCTCCAGTCCTATTGGACTAAGGACTTCCCTAACAACCTCATTCTAACTTGATACCTCTGTAAAGACCAATCTTTCAAATAAGGCCACATTCTGAGGTACTGGGGGTTAGGACTTCAACATATGAATTTGGGGCTAGGGGATACAATTCAACCCATCACAGTCAGTTTGGCCATTCACAATTGTTAGGGATATCAGTCACTTCCAGTGATTAAAGCTCTCAGTCTTCATCCCACAACCTCACTGCCAGGTAGTGTGCTGCATCAGGATAAGGCTCAGTACATGTTCTGCCACATATACAAACACTGATCAGCAGACTGACCATAAAGCAGCCATGCCACCTACTCCGTAAAATCAGTGAGGCCCAGGCTCTGTCATGTTAGACATTCCAGCAGGCACCTTGTAGGAAAGGTTCACTGGAAACTGATGCAATGATATACTAGCCAAAGGTCAGCTAATCTCATCAGGATCATGTAGCAGGAACCCCCATACCAGGGGGCGGTCACAGGGTCCGCAAACTCTAGGTCCAGGGTGCCATTGTGAAGAGCAGAGGCTCCCTGGCTCATGGAACTTGAACTTGCATTAGTTTGTCTACCCAGTCTACACCTTCACCATCACTCATTTCACCAAAGAAAAAGCCGTTCCAACCTCTGTTACGCTGATTCTAAGACCCTCTGTGTTGCCTGGAGAGAAAGATCATTGAATGCTTATAATAGCCACCTCTGGAGTGTGGGCCTCTAATTAGAGTCTTTTAAATGATAACTAACCGGTCCACAGTGTGTAGCTTCAAATAAAATACCCACATATCATTCTCTGTGCACAGGAGTATCACTTTTCTCCCTGGATTTTAGATTTTTAATAACTCTCTTGGAAATAATCTTTTTTCTTTTAAAATAAAAAAATATGAACACCCATGGTTTACAATGAAAACACCACTACACACACTCCCTGCCATACTCAACCCAAGTTCTGCTCCTCAGAATGTATGGAAGTATCTTACAGTCAATTATAGACAATACAACAACCCCCAATAGCAAATCTCCCTCTTCCTAGATGACTAGATAGCCTGGATTTTACCATTAGGAAAAGCAAAAGGAGGTGGTGATGAAGGATGAAGCTTTTTTTCCTAAGTAGAAAGATTCAGAGGTGATACAATAGAGCAGATTCAAGGAACTAAAAGAAATCCAATATGACAGGCAGGTAGCTTTTTTAATTGAGATATATTGGGTTGTTGGAAAAGTCATGACGCATGTTTGCAACCCATGGCACTAGTTTATTTTTGGAAGTACTAGAGTCATTCACATCTATGTTATTGCTATGTCATTTGACAGTTGACAGCTCAAGCTTCATTCTAAAAAAAATTGAGCGATTTGGTTGAGTTTTGGATATTTTACAACAAGTTAAAGATGGAAGATCAAACTGTACATTTTTCCATATTTTTCTGTTTGACTTCCATAAAGGGAAGAACACGTGTCAAGCTTGTGAAAAGTTGCATAAACTTTACAGTGACAATGCGCTACAAGAACGTCAGTGCCAACGATGGTTCACGAAATTCGTGCTGGTGATTTTGATCTCAATGACGCTCCTTGGTCAGGGAGGCCCACCGAGGTTGATGATGACAAAATAAAGCCATTGATCGAGTCAAACCCATGTTACACATGAGAGATTGCAGAAATACTGAACATCCATCAGTCAAGCATTCACGACCACCTGAAGAAGCTGGGATAGGTAAGCAAGCTTTGGGTTCTGCATGAACTCAAAGAAGTTCATTTGACGGCACATATAAACATGTGCAATATGCTCATTAAAAGTGAGGAAAACCATCCTTTTTGAAGCGACTGATAACTGGTGATAAGAATTGGATTGTTTATAACAATGTGGTGCACAAACAGTCTTGGTCCCGACGTGATGATTTGCCTCAAACGACATCAAAAGCAGACATTCATCAGAGGAAGGTTATGTTCTCAGTGTGGTGGGATTTTAAAGGTGTCGTGTTTTTCGAGCTCCTACCAAGGAACCAAACAATCAATTTGAATGTGTACTGTCGGCAATTGGACAGTTTGAACGAATCCATCATCCAGAAACATCCAGAGCTTGTTAATTGTAAAGGAGTTGTGTTCCATCGCCACAAGGCGAGACCACACACAAGTTTGATCACCCGTCAAAAAGTATTGGAGCTTGGATGGAATGTGTTGCCACACCCACCATACTCGCCTGACCTTGCACCGTCAGACTTCCACTTGTTTCGCTGACTTCAAAACTCCTTGCATAGTATAACGTTCAATTCAGATGAGGCTGTAAATCAGCACCTTGTTCAGTTTTTCACAAATAAAGACAGGTCCTTCTACAAATGAGGAATTATGAAGCTCGCTGAAAGATGGCAAAAGGTTATCGAACAAAACGGGCAATATATCATTGATTGATCTTTGTTTTTTATATAAATAAATGACCTTTGAAAAACAGACAAACTATGTCATGACTTTTCTAACAACCCAATAATTCACATGCCATAAAATTCACTGTTTTTAAGTATGTAATTCTATAGTTTTTACTACATTCACAATGTTACACAACTATCACCACTCCAATTCCAGAATATTTTCACCACCCCAAAAAGAACCCCCATACCCATTAGCAATCACTCCCCATTCCCTCCCCCCACAGGCTCCGGCAACCACTAATCTACTTCTTATCTCTATGGGATTTGCCTATTCTGGACATTTCATATAAATAAAATGATACAATATTTGTCCTTTTATATCTAATTTCCTTCACTAAGCATAATGTTTTCAAGGTTCACCCATGTTGTAGCATGTATCAGAATGTCACTCCTTTTTATGACTGAATAATATTTCATTTTATAAATATAACACATTTTGTTTATCCATTCATCAGTTGATGGACATTCAGGTTGTTTCCACTTTTTGGCTATTATTAATATTGCTGCTATGACATTCATGTATCAGTTTGTATGTGAAAACATGGTTTCAAATCTCTTGGGCATATA
The DNA here is from genome assembly GCF_001890085.2 of Hipposideros armiger. Classification (NCBI taxonomy): domain Eukaryota; kingdom Metazoa; phylum Chordata; class Mammalia; order Chiroptera; family Hipposideridae; genus Hipposideros; species Hipposideros armiger. The sequence continues at coordinate 239,468 of NW_017732217.1, forward strand.
CCTAGATATGGATCGCTGGGTTAAGTGGCAACTCTATGTTTAACTTGTTGAAGGACAGAAATGTAGTTCAAGGGCAGCACTGAAGACTGCCCTTGAGAGAAGAGGCTTGTATTAGTTTGCTAGGGCTAACAAAATGCCACAGACTGGGTGGCTACACAACAGAAATTTATTTCCTCACAGTTCTGGAGGCTGGAAATCCAAGATCAAGGCGCCAGCAGGTTTGCTTCCTGCTGAGGCCTCTCTCCTTTGCTTGAAGACAGCTGCCTTCTTGCTGTGTCCCCACGTGCCCTTTTCTCTGTGTTTGCATGTCCTTGGTGTCTCCTCCTCTACTTATAAGGGCTCCAGTCCCAGTGGATTAGGGCCCCACTCTCTTGATCTCATTTAACCTTAGTAACCTCCTCAAGGCCCTATCTTCAAATTTAGTCACATTGGGCATTAGGGCTTCAACATATTTGGATCACAGTTCAGTCCATAACAAGGTGATAAGGCAGAAGGTGATTAGAAACCAGAACCAGATCACAAAGGGCCATGGGCACATGTTTGCTGGGGGGGGGGTTCTTCTTCACCCACACACTCACAAGGTCTCCTGGGAACTGGCTCCACAGAGAGTCCCTTTTCTGTCCTTTCGCGTCCAGAGAGGACTCAGCACTGAGCAGAGCTCAATAATGCATTTCCCAAGGTTGCCTGGGTAAGAGTGGACCCAATGGGAATCATTAGAAAGAGGTTTCCTGGGTAGCAAACACGCCTGGGAGTAAAGCATGCAAATTAGATACAATTGACCTGCCTATTTAGGCTTCCTTCTTTGGGTAAGCTGCCCAGGGCTTTTGATAAAAGGAGTCTAAACCTGAACAGAGCAGTCCATGAATTCCTGCTTTCTACAAATCTGAAGGCCTGTTGCACCACGGACTGTTCTAGGCCCTGGGGCCCTTACAGAGTATATGTTCTAGGTCTGCACTGTCCAATATGGTAGCCCTCGGCACAGTTGGCTATTAAGCATTTACAGTGTGACTAGTTCAAATTGAGATGTGCTGACCAATAAAATGCACACCAGATTTCAAAGACTCAATATAAACTATCTCATTAATAATTTTTGCAGTGAATAAATACTGAAATAATAGTTTTGATATATTGGATTAAGTAGAAGTTACATTATTAAAATTAATTCCATCTATTTCTATTTTTTTTAAATGAGACTCCTAGAAATTTTGAATTATATATATGTGACTCACATTTGTGGCTCACATTCTATTTCTCTTGGACTGTGCTGTTCTAGGGACTCTACCTGGAAACCCTGTGTGATCAAGCTCACTCCAGTGGCGGTGATCAGAGGGGACCTTAACTTGGACTGCCATTCATACAGATTAGGAGATTTAGAGCCAATGCCTCTACCTGATGATATCTGTTTTAAATGAGTTGCAAGGCCAGGAATAGATAGGAAAAGGAGGAAAAGAAAGAGATGAGATCAGCACACCGCTGGGAAGACTGGAGAGGGACACAAAAAGTGCTCTGATGTCTGACAGCCAACTTCCAATTTGCTTTCTGTGGGAGGCAGAATAATGGCCCCCCAGAGATGCACATGTTCTAATCCCAGGAACGTGTCAATATAATATCTTACATGGCAAAAGGGACTTGGCAGGTGTGATTAAATGAAGGCTTTTGAGATGAAGAGATTATTCTGGATTCCCAAGTGGACCCAGTATAGTAACAAAGGTCCTAATAAATGAAAGAGGGGGGCAGGAAAGTCAGAGGAGGAGATGTGACGATGGGAGCAGAGGTTGGAGTGATGCCATTGCTGAATCTGAAGATGGAGAGGGAGCCAGGAGCCAAGGAAGCCAGGTGGCCTCTAGAAGCTAGAAAAGGCAGGAAAGGGGTTCTCCCCTGGAGCCTCCAGAGGGAATGTAGCCCTGTAAAACCTTGATTTTAGCCCAGTGAAACCCAGTGCAGATTTCCGTCCTCCCGAACTATTAAGATAATAAATGTGTGTTGTTGTAAACACTAAATTTGTGGTAATGTGTTATAGCAGCAACAGGAAACTAATACACTCCCTTGCCTGCTGGATATTTCTTTGAGTCATGTTCCTCAGTAGCTGAGAGGGCCACTTCCTTCTAAGGTGTAGTGGGGAAAGTCCTAGATTGGGTCTTTAATCTGCGTTGTGGGTCTTTGGACAAGTCCCCTTTCCACTCGATAAGGATGGGGGCAAGGAGATTGGAAAGCTGTGCAGAGTTCTAGTGGAGAGGAGTGGCATATTTGTCTGCACTGGGTGTCAGCGTAGATGTCATTATTAAAACTAGGACCTAATAAGTACCAAAGAATTGGATGGTTGTTTAGCATGCTGAGTCATTTACACAAATCACCTCCTTTAATTCTGAGAACAACCCCATGAGTTAGATAATTATTATTATTATCCCATTTGCAAGCTAAGGTCAGTAAGGTCAGAAAGGTTGCGTACCTTGTCCGTAGTCACTAAGAGAGTAAAATGGGAGAGAAGAGTCAAACCTTGGTTTGCAGACCACTGAGAGGCACCCTTTGCTGATGAGAGAGATCTGACCAATGGATGGATCCATAAGTTTCATTCATTCATTGATCCCAGACAGTTGGGCTCCTGTGCCTGGCATTCAGGGTACAGAGATGAACAACTCAGGCCAGATTCTTGCAGCATGCGGGTCACATTCTATTAGACAGACACCGACAACTGAGAAGTAACCCAGTTATGATGAAAATGATGATGAACACTAAGAGAGTGAGATGAGAGGGAGTAGATGCAATGGGGAGGCTGCTCTTATAGTAATATGTGGTTCTGAACCTGAGAGCCCACTGCCCTCCAAGGGGTGTCATGACCAAATTCATTGTGTTTTCCATCTTTGTCTTCTTTGGCAATCCCCCAAATACAAGCTCCTCTCGTCATCTCAGGTTCTCTCATCTCCATCAGTCTCTGTGTTGTATTTTGTTCTACCCAACTCCTGCCTTCCTCCATCCTTCTCAAACTGCGACTCCTGAAAATCTTTCACTGAATGTTCCCTCCAACTCCTACCTTACCTAAAGCCAGTTCCTTCCCTGAAGATAATCACCACTATCCTAATTGAAGGTTCTTCATTCCTCCCACTTGCCAAATAGCTCAAGGTCTAAAGAAATAGAGAGGTAGTCAGGATATGCCGCAGAAACAAATGAGCCCGAATCCCAGTGGATCACCCAAACAAAGGTAGAGACTCACTCGTGCACCATGTCCAACCCAGGTTGACTGAACTCTGCTGCACGTCTCCACTCATGGACCCAGGCTCTTAATTCATGGGGCAGCCTTGGAAGCATTGCCCATCTCCTGGCAGAGGGAAAAGACACATGGACAGCCACGAGCTGGCTCTTGAAGCTTCCACTCAGAAGAAATGTGCGTCACTTGTGTTCACATTTCACTGATTAAAGTGAGTTACATGGCCAAGCCTGATATCAACTGGGCTGTCTTTCAAGACAGATAACAAACATTGTACACAATGATACAGTCTGCCATCCTTGGCATCCCAATGCTGTTTCCAGATACTATTCCTTCTCCATACGCTTATTTTAAAAAACAAATCCTGCTTCCCATGGACAGACCTCCTAGAGTACCATGTAGACCCTCTTCTCTTCTAGCTCTTCACAGTCGCCCTAGAAACCTGAGTCACGCTTAGCTCTTCCCTCTTCCTGATGCCATATCAGATCCTTTAGAATGTTCCAGAGTTTCTAAATCTGTCATTTCCTTCAGTCCTCATAAAAGCTACCCTCTTCCAAGCCACCATCATCCCTCACCTGAACTACTACTGCAGTCACCTTCCAAATCTTGTTCTACAATTAATTCATGACCCACCCAACAACCCGGGTAGATTAAGTCACACTACTAAACCCTTCTGTAGTTTCCCACTGGCCTTCAGGGAGGGTCTAAAATCCTTACCCTTTCAGAGAAAGCTCTCTTCCCAGCAGGCTTCTGCTTGCTGCCTCACGCCTTGCCATTGTCCCCATCACTCCACAGTCCAGCCATTGGGTTTCTTCAGTGTCAGTGAACTGACACTTCAATTGCTTTAGAGCTTTCACAACATGGTTCTCTTTGCTTGGATATCTATCTATCTATCTATCTATCTATCTATCTATCTATCTATCCATCTATCTCTATCTCTATCTCTCTCCCCCTTTCTCTTTCTCCCTTTCTCTGTCTTCTACATCTTTCAGGTCTCAACTTCCTCACTGAGGCTTTCAGATCTAGTTGGTTCTTTCTGCACATGTGCTCCCACAATGGCCACAACTGCCCCTTCTGAAACACTCAACACTCCTATCTGTTCATGCTCAGTGCCTCTCCTGCCCACCCAGGCTTGGAGCTGCATGAAGTCAGGGACTGTCTCCCCAACTGCTATGTGCCCAATACAGTGATCATGCTCAGTAAATAATGTTTCAATGAGAGAATGAATTTGTCATACATAAAGACTGGGCAAGGAATAAATAAAGCTTAATAGATATCATTATTGATGATTGAATTAGCCCCTGACTTAATCAATACAGGCATTTGCACCACCTCTGAATTACTTGGTCCTAAACCCACTGAACAGCATTCTCTTCTCGCATTTCCCTCTATGTTTCCAGACTTCGTAAAATGCCTTCCTCACCCACACCTATTGAAAGAAGTCTGGGGCTGGCAGAGTGGCTCAGTTGAGCGCGACCTCTGAGCAACAGGGTTGCCAGTTCGATTCCCACATGGGACAGTGAGCTGCGCCCAAGCTGAGCTGCCACTGAGCTGCCAACAGGTGGCAGGATGGCTCAGCTGGTAAGAGCACGTGCTCCTAACAAGGTTGCCAGTTGCGGGTTGGACCCCCGCATAGGATGGTGGGCTACACCCACCCGCAACTAAGATTGAAGGACAATGACTTGGCTGTTCCCCTTCCCCAATTCCCCAACGCTGTTCCCCTTCCCCGATAAAAATATTTTTTAAAAGAAAGAAAGAAAGAAAGAAAGAAAGAAAGAAAGAAAGAAAGAAAGAAAGAAAGGAAGGAAGAAAGGAAGAAAGGAAGGAAGAAAGGAAGAAAGGAAGGAAGAAGGAAAGTAAGTCTGGTTTCATGCCTGATAGAGTGTTTCTTCCCTCTTCCTAACTCCTGCTGTTCTCACCTCTCCCCCAGTCATCCTTCTCAGCGCATCCCACATGCCCTCTAAACCAAGTCGTCTGGAAAAGACTGGAGCATCACCAAGATGTTGTCTATCTTCAGATTCATTCCTGAAAAGAAGGACTTGAATGACACCCTGAAATAAGAAACATAATGATGCATGAGTGAGACATTTCTGAGACTTGGGCTGTTAAGTCTGTCTGCCAAACCAGGCTGTGTTATCGGTGTGATGTGAACAGCTTTGGAAAGGCTCCCGTGTTAAACTATAGTTCCTCCCTCTAGGCTAAGATAGTGTCTGAAATTATAGCACTGGAGACAGTGTTAGTCTTCTAGGGCTGCCGTAACAAAGTGCCACAGGCTGAGTGGCTTAAGCAACACTGGAAATTTATTTTTTCTCAGGTCTGGAGGCTAGGCATCCAAGATCAAGGTGTAGGCAGGTTTGGCTACTGGTGTCTCTCTCCTTGACTTGCAGACGACTGCCTAATTGCCTCTGTGCACACACATCCCTGGTGTATCTGTGTGTTCAAATTTCCTTTCTTGTAAGGACACTGGTCAGATCATATTGGGGTCCACTCTAACAGTCTCATTTTAATTTAATCACCTCCTTAAAGGCTCTATCTCCAAATATAGTCATTTTCAGGTACTGAGGGTTAGGGCTTCCATATATGAATTTGGGAATGGGGTAGGGGAGACACAATTCAGCCCATCACAGAGATATTCCTTGGTTTTAGGATATTACCAGACCTTCAAGGTTCTCTGAATAAGCAGTAACTATTAGATAAATAAGTAAATGCATTTGCTGTCCATGAAAGCTAGGGACAGGATATAATTAATTTAAAAATGAGTAGGTACAATTAGTTATATGTAAATTAGCTCTCTAATTCAATGAAGGACAGCAGAGGAAACCTGGGGGCCTAGACACTCTTGGTTATGACACTCTTGAAGGAGAGAGAGTATGCCTTAACTATATCCCTGCAGACCAAAAACGAGAATGCATGAACCCAGAGAAGTAAAGAGAGCTCTAGACTCACTACTTTTTCTGGGGCTATCTGCATAAAGCCTGGGTGTTAACAGGCCATTTTCACAGAAGAAAAATCCTGGCACTCAAGCAGAGTGAGAAAAAAAATCAAAGACCTATATATAAAATGTCAGAACCTGAGGGCAAACCATCAGTTGGTACGATTTTTTACCCCGGCCCCAGCCAAACAAAAAGACAGTCAGAATCTCTCTGCCTCTATAATGACTAAAGGAGACAGAAATTTCCCCTTAGATTTCCTAACAGTAAGCTCACATTCCAACGGGTTTAGAGCCTAGATTTTGTACTTTAGAGCCTAAATTGTGTGGCCTGAAAGACCTCCAGACAAAATTTTAGAGTGATCACAAGTCAGCTATTCTCACAGATCCATGGCATAAGCAAACACTAACTTTATCCAAGGAAATGCATTGTAAACATAGGATTTAAAGAATTTCCACAGATAAAATCTCAAGGAACATGAGTTCCACAAACCACAAAAGCAGAAGAAATAAACTTGAGCATCACACTCACAAATGGTATAAATAATGAAATTATAAGTATAGAATATAAAATATATTAAATTGTTAAAAAAAGGGCCGGCCGAGTGGTGCATTGGTTAAGAGCTGGCTTGGGATGCCAGAGGGCCCCGGTTCGGATCCCACATATGAGAGCCAGTGACACTGCCCTCTACAGCTAAGATGCTGAACAACAGCTCAACCTGGAGCTGGGCTGCCATGAGTTGCTGGCGATGGTGTAGGCTGCAGTTACTGCTGCAGTGGGTTGCCATGGGCTACAGCTAGTAGCCAGCAGCCAGCGTGAGCGGCCAGCAGCCACCATGAGTGGCCGTCCAGAAGCCAGCAACTGATCTGCCTCGCCTGGGAAGAGCGCAATGATGGTGCCAACTTGGGCCAGTGAAGCAACGCCCTCCACAACTAGACTGAAGAACAGAAGGACAGCAACTTATCTGTTCCTCTTCCCCAATTCCCCAGCGCTGTTCCCCTCCCCCAATTCCCCAATAAAATCTTTAAAAAAAAAAGTATAGCAACAATGTCAAATTTTGGTATAAAAATACCTAAAATCTTGAGCAACTTATAAATGAAAGGATTTTGTTAAATACACATGATAATAGTTTTAGAGTAACCACTAAAAGAAGAAAAACTAAGTGTAAAACTTCCAATATGATTTAGAGCTGGAAATGTACACGACGGGAGAAGACTCTAGCCAAACAAAGGTCAGAAGCAAAAGGAAAATAATAGAAGAGAAACAGGGATGGATAGAATGACAGGAGGAATTCTGTAGCTCCCCTCTCTGGGGAGCAGATGAGAGCTTCTTTGTTCAATGTTAGGTGAAACATGATATTATGTGGTTGTTAAATGGAAGTTCAAACATTTGTAGAAAGGTATGTATGGATGCTGAGTACTCAAAGGGTAGATGGATTGTGTGGGTTACTAATTCATTGTTTCTGAGTCCAACCCCACCCATGTATACTGGGCTTTGTGGTGCAGAGGCTGGGAATTTACAAGTCACATTTCTCCTTTGCTGCCTGGCTCCCTATTAGGTTCTGCCAAGAGGGAGCACAAGACATAAACACCAAAAACGTTAGAAGGAGAAAGTATATGCTTCTTCCTGTTTTGCTCTTTGTTCCTGTCTGCATCACTCCAGCATGGTTCTCCCCCAACAGAGGCAGTTGACTTCCTATTTTTTCCACACTCCTGGTCTCATTTTTCTCTTTCTGACATACCAGTACCAGCCATCCATCGCCCCTTTGTCAGAGGTCTGGGTCATGGCTCTCCAGGAGCATCCTTTCAACCTTCTAGATTCTAATATCCCCAAACCTTTCCCTCTGTTGCCCCAGTCCTAGGGGGTGAAAGTTGACGTCTGCATCTATTATCTCTAGTTAATACAATATTCCCATTTTGTCATCTCAACATCCACTTAGCCAGCTTAACCGATTCCTTCTGTTTAATTCTGTCTGTTAAAATAACTGGTTCAGTGTCTGTTTTTCTGACCAAACTCTGATTGATACACTTTGCTTCCTGTGGCCACATGGCTCATTTTTGGCCAGTGGCGATGAGCAGATGTAAGGTGGGAAACTTCTGGGTTCTGTCCTGAAAATGAAGCTAATGGTACCATATTTCTGCCTTCTGACTTCTCACAGAATGGAACACAGATTTGTTGATGGTGAGATGGCTTCAACCATCTGAGTGAGGATGATGCTCAGAACAGGGTAATAAGAAAGGCAGGACCTGATGACCTCTTGGAGCAGGGCCATCTACCCACTCTGGGATGTTTTGTGAAATAAATGTCTTCTGAGGCATTGTGTTCTGGGATCTCTTTGATCTACCTTAATCCAAACTCAACTGTAGATAGCTCTATAAACCAAAAATACAGAAGCCCCAAAATTTAAATAATAAAATATAAGAACTCATGAATTAAAAAATAAAGCAGAAAAGAAATAAACCCTTATAACTGAATATATTTTCCCCAATATCCCTATTCCTGCTTCTATTTCTTCCTCCATCTCATAGACACTCTTTCTAATGAA
>NW_017732217.1:248164-249636 GCF_001890085.2 Hipposideros armiger
AAAATCTTTAAAATAAAAAAAAAGATTGGCAAGGAAGATTTGAACAAAAAAAAATGAGAAATTACGTGAGAATTTTTAAACCCAGTGGACAAATTAAATAGATTATATCACAACTGAAAGGAGAAGAAGCTAGAACATGTACCTACTGAAGAAATTATATAGTGTGCAGCACCGGGAGAAAAAAGATGGAAATTACGAACAATGGGTTAAGAAATATGGAACAGAGTGGGAAGGTCCAACATACATCTAATTTGTGTTTACAGAAGAAAGATAATAGAAGGGAGAGAAGCACATTTGAAGAGATAATATGTGAGAATTTTTCAAAATTGATGAGACTCTTCCTCAAATTCAGAAAATCCTATGAATTCCAAGCAGAATATTTAAAAATATTTAAAAATAGATCCACACAAGGCATACAGTAAACCTTAGGACACTGAAAAGAAAATCATTAAAACAGCCAGAAGTGCTACTTTTTTTTTAAGATTTTATTGGGGAATTGGGGGAGGGGAACAGTGTTGGGGAATCAGAGAAGGGGAACAGACAAGTTGCTGTCCTTTTGTTCTTCAGTTTAGTTGTGGAAAACATCGCCTCACTGGCCCATGTTGGTATTATCATTACGCTCTTCCCAGGTGAGGCAGTTGCTCGCCGGCCATTGGACAGCCACTCATGGCGGCTCACGGCAGCTCACAAAAGTGCACGCCAGCTGCTGGCCAGCCGCACTGCAGCCTAAGCTGCCACTGGCGACTCACCGCAGCCCAGCTCCAGGTTGAGCTGTTGTTCACCATCTTAGCTGTAGAGGGCGCAGCGTCACTAGCTCTAATGTGGGACCCAAACCAGGGCTCTGCTGCTCAGAGCTGACACCCCAAGCCAACTCCTAACCAATGCGCCACTCGGCCAGCCCAACTTTTTTTTTTTAACAACTTTATCATTTACATACCACAAAGTTCATCTGTTTTAGTGATTCAATTATTTTTAGTAAATTTACAGAGTTGGGCAACCATCACCATACCACAATTCTGGGTTTAGAAGTGCTATTTCTTATTTCTCAGTGGCAATGGGATAATGGAAGCCAGAAGATAATGGAATGACTACTAGAATACTGAGAGTGCTGAAATAAAATAACTGCCACACTAGAATTGTGTGCCCAGCAAAACTATCTTCCAAGAGCAAAAATAAAATTATTGTTTAGACACACCAAAAACTAGGAACTGATTCCCAAGATACCCTCTTTCAAAGAACTCCTAAAGGATATACTTCAGGAAGAAGGAAGAAAATCCTAAAATGAAGGTCTGAAAAACAAAAAAAATTTATGAGGAAAGAAAAAGGAAATCAAAGTGAAAGGTAAACATACATGTACTCTATCAAAAGTACAGCAACAGGGCCGGCTGAGTGGCACGTTGGTTAAGAGCTCACTTGGGATGCCAGCTCTGAGCAGCAGGGCCCCTGTTCGGATCCCACATGAGGGCCAGTGA
>NW_017732217.1:249746-252227 GCF_001890085.2 Hipposideros armiger
TGAAGAACAGAAGGACAGCAACTTATCTGTTCCTCTTCCCCAATTCCCCAGCGCTGTTCCCCTCCCCCAATTCCCCAATAAAATCTTTAAAAAAAAAAAGTATAGCAACAATGTCAAATTTTGGTATAAAAATACCTAAAATCTTGAGCAACTTATAAATGAAAGGATTTTGTTAAATACACATGATAATAGTTTTAGAGTAACCACTAAAAGAAGAAAAACTAAGTGTAAAACTTCCAATATGATTTAGAGCTGGAAATGTACACGACGGGAGAAGACTCTAGCCAAACAAAGGTCAGAAGCAAAAGGAAAATAATAGAAGAGAAACAGGGATGGATAGAATGACAGGAGGAATTCTGTAGCTCCCCTCTCTGGGGAGCAGATGAGAGCTTCTTTGTTCAATGTTAGGTGAAACATGATATTATGTGGTTGTTAAATGGAAGTTCAAACATTTGTAGAAAGGTATGTATGGATGCTGAGTACTCAAAGGGTAGATGGATTGTGTGGGTTACTAATTAATTGTTTCTGAGTCCAACCCCACCCATGTATACTGGGCTTTGTGGTGCAGAGGCTGGGAATTTACAAGTCACATTTCTCCTTTGCTGCCTGGCTCCCTATTAGGTTCTGCCAAGAGGGAGCACAAGACATAAACACCAAAAACGTTAGAAGGAGAGAGTATATGCTTCTTCCTGTTTTGCTCTTTGTTCCTGTCTGCATCACTCCAGCATGGTTCTCCCCCAACAGAGGCAGTTGACTTCCTATTTTTTCCACACTCCTGGTCTCATTTTTCTCTTTCTGACATACCAGTACCAGCCATCCATCGCCCCTTTGTCAGAGGTCTGGGTCATGGCTCTCCAGGAGCATCCTTTCAACCTTCTAGATTCTAATATCCCCAAACCTTTCCCTCTGTTGCCCCAGTCCTAGGGGGTGAAAGTTGACGTCTGCATCTATTATCTCTAGTTAATACAATATTCCCATTTTGTCATCTCAACATCCACTTAGCCAGCTTAACCGATTCCTTCTGTTTAATTCTGTCTGTTAAAATAACTGGTTCAGTGTCTGTTTTTCTGACCAAACTCTGATTGATACACTTTGCCTCCTGTGGCCACATGGCTCATTTTTGGCCAGTGGCGATGAGCAGATGTAAGGTGGGAAACTTCTGGGTTCTGTCCTGAAAATGAAGCTAATGGTACCATATTTCTGCCTTCTGACTTCTCACAGAATGGAACACAGATTTGTTGATGGTGAGATGGCTTCAACCATCTGAGTGAGGATGATGCTCAGAACAGGGTAATAAGAAAGGCAGGACCTGATGACCTCTTGGAGCAGGGCCATCTACCCACTCTGGGATGTTTTGTGAAATAAATGTCTTCTGAGGCATTGTGTTCTGGGATCTCTTTGATCTACCTTAATCCAAACTCAACTGTAGATAGCTCTATAAACCAAAAATACAGAAGCCCCAAAATTTAAATAATAAAATATAAGAACTCATGAATTAAAAAATAAAGCAGAAAAGAAATAAACCCTTATAACTGAATATATTTTCCCCAATATCCCTATTCCTGCTTCTATTTCTTCCTCCATCTCATAGACACTCTTTCTAATGAAGGAGAAAAGAAATACCAAAGAAATGTTAAGAAAAGAAAGCATTAGAGAGTTCCGGGCAAGATGGTGGAGTAGGTAAACGCTGTGCTTGCTGCTTCCCATGACCACATTAAAATTACAGCTAAATTATAGAACAACGAACCTGGAGAACCATCTGACGACTAGCTGAACAGAAGTCCTATAACGAAGGATATAAAGAGGACACATTGAGACTGGGGGGGGGGTGGAAAGGAGCATTAAAAGCAAAAATCATTAGGAAGGACAACAAAGGATGTTTTATATGATAAAAAAATAATTTATTGATATTATTAATATCATAAACCATTATGCACCTAACAACATAACTTCAAAATATATAAGCAAAAACTGATACAGCTAAAAGGATAAATGGATATATTCTCACTAATGATGGGAGATTTCGTTACACCTTCCAGCAGCCAACAGATCAAACAGAAAAACAAAAATAAGAAAGGACATAGTAGATAAGAATTAGATAATAAATTTGTATATTCAGACCTCTGATCCTAACAACTAGAATGCACATCCTTTAAAAACACATAGAGAACACTTCCAAAAGAAAACAACAAAAGCCACATACTAGGTCAAAAAGGAAAGAGCAACAAATTCCTAAGAATTTGTATCATTCAGAATATGTTCATTGAAAAAAATTAGAAATCAACTACAAAAAGATAAAGAAAAAATCCATGTATATAGATATTCAAAAACATATTTCTAAATAATTTGGGGGTTAAAGGATATTGAAATTACATTTTTGGGGAACTGAATGACACTGAAAGTATCACATAAGAAAAAGTGGGGTATAAAGAATAACAAGGGGCCAACCGAGTAGCTCATTGGTTAAGAGTTGGCTTGGGA
>NW_017732217.1:252703-295966 GCF_001890085.2 Hipposideros armiger
TATACTGTCCTCGGACAGAAAACTCAATGTCACAAAGTCATAAATTCTCAAATTAACAACTTCTTCATTACAATCCCAATCAAAATCCAAAGGATTTTTTTTACGCTATTTACAAATTCCACCCCACTGCTCCCATTCCCACTGCAGGGCCCAGGCCAGGTCCTTTTCCCCATCCAAGACTAAGCATCTGCTTGGATACCACCTGTTCTGCTGCCCACCTGCTTCTTGGATCTGAATCACCCCATGAGCAGTTGGTAAACAGAATAACGATGTTAGCATAACACAAGTGTGTTGGTTAATATGCAATTTTCTCCAGGAAGTTTATGTTTTGAAGTAATCAGGGGCCAACTTTTTCACAGTCAAAGGGGCAGTTTTAGTAATAAAAGAAGATCCTAAGGGGAAAAGCTGCATATCTACAGAAATGTCTTACTTCATATCAACAGTGGCTGGTTTTGTGGCTTCAAAGATCACAACACTTACTACAATTATGGTATGTGGCAAAGTTGTGAATGCAGGTGAAGAAGCTGCAGCATATTTTCCCATATTAAAGTAACACGTTAATGAAGAAGACTACACCTTGGATCAGATTTTTAATTTTGATGAAAATGGTCTCCATTAGAAGTTAGTATCTCCACACCAGCATCTCCAAGGAGGAAGTACAAGGTCCAGCTTTTAAGATTGCAAAGAAGGGACTGAAGGTGTTGCTAAGTGCAAATGCCCATGGAAATGTAGTATTTCTATTACTGTTAGTATTTCTCTTAGAATGTTTACTGGTTTTATAGTGCTCTGATTATAAAGTTGCACACGTTTTGAGCACTCTGTCCTTAATTCTATTTTTCCCATTGTGGCTGAAAAAGGGTGCTGTAATAAATCTAACCAAAAGTAACCTCACAGGGTAATCTGGTCATATATTCCTACCTGGGCAGGTTATGGTGGGTAGTCACACCCCAGGCCTATAACTTCCCTAGTAAAAGGTTATCTTTGCCTTAAGCAAGCCCTGAGCATTGTTTTTTTTGTGCATCTAGAGTCTAGACTTACACACCTTTGAAATGACTCTTTTTCAAACCCTTAGCATAACCATCCTCAAGAGAGCACATAATCTTAACTCTCCTGTAATCCAATCCCAGCTTTGCTTTCTCCAACTTTATGTCATCTTCCTCACATTCCCTCCCTAATTCCAAATGCAAAAAAGAAACTGCAAACTGTCGTTCTGGGAAGCATTTTTCTCAGTCTGTTGAGATCTTGCTTCCACGTGTATCGTCTGTCTGGCTCAAATAAACTCTAAGAAACTCTTAAAATTTTTCTACAGGTTTAGACGTTCTTACCTTGACAACCATAAAGCCTTGTTATTTTTAGTGCACTGTGCTGCCGAATTCCAGGTTTTGCATTAACGCATATATATCACGTTACAGCAGAGCTGCCTATACTCAGAATGAAGCTGGGTCTCTCTCTTCCAACAAGCATTCTTGATTGGTTCTTAGTTTCCCTGACAAATAGCCAGGAGCCCAGGTACCCACTTCCCTCTGAGAGTGGAACAACTTCCCAAGGGCCTGTGGGGCAGTTCTCTGGAGTTTGGGCACCAGAGCTCATCAGAGTTCCCCTCTTCTCTCCTCCCTCCAGACCCCCAGACTACTCAGAAGAGGCCAAGTGAAAAAGATCCAGAATTTTGCCACTTACAAGCTTACTGGTCTTGGGCAAGTCACTGAACTACTGCAGGATTCAGTTTCCTCATTCTTTAAATGAGATGGCATTTTTTTCATCATGGTGGTGCTGCTGGTGGTGGTTGTTTAATATTTAAAATCTGCTGATTCCTGCCTTGCCATTTGTAGTTCTGGACTTGGACTTCATTTCCCTATGCGTCATCTGTAAAATGGGGCCTTTGCGAAGATTTAAAGATACCATGTGTGCAAAGCACAATTTGTACGTTAAGACCCCCACCCCAAATTGAAGTTGCTGTTATGGGAGGCGGGGGATCCTCGAGGGTAGGAGTTCTGACTGTGGAGGCAGAGGAACCCTGAGCTGGTGGGAAAGCAAACGAGGCTGTGCTATCCCCAGGGCTAGTAAACACATCCTCCCAGTCCCGTCTTCCTCGCAGAGGCCTCGCTATTGGCCGCACTCCTTAGCTTGCTGTAGCCACCAACTGGCTCCCCGAAGCCTGCGTTTAGGGGCTGCCTCCTGCAGCGCGGGTGGAGAACGAACTACATTTCCCGGCGTTCACCTCGGGTTGGGGCCCCGAGGGACGGGGATCCAGCCGCAGGGACGATCCCATCAGTGTTAGACGCTCCGGGCAGTAACCATCATTTACACAGCTCCTACTGTTCTCTTTGAGAAGCGCGTCCGTCACTGTCAACCCCACCGTGGGCCGCGGCCCCCGCAGAGTCTGTGAGAAGCGTTGACCCCCTACTCCTTCCCTCCTCCAAGAGTCCGGTCATTAGGTCCTAGGGAGGGTCCGAAGCTAGGCTTAACTCCCCAGGAGGATTCCTTCCGCCCCGCGGCGTCCCCACTGCGACCCGAGGTTGGAAGCGGGGCTCTGGGGGAAAGAGGGCTGGGGCGAGCCGCGAGCCCGCGCAGCCGAAGACTACAACTCCCAGGCGGCACCGCGCGGCAGCGGCGAGCACGTCACCCAGGCACCGCCGGCGGCCCCGGGAAGCGGCACGGGCGGGGGCAGGGGCTGTGGCCGACCCAGAGGCCCGTGCAGAGGATGGGGGTCGCTCAGCCACCCCGCCCGTGAGGAGGCCGAGGGGCGCTCCACCCCGTCCCGGGGCGGGCGTCCCCGGGGCCCCGACACCCCTGTCCCGTCCGGCGGTTGTGTACCGGGATGCGGAGACGGGGGCCGCCGGTGGAGCTGCGCGGGGTGAGAGGCGCGGGGAAGGGGGCTGCCTGCTGCCCTCGCCCTCGTCACCCACCGGCGGGCCCCGGAAAGAACTCGGGAGCTGGGCGGTCAGGCCTTCTTAGCGCTTTGACATTTGGGGGGGACAGGTGAACCCGCCGCCCTGCCCCCACCGCGCCCCGCCTGGACAGCTGAATCAGAGCGGACGACCCTGCCCTTTTAAAGCAGCTTTTTCCTGCTCCTGCAGAGGGCACCCCAACTATGGCCCCCAGGAGCCCCCTAGAACCCACAGGGACTGCCCCCCATCCTGGTCGCCGGGTCCCGCCCTCTGCATCCCGCGGGCAGCCTGTGTGAAGCGGCCTCCAGCAGCCCCCGGCCCCTCCCCCATGGAGGAGGAGGGGGGCGCGGCCGCCAAGGAGTGGGGCACCAACCCTGCCGGGCCGGTCTGGACCGCGGTGTTCGACTACGAGGCGGCGGGCGACGAGGAGCTGACCCTGCGGAGGGGCGACCGCGTCCAGGTGCTTTCCCAGGACTGTGCGGTGTCGGGCGACGAGGGCTGGTGGACTGGGCAGCTACCCAGCGGCCGCGTGGGCGTCTTCCCCAGCAACTACGTGGCTCCCAGCTCCCCAGCCGCCCCCGCGGGCCTCCAGCTGCCCCAAGAGATTCCCTTCCACGAGCTACAGCTAGAAGAGATCATCGGTGTAGGGGGCTTTGGCAAGGTCTATCGGGCCCTGTGGCGTGGCGAGGAAGTGGCCGTCAAGGCTGCCCGGCTGGACCCTGAGCGGGACCCGGCAGTGACAGCAGAGCAGGTGCGCCAGGAGGCCCGGCTCTTCGGAGCCCTTCAGCACCCCAACATCATTGCCCTCAGGGGCGCCTGCCTCAGCCCCCCACACCTCTGCCTGGTGATGGAATACGCCAGGGGGGGCGCACTGAGCCGGGTGCTGGCGGGTCGCCGGGTGCCCCCTCACGTGCTGGTCAACTGGGCTGTGCAGGTGGCCCGGGGCATGAACTACCTACACAATGATGCCCCTGTGCCCATCATCCACCGGGACCTCAAGTCCATCAACAGTAAGTGGTGTCCTTTCCCCAAAAACTTGCTGCCACAGAACCCTGTAAGGACAAGCCTAGGTGGTGGGAAATGGGGACACCAGAAGATCCCCCCTGGGGCAAAAAGGGGCAGTAATACATTCAGGGCTGGATGAGGCAAGCCCTGGCCATTAAGGGAGGAAAAGGTGGCTCCCAGGCTACAGAGTCACAGTAGCTCAATAAATATGTATCAGTGAACACTGACAGGCCCTGCCTTCCCAGCATGAACAGAGCAGATACAGTGCCTGCCCTCATGGTGCTCCCTGTCCAACCAGGACACTAGGGTCCACCAAGCAGAGACCTTGCCTGGAGTGAGGCTTTCTCGACCTTGGCACTATTGACATTTGGGGCTGAGTGATCGTAGCCGGCTTCCTGTGTGTTGTAGGTTGTTTAGCAGCATCCGTAGCATCTACCCACCAGATGCCATTAGCATTCCCTACCCCCCCCCTTCAGTTATGATAAGCAAAACTGTCTCCAGACATTGCCAAACGTCCTGGGGGGCGGGGGGAGAGGGGGACAAAATTGCCCTAAGTTGAGAATGACTTGCTGGAGTCCTCCCAGGCCCCTGCCCGAGCTGGCAGAGGCAAACTGGAAAGGATGAGGGAGGAAAAGGGATGTGTTTTATTTTAAAATTTCCAGGTTGCTAGGCCTATTACAGGTTCTCAAAAGTGGATTGGTTGTTGATGGGGCCAGGTAGAAGGGAAGGTTCCCCAGGACCCACATCTAGATCAAGGAGTTTCTCATGATGTCAACAAATATTAATGGAGTACCTGTTAAGCAGAAGCCAAATAGGGACCAAGACGGCCATGGTTTCTTCCCTAATGGTACTCACAAACTAGAGATTTCATTTATTCCCCAGATATTTCTGGAACTCCCATGGTGTGCCAGACCCTGTCCTGGGTCCTTAAGGATACAGCAGGGGGAAATCCTGCCTTCCTGGCTCTCTTATCCTTCCTCTGCCCCATCTCACCTCCATTCATTACCAGGCCAGATCATGTGTTAAGCTAGAAGGATCAATGGTGAATGAGACCAGCATGTTCCCTGCCCTCACGTAAAATGTGAGGGGTTCCCCTTTGCCCTTGACCCTCACGTCACATCTATTTCTGATTCCTGTCGATTCTACATCTTGAAATTTGTTTGAATCCATCCCACTATTTTAATAAGTTTGTTGCTCTGCCCCCACCATCACCTAGGACAGAGGGGTGTCTTCTTTACCTCTCAGACCTAGCATTTGTATACTCACCAGAGAGCTACCAAGTGTCCAAGGTGTGCCAAGCCCTGAGCTAGGGTTGCAGAATGGAGCAAGACAGACACAGATGGTGCCTGACTTTATATTGGGTAGTCGTAAAAGTCATGATGCATTTTTGCAACAAAAAACATAGAAAAAATACGTCATGACTTTTCTGACAACCCAATAGATGGTCGTGCTCTAACTCCTCTGAAATACTGGATGAATGGAGGCAGGGCTACTGCATGCACCTCTCAAAGGCTGGAACCCCTTCTCGGCTCTTCCTCACCCCTGCTAATTCACAGCCTGCAGGTGGGGGACCCTGCTCCCACTCCCCCAAGTATTCCTGTAGCCAGTGCCAGCTGGACAAAGACTTGGTGGAACTCTTCAGGCCAGGGCTTCCTGCTCGGGCAACGGAACTGCTCCATGCCTGAGACAGAGGACACGGCCTGCACAGCACAGCTTCCCCCAGTCATCCTCCCCTAAGGAGCTCCTCATCTGATGCCACTCATTCATTGGTTCATTCAACCAATAATTCTTAAGCGAATTAAATATACTAGGCATTGTCCTAGGCTCTGGGATTACAGAAGTGAACAAGGCAAGGTTCCCCCATTAAGGAAGTCACAGTCGGGTGAACAGAAATAGATGATTGATATTTACATAGATAACAAAATTTCCAGAGAGTATCAGGGGCTCTGAAGGAAACAAAGCAGATTAAGGACCGGGCAGAGAGAGCTCTTACACCAGATGGTCAGGGAAGGCAACATTTGAGTCGAGGCCTGAACAAAGAGGACCCAGCCTTACAAATATGTGGGCAGGGCAAAGGATGTGAGGTGGGAATGAGTGTGCCTTGTTGGAGAAACAGCAAGAAACCAGAGGGGCTGTAAGAGCAGGAGTGAGGCAAAAGTGGAAGGAGATGAGGTCAGCAGGGTAGGCAGGGGCCAGATCACGTTGACCTTGGGGGCTATGGTGAGTACTTAGGGCATTTTATTCAGTGCAGTTTTAAGAGAGTTTTAAGCAGAGGATGACATGATCATATATATATTTGAAAGGAAACTGATATAGGCCCAGCCTAGGAGATGTAAAAATAAAGTATAAGACCATGGAGTCGTTAACTCTGTCACAAGGTCACTCCACAAACAGGAGAGGAGGGGACCCTAGAAGGGAGGACTTCTGGGAGGTCGAGTCATAGTCACGGGAAGCTTCCAGGAGGAGGTGGCATTTGAGTCAGGCTTTAAAGAATGGGACAAGACTGCCAACATGGCCCTGGGCAATCTACTGATCTCTCTAGCCCTCAGTTTCTTCATTTGCCAAACGGTCATGACAGTGGAATTACCTCATTATTATTGTGACTGGAGAAGTAGCCAGGAATGGTCGAAGATAAAAGTAGAGAAATAAGGAAGAATTATGGTGACATCACAAACTAATAATAATATCTAATGCTTTTAAAAGAACCTACTGTTGCTTCAGGAAATAAATCTTTACTACAGCCCTATAACATAAATACTATTACCATCTGCATTTAACAGAGAAGAAATCCACTGTTAAGAAAAATAAAGTAAATTATACAAGGTTATGCAGCTAATAAGTGGCAGAGCTGGGATTCAAACCCAGGCAGGACACTACACTTTGGGGCCTTTTTTTGATAGAAGGTAGTAGAATATCATAGCAGTCAAAAGATTGGGCTCTGATGACAGATCTAGTCCAGATCTTTGCCCCAGCATTTTCAGGCTGCGTGATCTTATCCAAGTGACCTCATCTCTCTGAACCTCAGTTTGCTAGTCAACAAAATGGGTTGCGTGCTAGTTAATTCATGTAAAGGGCTTAGCACTGTGCCTGCCACCTAATAACCATGATTACTGTTGTTTGTAATGACCATAGGCAGCAAGTAAGTTGGAACCATTCAATATGTTTGGGAGATACATCAGTCAGATTTTGTCGCAGTACTGTTGTGTCACAAACCACCCCCCAAAACTCAGTGTCTTCAAACTCCGTGTCATTTATTACTCCTCATACATTTGCAGGCCAGCTGGAGAGTGAACTGATTTAAGCTGGGCTCAGCTTGAGAGGCTTTGCTCCAAGTGTGTCATCCTCCTTGGACATCCATCAGGCTAGCCAAGGCACATTCCCTCGGTGATGGCAGAAGTGCCAGAGGGCAAGCGGGCACTTGAGGCCTCTTAGGGCCTAGGCTTGGAACTGGCACTCTGTCACTTCTGCCTCATTCTATTTATTGGCCAAAGCAAGTCATATAGCCAACCCACAGTAAAGGATGGGGAAATGCACTTTGCCTCTTTAATGGAAAGACCTACAAAGTCACATGGCAAAGCGCGACACAGAAAGGAGTAGAATGGGGGCCATGAAGGCCATATCCCACAGGAGAAGACAAAGACAAATGAAGCCCCATTCATCCCTTCTCTCATGGTTTATTGTTCCCACTTCCGGGGATGTTGGGAACTCAAGGCCTGGACCAACAAGAACCGAGTTCCTGGCCACCGGCCTTCCACTAAGCCCCCCAGAACCCATGTTGGAGTCAGGAGGGCAGGGGATGCAGGAGGAGCTCCCTACTTTCTAATGGAAGCCTGAAGTTAGACCTGCGTGGAAGGGTTCATGCCCGGAAAGGAGCTGCAGAGGGGGACAACTCAAAGTGCGGGGAGAGAACAAGTAGGAAATTCCAGCTGAGGCAAGGGCAGAACACACAGGTCTGTACCCCAGCAGGTCTGGGGTGACCCACCTTTCTTCCTACCCCACAGTCCTTATTCTGGAGGCCATCGAGAATCACAACCTCGCAGACACGGTGCTCAAGATCACGGACTTCGGTCTCGCTCGCGAGTGGCACAAGACCACCAAAATGAGTGCCGCGGGGACTTACGCCTGGATGGCCCCGGAGGTTATCCGTCTCTCCCTCTTCTCCAAAAGCAGTGACGTCTGGAGGTGCTGATGGTGGGGCCGGGGAGGCCTCCTGGAAATGGGGAAGGGAGGAGGGAATGAGGGACAGTCTCCCACTGATGCCAGGATCTGGGCCTGGCAAAGGGGCCTGCCAGCAAGGGAGACCATCAGACTCCCACTTGTCAAACAGGAAATTGAGGCCTTTGGAGGCAACCATGCATTCAGTCATTCATCCAACTGCCAGGTGCTAGGGATACAGCAGTAAATAAAAATAGAAACATCCCTGCTTGCAAGGATTTTAAATGCACAAGAAGCTGAAAAGGGCTGTTTTTAAGTTAAGAAAATCGTAAAATAATTTTTAAAAGATAAGTTAATCCACCAAAACGTATTATTGGGTTGTTGGAAAACTCATGACATATTTTTTGTGTTTTTTGTTGCAAAATGCGTCATGACTTTTCCAGCAACTCAATAGATAGCATTACAAGCCAGGAGGTTGATGGGAAAGTGCTCTGAGGGTTGGAAGACGGCTTTGCAGAGGCTTTTCTGAGAAGTGATACTTGAGCTGAGTTGTAGATGACAAGGAGCCAGCCATGGAGAGTTTGGGGGAAGATGCTTCCCAGGCAGAGGGAACAGCTTGAACAGAGGAGGTACTGAGGTGAAAACAAGCTTGGTATGTTCTAGAAACAGCTACAGGGGCCCATGTGGAGCAGGCAAGGAGGAAAGTGGTAGGAAATGATGTAGGAGAGAAAGCTAGAGGGCCCTGCAGATGAGGCACTGGACTCCAGTTTCATTCTAAGTGCAGTGGAAAAGCCATTAGAGGCGTTTATGAATGACGTGATCTGAGTCAGCACTGCAAAGTCTCCCTCCGGCTGCAGGTTAGAGGATGGATTGTAAGGGAAGGAGTGGGGGTGGGAGGCCAATGAGGAGGCTGTTACCATCGTCAGCGAGACGTGATGCAGCAAAACTCTTCAATCCAGGGCCTTCTACTGGGTGAGAGCCAAACCCAGGTCCTTCCCCAGCTGAGGCTCCAGATGGAGCAACCAGCGAAGTCATGGCTTTTAGGCAGACAGGTCAGACAGGAAGTCAACTAGAACAGTGCAGCCCTTTGGGGCAAGTCCTGACTGGCTTCACATTAGGTGTTCCTTTATGGTCCCAGACATTTAGAGAGTCATATTTCAGCAGCAAGAAACAGAAATCCCAAAATAAAAACAAAACTAAAGATTTTGCTCGCATGAGATGGTGCCCCTAGCATTAGGGATTGCCCTATGTCAGGGTTCCTTAACGAGGGTGCCATTGACCTTGGGCAGCATAATTCTTCCTGTGTGGTTCTGTCCTGGACTTTTCAGGACAAAAGTATTCATGGTTCTCAGTCACCAAACATCAGCAGCACTCCCTGGTCATTGTGACAATCAAAACACCCTCACAGGGTCCCAGGGTCATGGGAGAAGTGGGGGGGGGGGAGTCATGCCACCGCTAGTTACAAGCCACTATTATTTTTCTTCACCTTGTATGGTCTCCATTCCCAAGTTTATTTCATGGTCCTAAATAGCTGCTTGAGCTCTAGCTTTTATGTCCACATTCCAACCAGTGGGAAGGATAAAAAAGGAAAAGGGCAACCCTACCCTTTAAGGACACCTCTGGAAGTTAGTTGCACACTACACACCCTCCTACATCCCACTGACCAGACCAGTTGTCATATGGGTGTTCTTAGCTGCAAAGGAGGATGAGAAATTATTTCAGGCAGTATATGCCCAGTTCAAATTCACCAGTGCTGTCACTGAGGACTGAGGCTGTCGGCTGCATGAAGGCAGGGGTTACGTCTCTCTTGTTCCAGTGCCTGAGCAGTGTCTGGCACATGGTGGACAGTTAATAGGCATGTGCTGAATGAGTGCATGTGTGGCCACAGGGCAGCATGGGTTCTACTACATGTTAGCACTGCACATGGTGATCAGGATTCAGAAGGAGCTTATTAACTAGAGAATATAGACATGTGGGTGATTGCAGCGCAGTGATGCAAACTCTGGTGTTGTGTAGCCCTGAGGGACACAGTCATGAGGATCAGGCCGACCTGAGTCAGTGTGGCTCTGCCACTTACTAGCTGTGTAATCATAGGCAAGCAACTTAACCTCTCTGGAGCTGTACCTGCTCATCAGATAAAATGAGGGTCATACCAATACTTTCTGCCTTACAGGGCTGAGAGTGCCTAGCACAGTGCTGGCCTGGAGTAAGTGCTTTACAAATGTTAAATAGTGCTAACTTGTTTTTAGAGGTAAGTGCTGAGGGTTCTGTGGGAACGTACAGGAGGGGTTTCTAACCCAGCTTTGGAGACTGTGAAATCAAGGAAGGCTTCCTGGCAGAGGAGCAAACTGAATTGAGACTTAAGGGAAAGTTAGGCACAAAGGGAAGAGTGTTCTTGACAAAGGGAACAGCATGTGCAAAGGCTAGAGATTATGAAGAGCAGGGCTTGTTCAACTCTTAATTGTGACTGCAAGATGAAGCTGGGGTTGGTATGGAGACTGAGAGTGCTTACATGTGAGGCTTCAGGGGTCATCAAAGGTCAGGGCTAAGAAGGGTGGATTTTCCCAGTGGGCACAGGGGACCCACTGAAGGTTTTCAGGCAGGGGCAAGGGAAGAGAGGCAGAGCAAAGGCGAGACACCAGAGAGCAACCCCACTACATCTATTTGAGATCAGGCCCGCAGAGGTCAAATCAGGTTCTCGTGGCCTCATTGACCAGGGCTGGGAGCTGGGGTGAGGGAAGCTCACCATGGGACCAGATGCAGGGCTGGGATATAGGTAAGTATTAGGGTGGGCTGCAGCATCACCCCTCCCTCTCCCCACCTGCAGCTTCGGGGTGCTGCTCTGGGAGCTGCTGACGGGTGAGGTCCCCTACCGCGAAATCGACGCCTTGGCCGTGGCATATGGCGTGGCTATGAACAAGCTGACGCTGCCCATCCCCTCCACCTGCCCCGAGCCCTTTGCCCGCCTACTGGAGGGTGAGCCAGGGCCCTGTGGAGAGGGTAGGCTCAGCTTGGGGTGGCAGGGGCCCTTGGGCTCAGACCTTGCCCCTTCACACCCATTCATACCACTGGGCCCAGGAGTGAGGGAGGAGGGGCTGGACCTGTCAAACCATGAACATTCTCCCCTACAGTTGGCTCTAGGGCTCCAGACACTTGCTCTGCTAGGCCCACCACTCTGAGGGCAACCTGTTAGGATTCGTTGGCCCTGGGGTTCCACCTTGATTCCTGATTCTACCACCGGTCAGGGAGCAGGTCTGTGGGTTTCTCTCTCAGAGTTTCACCAAGTGAAATATTGCCAGGAATTTGGCTTTGAATCCCTTCCCCTTGACGCCTTGGAAGCTGTTTGTCCATAGTCCCTTGAAGTCCTGCCGTCCACTTAGCCGGCTGATGCCCCAGACCATGGCCACTGACATCTCCACTCCCACCTCAGAATGCTGGGACCCAGACCCCCATGGGCGGCCAGATTTCGGCAGCATCCTGAAGCAACTTGAAGTCATCGAACAGTCAGCCTTGTTCCAGATGCCACTGGAGTCCTTCCACTCGCTGCAGGAAGACTGGAAGCTGGAGATTCAGCACATGTTCGACGACCTCCGGACCAAGGAGAAGGTGAAGGGGTGGGGGGGAAGGTGGAAGGGGTGGAGCAAGATCCCTGAGTTCTGATATTGGGTTGGTTCTTACCCATAAGCCCAGGTCTTTGAGTCTCTGCAGGCCCATGGGGGCGCTGTTTGCATATTAAGAAAAGACAGCCTCCTGCTGGTTGATTAATAAGAAAAAGGCACCCTGCACTGAAGTACTTACAAGTGATGCTATGTGACAGCTGCAGTTGGTTTTAAAGTACTACAGCAAAATGAGAGGGGGAGAGGACAGAAGGAAGAGAATACATGAAAAAAGATCCGCAAAGTATAGATAATTGTTGGATGATGGGTATCTGGGGGCGCACTAGTCTCTCTCTGCTTTTGTGGATATTTGAAGTTTTCCAAATTGAAGAGTTAAAAAATGAAAAGTCAAAGAAAAAAAAAGGCACCCTTTCTTTGGGCTTACACAGTCAGTCCCCTGCCCTGGCACCCAGCTTGGCTAGTGAAGTGTGAGCTGGATTGTGCCCCCAATTTGTCCCACAGCAGGACGCCCCTATGCAGGACCCCAACCAGACCCAGCAGCGCTGGGGTCCATCCCAGGGGTGGAGAAGCTAAGCCCCTCCCTTAAGCCCACCGTCTCCTCTCCAGGAGCTCCGGAGCCGGGAGGAGGAACTTCTGCGGGCGGCGCAGGAGCAGCGCTTCCAGGAGGAGCAGCTGAGGCGGCGGGAGCAGGAGCTGGCTGAGCGCGAGATGGACATCGTGGAGCGGGAGCTGCACCTGCTCATGTGCCAGCTGAGCCAGGAGAAGCCCCGGGTCCGCAAACGCAAGGGCAACTTCAAGCGCAGCCGCCTGCTCAAGCTGCGGGAAGGCGGCAGCCACATCAGCCTGCCCTCTGGTACCCGCCCAGTTCCTTGAGCATCCCCCAAGAGGCCGCTGGGAGCATCCCTAACCCAGGGTTTATCGCTAACTTTTTTAAAAACGTTTTTATTACTGAATGTATCACACAGAGAAAACAACCAAAAAAAAAACCTGTATAACTTAATGAGTTAGTATAATCACCCCATGAAAGCACCTATAGCCACCCAATTGCTCTCCACATGCCCCCTCCAAGCCCCTGCTACCTCCTAAGAATAACCCCTGTCTTGACTTTCATGGCAATCACATCCTTACTTTTCTTTGTAGCTTTGTCTCCCAGCTATTTGCTTAATATCTTTTAATCTGCCTCTTTTTTCCCCTTACTAAAACTTTGTTCAGGATACATCATTTATCCTGTAGCATTTCCCAGTCTGGATTTTGCTGTTTGCATCCCCCTGGTGCCACTTCACATGTCCCTCTGTCCCCTGACTCACCTATAAATTGGTATTAGGTTAAACCATGTAAAATTGCTGGTGTTTGGTCATTTTTGACCTACAAAAAAAAACAAGTTTCACATGGATCTCAAGGCTTAATCAGTTTCAAGGGCAAGTTTGATTTTTTGTTGTTGTTGCTTTTGGCAAAGACTGCTTCCTAGGTAATGTCAGAAGTCACATCATGCTGGTTGTCTGTCTTTGTGATGTTACAGCCATAGAGTGGTGCCTAGAACAGCACCAGCCTATACAAATACAATGCAAGCCATGTGTGTACTTTTAAATTTCTTAGTATCCTATATTAAAAGGGGGGGAGGAAAAAACAGGTGGAATTAATTTTAATAATGTATTTTACTTAGCCCAATATCTCCAAAATGCTATGGTTTCACATGTAATCAATACCAGAAAAAAACTGTTAACAAGATATTTTACCTTCTTTTTTCCACACTAAATCTTTGAAATCCAGTGTCTTTTTATGTTTACAACACATTTCAATCTGCCAAATTTTCCTCACAAATACTTGACCTGTATTTAGATGCCATAAAATGTACAGTTGAAAAAGTAGATTCACACACCCAAGTTGTTCGAAACATGCCTAAATGTTTCCAGTGACTGAACTGTGTATCCATCTTTAAAGGTAAACTTAACTGCAGTTAAATAAATAAAGATAAAACCCTCCAGCGCCTCGGTTGCACAAGCCACGTTTCAAGTGCTCAGTTGCCACACGTGGCTAAAGGCCACCACCGTGGACACTCAGGCCTAGGTCCTTAGCTAAGGCAGCGGCTCTCAAACCTGAGCATGCGTCAGAGGTACCTGGAGGGCTGCTTCCACTGCAGTTAGATTGCAGCACCTCACCCCAGAGCTGCTGAGTCAGGGAGGGCCCAAGAACATGCATTTCCAAGAGGTTTCCACTTGATGTTGATGCTGCTGACCTGGGGGGACCACACTTTAAGAACCACCGCATTAAGGAATACAAAGTGGCGGCATTCCTTCTCTATGTCTATAAAGGGAACGTCGCTGGTTACCCATGGAACTGTTTGCTTAGGAAAGTCTCTGTTTTGCAGGCTTTGAGCATAAGATCACGGTCCAGGCCTCTCCAACCCTGGACAAGCGGAAAGGATCCGATGGGGCCAGCCCCCCTGCAAGCCCCAGCATCATCCCCCGGCTGAGGGCCATTCGCTGTGAGTATCTCCCATGGCCCTGACCCGTCCATCCATCAGCAGACTTCTCTGAGCACATACCATGCACCAAGCCAGAAGATCAGCAGGGAACAAGACAGGCAGGGTTCCCTCCCTCATTCTAATGGGGTGGGGGACGGGCAGAGAATACACAAGTCAGTAAGCAGGATAATTTCCTGGAGGGACAAGCACTATAAAGGAAATCCAGGAAGACAAGAGTTGATGTTTCACATTAGGAAGGCCTACCTGAGGAGCTGAAGTCTGAGCAGGGACCTGTGTGATAAGAAGGGACGAGACAAGAGGCAATCTAAAGGAAGAACATCCCTGGCAGAGAGAATAACAAGAGCCTGGAGGTGGGAAAAAGCGGGGAGTGTTTGTAAGCCCAAAGGCCAACTTGACTGGAGTAGAACAAATGGGAGACAGAGTAGAAGGTTTGTGGTCAGGGGTTCAACAGGGGCCAGATTGTGCTGGTTCTTGAGAGCCGGGATAAGGAGTCTGGATTTTATTTTAAAAGTGATGGATGAGCCCCTGGAGGGCTGTGAGCAAGGCAGTGATATGATAAAACGTACCTTTCCCTCTGGATGGTAGGAGGGCAGGAGTAAGGGCGGGAGACAAGTTAGATAATGGGGGCTGGACCAGGGTAGGGCCTTGGAGGGGGAGATGGCTGCGGTCGGTGCTGTCTGGCAGAGGTGCAGCAGTTGCGGTTTGCTGACAAGTTGAAAGATACAGGGCTGACTCCCGAGTCTGTTCTGCCCCATCACTCATCCCCAGCCTTACCCTGCATCACCCCCTCGCTATCTTTATTGACCTCTGTTTGGGCACCAGCTTTGTACAAGGCTGAGAGATTCATTCTCATGAGGGACACAAAGACAAATAACAACCATTCAGTGGTATTCAATACTGCTATTAGCATATATTCAAAATGTGGTAGGAACAGGAAACAGCACAACTGACTCTCCAGGGAACAAACTACTCCAGAGCTTGAAGGGCAAGCAGCCAACCAAGCTTGGAAAGGGACTAAATGGAACAGAATTTTCAGTGAAAGGAACAGCCTGTGCAAAGGCATGGAGGTGTGAAAGCCTCCACTTGGGAACTTGTAGACATGGGGTCCCAACCAGGGCACTTAAACTCTCTGCTTGTGTATCCCAACTGTCTCTCTCTCTCTCTCTCAATATCTCTCTCTCTCTCTCTCTCTCTCTCTCTCCCTCCCTCTCCCTCCCTCCCTCCCGCCTCCCCTCCACACTGACTTCCTGGCTGTTCTGTGCACTCTCCGGACTGTCCAGCCCCAGGGCCTTGGCATTTGCTGTTCCCTCTGCCTGAAATGCTTCTCTCCCTCATACCTACATGACTCACTCCCTCGCCTCCTCAAGTCTTTGCTCAGGTTTCTCCTCCCACGTGAAGCCTTCCCTAACCCCCAGACCCCTTTCCTGCTTCATATTTCCTGCAGCACTTACCACCTTCTAACACCTGCACGGAACACTCACCCAGTGTGAGTCTTGCTGATTGTCTCTCTACCCACTGAAAAGTCAACTCCCAGAGCAGGGGCTGTTGTCTGCTTTGTCCACTGCTGTCTTCTCAGCACCTGCCACAGAGCTTGGCACAGAGCAGGTGCTCAGTAAACATTTGGGAATGAAGGGATGATAAAGTGTTAGGCTGTGAGGAGTGATAGGAAATGAGGCTGAGGAAGTCAGCTGGGAATAATATGCAGGGCCTCGAATGCCAGGCTGAGGAGCTTTACCGTTGTCCTGACAACCCTGGGGAACTATGGAAGGATTTAGAGCAGGGAAAGGTCATGACTGGCGTTAGAATCCAAGATCCCTTGGGCTTCCAGGTGGAGGATGAATCTGAGATGGGGAGAGTGAGGCTGGGAGCCCAGCAGGGACAGACTCTCCAAGACCCAGTAACCAAGTATCTTCTTTCAACCCAGTGACTCCTGTGGACAGTGGTGGTGGCAGCAGCAGTGGCAGCAGCAGTGGTGGCAGTGGGACATGGGGCCGCAGTGGGCCCCCAAAGAAGGAAGAACTGGTTGGAGGCAAGAAGAAGGGCCGGACCTGGGGGCCCAGCTCTACCCTGCAGAAGGAGCGGGCTGGAGGCGAGGAGAGGTACCGGGGACCAGAGCCCACCCCACGCCCCCCTCCCAGGCCCAGGCCCACCAGAGGCCCACGAACTGCGCCCCATCTTTGGTTCCCCCTGCAGGCTGAAGGCCCTGGGGGAAGGAAGCAAACAGTGGTCATCAAGCGCCCCCAATCTGGGCAAGTCCCCCAAACACACCCCCATCGCTCCAGGCTTCGCCAGCCTCAATGAGATGGGTAAGACAGGGAGGGTGCTTTCAAAGGGGAGGGGAGGGGACATTTCCTGGCCTAAGGGGACCCTAAGACCAAGCGGTGAGCATTCCACCAGGTGTAGGGAGGGAGCTGGATTTCACTAGGCCAGAGGGTAGGAGGCATTCCTGGAAAGCTGTAGCCATCACTCCCAGGGACAGGGGGAGATCGATTTGAGAACCATGCTTAGTGGACGTGGTGGTCTCGCTGTTGGAGGGGTCATTGGGGGCAGTCCCTTGCCTCCAAGTCCCCAGAGGTCACGGGGCCAGGGCCCACCCGGAGTCGACTGCCGGCCCTCTCCCGGTTGCAGAGGAGTTCGCGGAGGCTGACGGAGGCAGCAGCGGGCCCTCCTCGCCCCACAGCACCCCGGCCTACCTCGCAGTGCCGCTGCCGACCGAGCCCTCCCCGGGGGCGCCTACGCCCTCTGCCCGGCCAGGGCCCGGCACCCGGCGGCGCTGCGAGCTCGCGCTGCTGGGCTGCGCAACCCTGCTGGGCGCTGTGGGCCTGGGCGCCGACGTGGCTGAGGCACGCGCGGCCGACGGCGAGGAGCAGCGGCGCTGGCTCGACGGCCTCTTCTTCGCCCGCGCGAGCCGCTTCCCGCGGGGCCTCAGCCCGCCTGCACGCTCCCCTGGCCGCCGCGATGACGCCACCCCTGGCCCGGGCCTGGCGCCCTCTGTCACCCTTGTATCGCTGTCGTCCGTGTCCGACTGCAACTCCACGCGTTCGCTTCTGCGCTCTGACAGCGACGAGGCTGCGCCGGCCGCGCCCTCCCCGCCGCCCTCTCCGCCTGCGCCCCCGCCCCCGCCCAGCACTAACCCCCTGGTGGACCTGGAGCTGGAGAGCTTCAAGAAGGACCCCCGCCAGTCGCTGACGCCCACTCACGTCACAGCCGCGCGCGCCGTGAGCCGTGGGCACCGGCGGACGCCATCGGATGGGGCGCTGGGGCAGCGGGGGCCGCCCGAGCCCGTGGTCCCCAGCCTTGGTGAGTGAGGCACCCCGTGCCCAAGGCAGAAAACAGCCCTCTCCCCTGCCCCTGCCGAGGTCCAATGTCCCAGCCCAGCGGCCACCCCCAGGATGCCCAGGCAGCCACCTCCTTGCTGCATGGGGAGGAAGGGGCAGTGCCCCCTGGCCCTCACTGCTGGAGGCATTGTGGGTCCCCCAGTGACTGAGAGACAGGATGAAGCAGGGATGGCGAACTCTGTAAGCCCACAGAGGCCAAGCAAGTGACATTACAGACAGCAAGAATATAGTTAACATAATAGCTATAGCTAACACGCATGTGGTAGGCCCTTTTCTCTATGCCTTTATTAACCTGACAAAGATGACTGGAACAGATATGAGTTAAGTACCTCCTATCAGGCACTGAGCTACTCCATAATTATTATTATTATTATTATTATTATTATTATTATTATTATTATTATTATTATTATTAGGTTTACCCCTCACCTATGTGGGGAGGTGCTGTTGTTTCCACTCAGAGATGGTGTCATGCCTGAGGTTGCTCTGTAGCTCTGAGCTCTGTCTTCCTGACCTTAGCCCAGTGTAGGAGAGTTGGGAAGGATGAGGGCTGTGTCTCCAGCAGATTTTTCAAGAGAAGTCAGAAATTCCAGTTTTCATGTCAATGCTCCTGGCTCTTCGGTGCCACCCTCTGCCCCACCCCACTTACCTCGTCTGATCCTCTCTTACCAGGCCCTCGAGATCCCCTGGACTTCCCCCGCCTGCCCGACCCCCAGGCCCTGTTCCCCACCCGCCGGCGGCCCCCCGAGTTCCCTGGCCGCCCCACCACTCTGACCTTTGCCCCAAGACCCCGGCCGGCCGCCAGCCGCCCCCGCCTGGACCCCTGGAAACTGGTATCCTTTGGCCGGACACTCAGCATCTCGCCTCCCAGCAGGCCGGACACTCCCGAGAGCCCCGGGCCCCCCGGCATGCAGCCCACACTGCTGGACATGGACATGGAAGGGCAGAGCCAGGACAGCACGGTGCCCCTTTGTGGGGCCCACAGCTCCCGCTGAGGCCTGCCCACTGCCACCCGCCTGGGCAGCCATGAATGTAGCCCCCCAGGCCCCACCCCAGCCCACCAGGCCACAAGGCAGGGGAGGCCCTGGGCAGGATACTCACTCTATTTATTGGGGAAGGGGGAAGGGAGGGGACACTTAATTTATTACTTTGTACCCCAGGGGGTGGGGCCCTGTGCCCGCCCTGCAGTGGGGGGAGGGTGGGCAGGGATACTCAGGGACAGGGCATCATGGGGGATTCGGCACAAAATTCAGCATTAAAGGTAACCCCTGCCCCCTACTGTGCTTGGCTGTGTGTCATTCCCTGGCTCAGGCCCTGATCCTGGCACATCCCCAGTGGGCCCCCCCTCCCCCCACTTCATGCTCCCTCCCTGGGCCTCTGGATTTCTGAGGTCCAGGGGGTGAAGCCCAGGCCTGTGTCCCCTCCCTGGTCCCCACAAGAACATCACACAAAGAGGTTATGGTCACCAGTGATGTGCTTTACCAGTAAACACATGAGTCAGGGGAAATTACAAGGTGAAGTAGGAGAGAGTAGGCGTAGGGACAGTACCCCTAGGCTGGCCTCAGCCAATGACATCCCTCGGCCCCGTGCCACTGTCTTCCCGTTGGAGGTTGCACCGATTCATCTTCAGCTGAGTCAACTGGATGTAGCGTAGGACATTGGTGTCTGCAGGGGAGGTGAGCAGAGCATTATTTGGGTATCCTGGGGCAGCAGGTGACATCCGCACCACCTTGGCTCACACCTCATTGTCCCCAGCCTTCAGTGGCTCCCCCGCACAGCCGATATTGCCAGAGCCCTTCTCCAAAAGCCCCAGCCCCAACAAACAGTGGGTGTCACACCTCCAGACTTTTTCATTTGCTATGCCAGCTGCCAGGAATGACTCTGCTCAGAGATTCCTGTCACACTTCTACTCATCCTCCAGTGACATCTGCAAGATGCCTGTTCTCTCCAAAGCACTTATCAGGAAAACCCATCTTGCCTTCACTCCCACAGCCCCAGGTCATTTACCGGTTGTGCTCCCTCTTCAAATACAAAACTGCATATTGTGTCTGCGCGTGCACGCACACACGCGCGCGCACACACACACACACACACACACACACACACACCCTGACTGTGATCTCCCAGAGGACAAGGAACGCGCCTCCAGCTCTGCCAACCCCACCAAATTCCTGGCATTGCCCACCCTGGGGTCTGTCTCCCAGCAAGAGCTTTACGAGTGCTGGCTGGGAGAACAGGTGAATGAGTAGGTGAGGGTAGGAATGGGTTAGTGAGTAAATGAATGAGAGGGGGGATGGCGATGAGGGGGAGAATGGATAGGGAAGACGCTGTGGGCGGTCAGGATGAGTAGATGGAAGATGGTTGGGTAAATATCACGGGAGGATGGGTGAGTGGACATCTGAATGGCGGGTGAATGATGGCGGATGAGTGGGTGTGTAAGGAGTAGGTGGGTGATACAGCACTCCCTTGAAGTAGCTCTGTCCTGACCCTTCTGCCCTTGTTTCCTCTGCTCCAGCCCCTCTTCCCGCTCCGCCCCGCCCCGCCCCGCCCCTCCCCTCACCTGTGGGCTCTCGGCTGCGGGCCTCCTGCAGGTAGCGCATTGCACGTGCATAATCACCCAGGTGGTAGAAGGCAATGCCGGCGCGGTATGTAGCCTTGAAGTTGCCCTGCTGCTTCTCCAGCACCTTGAGGCAGTACTCACGCACCCGCTCATAGTTCACCAGCTCCGACTGTAGCAGGCAGGCTGCAGGGCACCGGGACCGGTGCTCTCAGCGCCTGCCCGCACCCCCACACCTCACCTGACCGCGACGAGCCTTGCCTTAGGCTACGGGGAACCCCCACCCTTTCCCATGGCTGGGCGGGGCCTGCCAGGCTACCAGGGGCCGCTGAGCTTCTAAATCAGAATAGAATCAATCTGCGCCGCCGCTAGAGGGCGCGAAAAACACAGACACGCGCTCTCGGTGGATTTCCATGAAGGGAGTACTACTAAGGGCGATCTCAGGTGAGGGATGGGGCCTTGCATGGCTCATCCAGGGTGAGCTTTTTCTCGCCTGAGATTCGCGTAGGGCAGCGCAAAGCCCATTTCCTGCACCCCAGCTCCTTCCATCCCTGTTGTTCCCTACACCCCCAACCCCTCTCCTTGATAAGTTCTGAGGTATCCCCCCACAGACCTCAGCCCTGGCACCTTCAAGCCTCCGGTACCTCCGCCCAAAGCTTCATGATTCCCCCTCACTCCCCACCCCTGTCACCTATGCACCCTCTGCGCCCCCGACGGCCGCGTACCCGTGAGAGAGTCATAACATTCCACCTCCGTGTTCTCCACCAGGCGCCGCTGCTCCTCGCTGAGGCGAGCCGGCCCTGGGCTGGTGGCGGGCCCCGGGGTGGGGGCCGACAGGCCACCAGAGCGGGACCCCTGCGCCGCCTTCAGCTGCAGCAGTGCCCGATGATACTTGCCGATGGCTTCCCGGAACTTCTTCTCTCGGTAGCAGCGCTGGCCCTCCGCCTTGAACGCCACGGCGGCCCGCAGGCTGCTGTCGAGCGCCGCGCCCAGGCCCCCCGACGGCTCTGGGGCAGGACCGGGCCGAGACGAGCCATGACGAGGGCCGGGGCCCGGCGGGGAGAGGGCGGGAGGCGGGCGCGGCGGAGGCTCCGGGGCAGCGCTGAGCATCAGCACCGGGGACAGCGCGCCGCGCTGCATTGTGGGAAACTCCTGCGGCCGCCGCTGCAGCTACCGCATCGCCCCCCGTGGGGCCGGTTCCCACCCTTTCTCCGCCCCCGCACCTCCGGCAGCCGACTCCGGCTGCCCCCTATGGGTCTAAAGAAACCCCTCAAGACTTCCCCACTCCCTTTCAAATCAGCCCCAGTCCTCTTTCTCTTGCCTGCTTCTCCCTCCTTCCCACTCCACTTACTCTCCCCACCTTCCTGCCTGCTCTCCTCCCCCATGCCCAAAGCTCCCTAAGATTTCTGGAAGAAAAGGACAAGTCTGGGGGAAAGAGCAAAAAGATATCAACCTCGCGAAAAGCTGGTTTTCAGCCCACTCGGCTTTGGGCATGTTGGATAAGGACACAGGCTATGGACTCAAGCTGCCCAGATTCAATTCCCTGATTATTTTCTCACTAGTTGTATGACTTGGGCAAGCCACCTAAATCACCTGGAATCCCATAGTCTCATCATTAACATAGGACAATGATAGCAACTTTGAAACTTATTGGTGTATCTATGCAACAAACAAATATTCACTGACATCTTTTCTGTGCCCAGGTCTGGGCTGGGTGCTGCTGGGACTCCGCAAGGAGTGAGAGAGCCTCAGACCCTAACCTCACTGGACTCCTAGTCCACTGGGGGAGACAGAGCAGTGGCCAGTGACAGCCCAGAGTGGGCTAGCAGGACAAGCTCAGGCAAAGTGGTCGGGGCAGGATGGGGAGGCACAGGCAGAGGGATCAAGCCCAGGATGGAAGATGCACAACAGGCTCTGAGGGCCCAAAGGAGGCACTTGCTCTAGACTGAGGTGGCAAGTGAAGGTTTTCTGAAGGGGAGGATAACCCTATGAACAAGAGAGATCTGCTTCTTGCCCTCATCAAGTTCGGTGTCTGGGTAGGAAAAAACAGTGGGGAAGCAGGTAAGTGACAGCCCAGGGTGAGCAGCACAATCAAAAAAGACTACAGAACAGGGAACATGTGGGAGGCTTTTGAGAGAAAAACTGAAGCTGAAAGAGGTAGTTGTCCTTC
Organism: Hipposideros armiger; assembly: GCF_001890085.2. Classification (NCBI taxonomy): domain Eukaryota; kingdom Metazoa; phylum Chordata; class Mammalia; order Chiroptera; family Hipposideridae; genus Hipposideros; species Hipposideros armiger. The sequence goes on from NW_017732217.1 coordinate 274,919, forward strand.
AACTCTCCTTGGCCACGTACTTAGCCGTGGAACCTTGGCCAAGCTCCTTGATCTGCCTTACCTTGCCTTCCTTTTGTGTAACCTAGGGACAACAACCAAGCTTACTTTACAGTAGTTGTAGGGACTGAATTATATTATGCAGATAAAGCACTTAGCACAGGGCCTGGTACAGCAATGGGCAATTAACAATCCATGTTTCTTATCATCTGTGAGACTGTGAGATAGGTAATCATAAGTGCCTGGCACTGGGTCAGCACCCATATATAATTGTTGAGTGAATGAATGAATAACTTTATGTATTGCCACTTCCCCATCCCCACAAGACCCTAGTTTGGCTCTCAGCCCCAAGTACCAAGCTTGTATTTCCACTCTCCCCTCCCCTTCCCACCACACATCCTCTCCCTGGCAGGTCCTATCCAACATACCCAAACCTGCCCTTCCAACTCATCAGCAGCATCTGCTTCTATCTCTTACTGTCCTTTGCTGAGTGAGTCTCTCCCCACCCCTGGTCCTCCAACCTTGAATATCTCAGGGGTCGAACTTCCTCCTATCAGCACATCCAAACCCTGACTTGGTTAGGAGTCTAATAGTCCTGAAGTTGAATTCCAGAGCAGTGAGCTCACCTTTCTGCACCTCAGGTATATTTTTGTTTTAATTAAAAACATGGAGATCCACGGATTCATAACAAATAATTTCTGAGCACTTACTAAGTGGCTAGGTGCTACAGGCTTGGTAGAAACAGGGGACCATTGTCTTTAACTCACAGCCCTGATAGGATGCAACGCTAGCACTTTCACACACCTTCTAGGTATCAGGCAATGTCCTAAAGCCTTACGAGTATGTTAACTTAACCTTATCACATCTCGATGAGGTTAAGTAAATCGGATCCCATTTGCCAAATGCTTGCTATCAAAGACCTGTACTATCACAAACTGATGACCCTCGCAGTCCAGCGTATGTGATGTGTTGGGCTTATGCAAACATTAAAAAATATTCAATTAGTTTCCAACATATTGAAGCAATTTATGGCATTGCATATTTTCAGCCTCACTTGAACAAAATCTGAAAATCCGGCAACGTCGAGGGCTACTAGCGTTCATGACGGGGCGGGGTGGGGGAGCATTCTCAGATTTCCACAGTCCCCATATCTCCTAAATTCTCCCTAACCCTGAGACTGAGGGCCATTCAGCTTGCGTTGCGATTTTCATCTCAGCATCCCTGTCCATCTAGCTTCCGCAAGGGTTTGCGCTTGGGATCCCCAGCTTGATCCCGCGGAGCTGCGCTTGCGGAAGCCCGCTAGTGCCCCCTCGCGGAGAGTCCGGAATTCGCAGCCATTAAGGGACTTGGTGAGGACATTCAGAGACGCCCAGGAAGTAGTGACCAATCAAAAGCGAGAGAAGGGCCGGAATCTGACCAATTAGGACAGAGAGCGCTCGGAATAAAAGAAACTCTTTTATTGAAGTGGGAGACGGACACACACGAAGTCTTTTTTGATAGGGATTCAGGGAGGCCCAGGCTGGGGGCGGCGGAGCAGGCGGGCGGCGGTGAGGCTGGTGCCTTGGCACTGAGGCCGCGCGTACTTGAGGAAGATGGCAGCTCGGCCGGGCGCGGGGCCTCTGAGTGCTGCGCGAGCCATGCACGGCTCCAGCGGGCTCAATTCCGCGGGGCTGCAGCGAGGAGACGGAGATACTGAGGCGGACGCAGGGGGTAGCGATGAAGACGACCTGTCCTTGGAGCAGGGGGCTCAAGGCCGAGAAGACACGTTGACTTGGGTCCCCCGGGACTGTCCAGGGGCTATCTCGCGGCCCACTATCTAGAGAGTGACTAGAGGGAGCCGAGGAAAGGCAAACCTCCATTCTCCCCGCAGGGCGCGGCTAGAGAGGGCCAGGGCCCTCGGGGAGGGAAGGCGTGGGGCTGAGGACGGGCAGGCATCCAGTTCTACCCTGGAGGCACGGCTGGGAACAAAGACGATTCACTCTGACCCTTGGTGGCTTGGTTAACAGGAAGATGGGAGCTCTAGCAGCTAAAAGGGCACCCCATTCCCGGCTAGACAGGAGCTGCAGAACTTGAGGCTGGCAGACCTCTCATTCTCAACCCTGGAACACAGCATCTTCCAGGTCTGGGGAGAGCCTATCTTCCATCCGGGTCATGGGTAAGGGTCCCCAAATCTAGACGAACAATCCATTCATTCTCCCAGACACGCCCAGAGAAAAGCAAACGGGATTGCCCCCAGGCTAAGCAAACACCCCATTCTCTCTTACACCCAGAAAAATTAAGTCTAGGTGTCGTCTCTCCCATCCCCATAATTGTCTCATTCTCTGAGACGGTAAAGACAGCGAACAGGAAGGCAGACCCCTGAAGCCTCGGCCTCTCTGGAGGTCTGAGAGACCCTCCGCGGTGGTCGTACCTGTAAAGCGCCGGCTCCGGCCCGGATCCCGCACCGTTGAGCACGCGGTGCGCCAGGCTCAGTGCCGCTGCTGCGCGGCGACCCGGCTCCCACCGAGCGGCCTCGGCCTCCAGCAGAGACAGCTCCAGGAAGTAGGTGGCAAGTAGCATCACCTGCCAAAGCCACACGAAGACTATCAGGCCACGCCCCTACCCCGCATAGGCCACGCCCCTAGCCGCAAAAGCCGTAACCCTGTCTGGCGCACCTGGGGGCTGCTCCGGGCCACCGCGGCAAGTAGGCCGAGGCAGAGGAGTGGACCTGGATGGTACAGCCGGAAATCCAAACGGCTCAAGATGCGGCGCTCGGCCCGCAGAAGCTCGGCCTGTGAGAAGGAGCCAGCGCCCAGGAGGCAGAGGGAGGCGGGCTGCGGGTTGGGGGGGAAAGAGGTGTTACTCCTTGCCCTGGAACGCTCTGTTGTCTCCTTTCTGGTTCTCAGTTTCCTGGTCTGTAAAATGGGGCTATTGATTTGTTGTCTGGAAGTCGTGGAGAACACAGTCTTCAGAGTCAGAAAGACATGGGTTCGAGTTCAAACCCTACCGTTTATGCACTGTGTGACATGGACATCACGGAAGCCCTCTGAGACTGTTTCCTCATCTGTAAAACGGAGATAACTGCTCCTACTTCACCAGGCAGTTCTGATAAAGCACGGAGTTTACGCATGTTAACTGTAACTTCTCAAGGACTGTTAACTACTGTAACTATTCAAGACTGAGTCCAAGGCCCAACTTTTGACTTTGGAAATGTCTTCCCTCTCTCGGTCTCCTCCTCTGTTAAAGACACACATTGGTAGCCCCAACCTCACACAGATCTGCTGGGATTCCAAGAGGACATAAAGCACTCGCTGGGCACAGTGCTTGGCACAGTAAGCGTTTCATCTGTGACAGGGGCGCGTAGGAAGAGCTTCACCCTCCCATCCCTACCCCGAAAGTACCTCGGGGAGCACGCACTCTTCCATTTTGCATGCCACGAACAGGCAGGCTACGCCCAGCAGCTGCAGGCGGTGTAGGCGCACTCGGCCCGCGCGCAGGTAGGAATCGAGCAGGTGCACGGCCAGGTACAGCGTGTCCCCTGCCAGGCCCAGGTACTCCTGGAGAGGAGCGCGGGTGACCACCAGGCTGCGACGCAGTCCCAGGCCCACCCCTCCGCGGGTACGTACGTGCACCTGGACCAGCCAGTCCACCACTAGCGCACGCATCTTCGGGGTCACGGTGCGAGGCAGGGCCCTCCGGAGCAGCGCGCGGCACACCTGGGGTTGGGCAGGGAAGGCCTCACTCTCTACACCTGTGTCTTGGCTTCTCTTCTGAGCTCCAGCCCGGGTGCCACAGCCTCCTTACACCAGCTTGACATGGCATGAATGCCACACCCAAACTGGTTTCCAGCGTCTCCTCCAGATATGTTCCTCTTCCCTGTCGCCATCTTGAAAACCCTGGTCTTTCTTCTGGTCGCCTCCATATCCACCTCTCCAGTCTGCAGCCCCCACAGCCATGAACTCCAGAGCACCTCCCCCTGGGTTCCCAGTCTCTACTCTTGGGCACCAATCCTCAACCCATCCTCCTCAGAGCCCTCAGAAGGGTCTTTCTAAAGTACAAACTTCACCAAGGAACTCCCTAGCTTAAAACCCTCCCATGGCTTCCAGTACCCTCAGGAGAAAATCCTAATTCCTCTCAGACTGTCTCAGGCCCTGCCCCTGCTCCAACATCATCTCTTCCCTCAGTGCCTTCACAACCCACACTCCAGCTACACCAGCCTTTTTTTTGGCACCAGGCTATGCCAAGCTCATTCCTACCTCAGGGCCTTTGCACGTACAACATAATGTTCCCTCCACCTGAAATGGTTCTTTCCCAGCTCCTTGCATTGCTGACTCCTCAGTCATTCAAGTCTCAGCTAAAACTCCCCTGACTTTTTCTATACTCCTCCCTATTTCATCATTTTATTTCCCTCATAGTAGTTTCAGTCTGGAGATAGCCAGCATTTCCTTGTGTATTTTGTCTGCTTGCCTCCTCTGGGCTGCTGGAACACAAGGGCAGGGATTTCTGCCAGATCCCAGCTATACCTGGGTTCCTAACAGAGACCCTCACCCAGGAGAGATGCTCACAAGATGTTTGTTAGATAAATTCATCCCTTCACTGTTTCTTCTGACAGTGCCTGTCTCAGATGCCTGTGTTTTGGTCTTTGTGGCCCTTCTGAAATTATCACCTGCATTTGTTTTCTTGCCTCCTCACAATGAGGACAGACTGTATCTGTTCATAGCAGCATTTCACAGTGCCTAGAACATGCTCAAAAACACTTGTTAATAGATCGCTAAATGTTTGTTAATCCAATATATATGTGGCAAGTACGAGGGGCTCTGAAATACCAAAGGAGGGGCTGCAGACAGTCCGGGGAGGATGAGAAAGGACATTGCGGGTTAACTGTGGGGTGGGAGAGAGTAATTAAGCCACGAACTTGGGGCGGGACTGGGAAGTCGGCGGGAAGGATGAGACTGAGGCTGGCCGGGAAGTTCTGGCCTTGGCTAACCCACCCCACTCTGCTACCCTCCGGGCATAGGGCGGCCCGCCGTCCAGGGGGTCCCACTCGGCCCCCTCACCAAGACCTCGGCGAAGATGTCCCCAGCGTACTCGCGTTCTCCCTGCAGCCCCAGCGCGCTCAGCGCCTCCTCCAGCCCCGGCGGCGCGCACGATCGCGGGAGTCTGTCTGAGAGTCCTGGGGAAACGCTCGTGCCCGCAGGGACACCGTCGGAGGCAGGGGTGCTCGGGGACTCTGGGTGGAGGGAAGCAGCAGGACTCTGCAAGGGAGAGGGGCTTGTATCAGTGCCTGGAGGGAGGTCCAAGCCGGGAGGTGGGACGCTGGCTTCTGCATCTCACCAGCATCCTCCAGGCTGGCGTTGGGGGCAAAACCGAGCCCCCACCTCTTCCTGCTGGAGCGAGGACCTGCGGCGGGCGCTTTAAATGCGCCTGGGCTCATGCGCGTTGAGCACGCCTCATCAGGGCAGGTGTGTCGGCAATAGAAGATGCTACAGAGGCTGGCTCTGCCCCTCCAAGCCCCGTAACTATCAGGCAGCTGGAGTCAAGCCCTTGTCCTGTTACTACATGACCAGAAGCAGCTTCTCGGAGCCTTATGTTCCTCAGTTATGAAGTAGGGTTTATTTCAAAACCCAGCCAACAAAGTTGTCCTGAGGATTTTATAAGAGAGTCTTTGTTAAGTAGCCAGCACAGGGCTTAATACAGTCAAAGCCCAAGACATGGGAGCTATAAGACACTTCATAAATAATATTTAAGGAAGGCCCGTGTGTTCCCTGCAGCGGGAGTTCCGGGGGGGGGGGGTGAACAACTCACCTGTGGCCGCTGCCTTTTATCAAGCCCGTGGCCCAGAGCTGGTAATGGGGACAGGTCACCAGCGATCAGTGTGAACTAGTGCAGCAGCCTCCTCACTGCTCTCCCTATTCCCATCCCCTACAGTCTGTTCCCTGCATGTAGCCAGAAGGGATCCTGTGCACACCTAATTAAGTCAGATGGCACTCAGCCTCTGCTCAGAACGCCATCATGGCTCCCACCTCCCTCAAGGTGAAAGTCCAGGAGGGCCTATATTATCTTCCCACCCCCCACCCCACACACACACCTGTGAGCTCATCTCCTATCCTTATCTCCCTCACTCCTTCCTCTCCCACCTCACCAGCCTCCTGACTCATCCTCACCCACACCAGGCACACTCCTACCTCAGGGCCTTTGCACTGGCTGTTTTCTCTGCCTGAAATGTTCTTGCTTCCTTTGTTTACTCAGATGTTACCTTCTCCATGAAAAGTGTCATCCTGAGCACTTTCTGCCCCATGCCCTGTAATTTTTCTCTCCTTAGCACTTACTGCCTTATTGTCTCCCTCCTGACCTCATGAGGGATGGGCTTGTCTGGTTTTTCAATGCTGTATTCCCAGTGCCTAGAATAGGACTGGGCACATAGTAGATGCTCAATAAATATGTTGAATGAATGAGTGAACAGGCTGGCTGTAATTTAGAGGTAGTGGTCTGGAAGGACCTCTCTGAGAAGGTGACATTGGAGCTGAAGCCTGAAAGAGAAGGAGCCAGGAACGCAAAGAGAGGGGAGGATATTCTAGGTGGAGAGGACAGCCTGCGCCAAGGCCCTGAGGTAGGAAAGAGCTTGCTATTTTCAGGCATTGAGAAGTCAGTGAGGCTGGAAAAATGAGCAGAGAGAAAAGTGTGAGATGCAGGACCAACGGCTTCCTATCACACAATAAAACCAAACTCCTTACCTTGGCCACTAGGTCCCTTTGTCCCATTGTTACCTCTCTAACCTCATTTCATTCTGCTCTCCCCCTCCCTCATTCCACTTGAGACACTATGTCCTTTTTATGTTCCCCGCACACATCAGGCACCTGCCAGCCTCAGGACCTTTGTACTTGCTGTTCCTTTCACCAGACCGCTTGAGAATCCAGATATTTACATTATCCAAGTATTTCTACACAAGATACTACTGGGTTGTCAGAAAAGTTATGATGCATTTTTGCAGCGAAAAACAGAAAAAATACGTCAACTTTTCCGACAACCCAATAACTACAAAGAAAATGTAACTTTACAGTGGAGAAGCCTGACAGACACCACCTTAACCAAGGGATGTCACCTCCTGATAGGCTGCACTGAGAAGGGCACATCATTTCTGGGAATTCTTGCCAAAAATAGCTTGAATATAACCATGAGCAAACATGAGGCAGGAACCCCTAATGGAGGGACATTCTGCAAAATAACTGCCCTCCCTGTAAGCTTCAAACCTGACAACTGAATGCAACATGTGTCTGGACTGAGTCACTAGCCACGAAATTTTTTTATTTTGTACACAAGGACATTAGTGTGACCACTAGTAAATCTGATTAGGTCTGAGTAGAGTGTTGTTTCATTGTTAGCTTTCTGACCTTTGATCATTGGACTGTGGTTATGTAAGAGAATGTTCTTGTTATAGGACAGATATACACACATGGAGGGAGGGGAGGGAGTAAAACATCCTGGAGAACCTGTGTGAAGGAGAGATGACAATTCTTGTGTTTTTAAATAAAAAAAAACTTTGAGAGCTTTATGAGAAGTTGCAAAAATAGAGTTCCATATACCCCACACCCCTGAACCAATAGGTTTCCCCTACCACCACCACCTCACGTTAGTGTGATTTGTCACAATTGAATGAACCAACAGGGATATGTTATTATTCAACTCCATGCTTTAATCAGATTTCCTGCCTCTTTGTACCTAATGTCCGTCTCTGTTCCAGGATCCTATTCAGGATGCATTACACTTTCTTCATGTCTCTTAAGGCTTTACTTGGTTGTGAGTTTCTCAGGCTTTTCTTGTTTTGAACCTTGAGTTTTGAGAACCAGTGGTCAGGTATTTTGTAGGACGTCCCTCAGTTGGGATTTGCCTGGTGTCTGTTTTTTTTCTTAGACTTGGGGAATCCATTTTGATGACGACAACCACAGAGGTAGAGTACCATTCTAACCACACCTTTATCAGATCTATACTGCCAACATGACTCATCACTGTTAATACTGACCCTGATCACCAGCTGATGTACTATTTGTCAAGCTTTCCCCCCTTTCTATACTGTCCTCTTTGGAAGAAAATCACTTTGCAGCCTTCACCTCAGGAGTGGGGGTTCTGTTTCCCCTCCTTGAAGGCAGTTATCTACAAAATTATCTGGAATCCATCACAGGTGTCTGTTCTCACCATTTACCATGTATGGGCTCAGTAGGGGCTCATTTGTTTTATACTTTGTTATAACCTAATACTATGCTATTTATTGGAGTGCTCAAATTGCATTCAGCTTTGGCCACTGGGAGCTCTTCCCACTGACTCGTGTGTCCCTTTACATTCCATCAGGGAGGTTTTCGTTACTTAGCAGGTCCTTACTTCCAGGCACTCCAGTCCTAGAAGCATTTTAGCACAACTGTTGAAAGTTTCAAAGTTTTCTACCAATCTTCAATTATTTCAAAATCAGAGTTAAAAATATGTAAATCACTACACTTGTTTGGATAGCTATCTGACACATATTAAAATGCAGCCACCCTGGAATGGAGGCCACAAAAATAAAAGCACGAATTGGTAAGGATGGATTGTTAACGTTTGCTGGTAGCAGCAAGAAAACCCACCCCAAACTGGGAACCAAGTAAATTCTCGTCAACAGGGGGCAGCTGAATCAGTTGAGGTGCATCCATCCTGAGGAACATAAGTGAAGCAACTGCGTCCCCAAAACGCAGTAGTGGCTAAAAGAGGATCTCATTTTGATCAATGACCCAACACACCCTATGAATGGTAGCAGTGTGGGTAAGAAAGACATGGCAGGATGTAGCCCAGGGACTTGGCATGATTAACTGGGAGGAAAGAGTTATGCAAAAAAAGGGAACAGCCTTTTTATGACGCCACATGCATTTACACAGAATAACATGAGCACCAAAATCAGCACTCGAGGCCTGGGATCTGGGTGATTTTTCCTTTCTTCGGTGTACTTTTGTTTTGCTTGCCTTATTCTTCACACACACACACACACACACACACACACACACACACACACACACACACACAAAATGTGACATTTTCCATATGCATGTGACAAAAGACAGGTTACTCAAAATTTCATTTTTCTAATTGGTAAAATTTTATTATTAAAACACTTCCATCTAAAACTCCCTCTTTGGGAAAAGTTCTACAGAAATAACAAGTACCACTGTCACTGGCTGGCCGAGTGGCGCGTTGGTTAACAGCTGGCTTGGGATGCCTGAGGGCCCCGGTTCGGATCCCACATATGAGGGCCAGTGACACTGCCCTCCACAGCTAAGATGCTGAACAACAGCTCAACCTGGAGCTGGGCTGCCATGAGTCACTGGTGACGGCATAGGCTGCAACCCCTACTAGAGTGGGTCGCCATTGGCTACCATGTGTAGCCAGCAGCCAGCGTGAGCAGCCAGCAGCCGCTGTGAGCGGCCATCCAGAAGCCGGCGACTGATCTGCCTCGCCCAGGAAAAGCGCAATGATGGTGCCAACTTGGGCCAGTGAAGCAACGTCCTCCACAACTAGACTGAAGAACAAAAGGACAGCAACTTGTCTGTTCCCTTCCCCCAATTCCCCAGCGCTGTTCCCATCCCCCAATTCCCCAATAAAAATCATAAAAAAAAAAGAAGTACCACTGCATCTAAGGACATGCGTTGAACAGAGGGACCCAATTGAGTAACCTGCAGGAACCCATCCATGGAATGTGACATAAGTGCTACCAAGCTGAGATACCCAGGGACAGACCCACATGGGAGAGCTGAGTGACAGTGCGATGTGAAAAGAAACTCAAGCATGGTCACCCCTGTCACCTCAGGGGGCTGCGTCTAGAGGGGAAAGTAAAAGGTTTCTCTTTATAAGCCTCTCTGGTTTATCTTATGACCACCAGGACATACTATTATAATTAAATAATAAAGTCCATATAAAGTTGGGGGGGGGGATTCCTTGAGTCTTGGTTGCAGCTAATGCAGATTTCTATAAACTGCATTCACCTTTTCTGCTATCCTCACTTAAAATCTCAAAGACTCCACATGTGTGAAGCCCTAACAGCAACTGGCAAAATCAGACATTCAATTCACTTGTGCTCAGCACGGCAGCCCTGGTCCTGGGGTCTGGGAGGGGTGATTCAAGCATGGGAATGCCATGATCAAGGGGACAGCTTTCAGAGGATTCCCAGAGCTGTGAGAGCTGTGAGGGCTGTGACCCAACCTGAGGTGCTCCCAGCTGACAGCCACCACAAACGCCAGTGACACACCAAGGAATCTGTATTAGAATCAGAGGCCTCAAGGCTCCCTAATTTCGTATAAACTGGATGGGGACGCATACACCATGCCCCGCTCTAGGGCTCAGGTGCCAAGGGAAATGAATGCGCTCCCTCTCCCACTCAGGGCTCACAGACACCTCGCATCACCTCCTTGTTCAGAGCCACCCAACCCTCCCACCCCTGGCATTCCACCCCCACCTCGCTGTGCCTAAGCAGCTTCTGAGGGTCTCAGATGGTCTCTGTTCACCGTACCCCCACCCCAGGCCTGGGGAGCCCTCCCAAACTCCTCAGCAGCTTTCACCCCCAGCAGCCCCCTCCCTCTCCAGCCTGAGCTTGACAACACCCCCACCCCAGATGCCTCCTCCACCAGCTTCCACAGGCTCGACAGGCCCCTACCTAATGCAGCAATGGAAGCAGGAGGCAGCTGGTGCCAGGGGCTGGCTGTAAGCAAGGAAAGGCCCAGGGTGGTGAGCCCCAATCTTAAACGAGGGTCTTTATTGCTTGTACCGTACAAATAGGAGGAACGGGAAAAGGCCATTGGGGAGGAAGAATTGTCAGATAAATGACATACACAAAAAGGAAAAGAGACCCCCCCCACTCCCCCAAACCAACCCCCACCCCACCCCAGCATGTCTCTCTGTGAACTACTTAGTACAGGAGGTGGGGTGGGGAGATCAAACCCACAAAAACTACATTCCAAACACCCGGAGATGTTGGTGGGAAGGGGGAGGGGCAGGGCAGCAAGTGGACCTCAAGTGTGGCTCCCCTGCTAGGCCAGCACCCCTCCCCTGGGATGAAATAAATGCTCGGGCCAGGGACAGGGGCCGAGCCCACACATACCATGCACACTCGAGGCCGGGACACGCTTGCCCTCACATACATACACCCTGTGTGTATCTGTGTCCCAGATGCACAGGGACACCCACACACAGTTCAAGGCACACACACAAGTGCCCAGAGCACTGACACACGTTCATCTTAAGGCTGCAGAACGTGGGGCTGGGAGAGGGGGAGGGGGGAGGTGGCCTGGAGCCTTACTTCTCAGAGGCCCCCACCCCAGTAAGTACCAGAGACACCTACCCCCGCCTCCTCCTCGACCCAAGTCCACGGGGCCCAATACTGTCTCGGTGCGAGATGTGTAACAGCCGAGGCTGGCGCCTCTCCACCCCAGGCAGAGAGAAGGGGCTATCCCGGCCCCCATCCTTGGAGGGGCCGGGGCCAGGCCCGGGGTCCAGCGGGAGGTAAGGCCAGCTGGAAGGAAGCCCTAGGGAGGAAGCCTGGTAAGGCACGGGGCTGGGGGGTGGGGAGGCTAGGCCCCAAATTTTCCTCCTGCCTCTTCCACAGGGTCAGGAGAGCAGCGTGGGGCGAGGGGAGGCAGCACCCATCCCCAGGGCCCCTCCAGGTTCCCCACAGGGTAACTGGGCCCCAGCCACACGAGGGAGCCCTAGACCTCCACTCCTGCAGTTCCCAAAGGCCCTGCCTATCTTTACACATTATTGCTTTTCTACCTCCATGGGGGGACAGGGCCGGACTGTCCCTTCGCCAGGCCACTCAGAGTCTAACGACAGGCATAGAAGGCAGCCCCAGAGCACTGTCCACCAGGCAGCGCACAAGAAGGCAGCTTCCGAGGGCAGCAGCGCAGAGGCAGGCTGCCTGTGGACGCCTGGCCGGAAACTCAGGCAGGCTCCCACTCTACCTTCCCTCCTCACTGGGGCTTGTGTTGATGAAAAACTGGAATCTCCCCAATTGCCCAAAAGCCTGGTCCTGGGACAGGCAGAGTAGTCTCCCCAGTCCTGGTCTGGGCACAAAGGTGAGAGCAGGACAGGATCCTGGAGGCAGGGCCACTGGGTCCGCTGAGGGGATTTTGGCAGAGGGCTGAAGAAAAAACTGGAAATTGGATTTGAGGGGGTGAGGGATGGAGATGCAAACAAAAAAGGCAAAATAAAAAGTTTTTTTAAAAAAAGGACAAAGCCCTCCGGCAGTGATGGCAGCCTTGTGAGTGTCCCATGGCGGCGTCAGCGGCAGGCAGGCAGCGCTGCTCACTCGCGGATGCTGGCCGAGTAGGAGAACTGGGGGAAGTGGGTCGGCTGGTCCATGTCGAGCGAGCCCAGGCTGTCATCTGCAGGGATCAGTGGAGGTGGATTGGGGAGAACCAGCCTGCAGAGGGCTCTGCCCCCCACCCAGACCCCAAGGGGGAGGGGAAAAGAGGGGAACGAGCCCTAGAAAGGACTGCAGGCAGGCCACAGGATGAACCCCCAGCTGGTGAGGCATCCATGAGACTTGATCCCTAACAGAGGCCCCTTGACCACAGTCCCCCCGCCTCCTCCTCAGGTCAGAACCCTGGCCCCCAGGACTCAGAGCGGCTCGCTCAGCCTCCTGAACAGCCGCCAGCTTCTCTGCTCGTCTCCTCCTCACCTACACCTCAGCCCACCCGGGGCGGTCCACTGCAGTCCACCCAGACCTCTCCAGCTCAGCTCCTGCCCCCAACAATCCTCCCTCCACATGCAGGAGGTGTCTTTTTAAGGCTCTGATGCAACCCTGTCCCTCCTCTGCACAAAACCCTTCCACAGCTCTGCATGCAAGTCCCCACTTCTCCCAGTGGCTCCAAGAGGCGCCTGCTCTGGCCCCCATGCCCTCTCCCCTCCCCTGCCTCATCTACTTGGACCTTTGCAATGCTCCCATTTCTAGCAGTCCCGTACACTATTCCTTCTACCAGGAACATGTCTCAGCTGCCCTGTCTCCTCCTCCAGGAAGCCCTCCCTTGACCCACAGGCCATGTCAGGCAGTTGCTCTGGGCTTCCCCAGTCTGTGCTCCTATACCCTAGTTCTGACCATTCTGGGCTGTCACCCCACCTGGACTGGGAACTCCCTAAGGGCAGGGCCCAGGGCCTGTCTCCATCACTGCTGTGTCTCCAGCATAGCCCAGCACTGGGTGGGTGAGTAAGAACTCAAATAGCTAGAGTCAATGAGCCAATCCAGCCCAAAGACCTGGGTGATTTGGGAAGATGACTATGGATCTGCCATCTCAGCACCGACAGCTTCCCCAAGCATCTCCTGCCCTGACCTCTGGAATATGCTATAGCAATGGCTCTTGGTGACCTCACTGGGTCTGCAAGTGACCAAGCCCTGTGAGCTTGCTCCTGGAGATCTGGGTCAGGGGCAGAACCCCCACCAGGCCCACCAGGTTTGGGACCTCAAGACACTCACAGCGGTCCGGGGGCGTGATTGTGATGGACTGGGCGGTGAACTCATCATCGAAGTACCTTGTGTCGACCTCAGATGTGACCTGAGGTTTGAAGGGTGGCAGGAGCTGCGGACAAGAGGAGCCCAGGCTCAGGACCCTGAGGACCGGAGACCTTGGCCAAGGTCACCCACAAGCGGCCAGGCTCCTGGCTGGCAGCAGGCAGGGATGCTCACCTTCTTCTGTACCACGTCCTGCCAGTTGATGCTGAGAAAGAACCTGTGCTCCATGACCTCCTTGGCATCGCTGGGCCCCCCGCCGAGCCTGGGCAGAGACAGCCATGAGCACCTGCCTCCCGGGGCAGCCGTGTTCTAGGGCACGGGCTTCCGGTGCAGGATGGGGCCTGCGACATGCACACCCTAAAACAGCTTTAATGGTCCCCTCCTGGCCACAGACCACCACTTCACAGAGGAGGAAAGTGAGGCAGGGAGGGAGCTCACAAGCCCAGGGTCAAACCCAGGAGACTGCAAGCTAGCCTCTAGTTCAGAATGCAAACTGAGGGCAGATGGCCACCTCACATCCCAGTTCTGCCACATATGACCGGGACACCCTAGGCCAGGCACAGGGCCGCCTTGTTCCTGTGTCCCCATAAAACAAGGCAGTGCAGGCAGAGGACAAAGGACAGGCCTGGCCCCAAGGGAACACTTCCTAAGTGCCAGCTATGGGGACTATCAGAGGCTGTGTGGGGACGACACACACCACATGCCCACAAGCGAGTGTGCCTGTAGACTCTGCCCCTCCGGGCTGAGTGGTCAGTGGCAGCTGGTGGGGCTGGGCAGGGCGTACTCCAGCCCTCACCTTTGCTTGGGGTCCTTCTTAAGCAGCCCGGCAAGAAGGGCCTTGGCCTCAGGGCTGAGTGTGCGCGGGAAGCGGATCTCCTCCATGAGGATGAGCTCGAAGAGGCGCTCGTGGTCCTGGTTGTAGAAGGGCAGGCGGCCGCACATCATCTCATACATGACCACGCCCAGCCCCCACCAGTCCACCGCCCGGCCGTAGTCATTGTCCTCCAGCACCTGACAAGGAGGGGCAGTGAGGGGCCAGGCCCACACCCCAGGGCTTAGGGTGGGGACTCGGCCCTTCCTGGGGCTGGGAAAGGTGACCTAAGGAATCGAACAAGCCTTCAGAGAGTCTGGGTGGAGGAAACACACAGTCCCGGGGCCCCGCCTCCCTCATCCTAACAGGCCCCTGGGACCTCCAGCCCCAGACACCTCAGGTGCCAGGTATTCGGGGGTTCCGCAGAAGGTTCTCATGGTGGCCCCATCACTGATGCCCTCTTTGCACAGGCCAAAGTCTGTGATCTTGATGTGGCCATCTTTGTCCAGCATGAGATTTTCCAGCTGTAGGAAAAGTCACTGTATCAGGGACATGTCCTCCCCGACTTCCCTACCACCCCACTGAAACCCCTCATGCCCAGCCCTGCCCTAGAGGGGGCTGAGGCTCCAGGCTGGGCCACAGGGCGTATCCCCAGCACAGGGTTACGTCCTCACCCTCTGAGGTTTGGGGTGGCCAGACCCAATACCGCCCCAGCCTCTGGCTGCTCCCCAGGGAAGCCGAAGAAAAGCAGGGCAGGAAGGATGGAGCCAGGTCTTCCCCCAACCTGCCTCCCCCACTGTGGGCTGTAGTTTTCCAACTCTGGATATGAGGGACACTGTCTTTCTTCTATTTTTTCCTAAACTTCACACAAATGGGCAATTTAATGGGCCTCTGCGTAACCTTCTCCAGGTCAGGACGGAATATTACTAGCCCCTTAGGCCCACGTGCCCCTTCCCTGTTAGTAACTACCCCCTGCCCTAACAGAGAAGAAACTTTACTTCCTTGCCCTTCTTTGCAGTTTCTCCCACCTACACGTACACGTGTCAACAACACAGATCTGTCCTGTCTGTCCTGGCTTTTCCCCTCAACGTCAGCCTGTGAGCTGCGGCTGTAGTTTGGTCTCTTTAACTGTTGTGCAGTGTCCCAGTGTGTGAACACACCACACGTTTTATCCATTACCTGACAGTGGATACCTGGGTTGTTTCAGTCTGAGGTTAGTGTAAACAGTACTGTTAGGAGTGTGTGTCAACCCACTGAGGTGGACACAGGTACCTGTTCCTGTGGTGGGTACACCTAGGGCACAATGGCTGGCTCACAGGGTACACACATTCAGCACTGCTGGATTCTGCTAAACAATCTTCTCAAGTGCTTGTACCAATTTACAACCTCTGGCTGCACAGGAGAATCTGTCTGCTCACAAGAGGCTTGGAAGGGGCCCCGCACAGGGCTGCCTGCTGTGGAACCACCACCAGGGGCCTGGGCAGGAAGAGTTGGCTTCTCCAGAGGGAGGACACAAGGCTACGGACAACCGACAAGATAGACCCTTCCTGGAGCGGGGAGCTGGGCAGATAGGGCAGAGGGCCTGGGCCCAGCCTCCCCCGTGACATCCTGTGTGTGCCACAGACCAGCCTGGGCCCTTGCCAGGAGACGACCATATGCTTACCTTGATGTCACGGTACACCACGTCCCGTGAATGCAAGTACTCCAGGGCTGAAACGATCTCTGCGCCATAAAAGCGGGCCCGCTCCTCCGTGAAGACACGTTCCCGGGACAGGTGGAAGAACAGCTGCCAGAGGATGGGGGCAGGGGAGGTCAGACCCCTGGCCCAGAGAAGGATGGGACACTGCCTAGTGACAGTGACACCTGCTCCGTGAACCAGCAAGTGACAGCAAGAAGGACCAAGTGAGGGACGGTGAGTAGAAAGGCGCTCACGTGATTAAAAAAAGAAGAGTGAGAGCAAGGGATAAAGAGTGAAGGACAGCAAGCGCCAAGGGGAGAGTAAGGTGGGGACAACATGAAGGGAACAGGGAATGAGGGGGTGGCAGCAAGGAAGCAGAGGAACACTGCTCTGTATCAGAAAGACTGGGGAAAGCAGAGCATGGGTGGCTCTTGACCCGCATACGCTTTCTTTGCAGTGCTGTCATCCAACCACCCTCAGCCCTCTCCACGCCTCTCCACAGCTGGTTTGTATCCTGCCCACCAACTCACTAGCTGTGTGAATTTGGGCAAGCCCTTTAAGCTCTCTGGGCCTGTTTTCCTACCTGCAAAATGGAGATGATATGATGCCTGCCTCAAGGGGCAGGAGGACAGAAAGAGATGACAGCTGTAAGTCTCCCTCTGTCCCCTCCATCTTGCTCCCCCCACACTAGGGAAGGAGACACCCAGAAAGCCAGGCGGGGACAGGGCAGCTCACCTCACCACCGTTGGCGTACTCCATCACAAAGCACAGGCGGTCGTGGGTCTGGAAGGCATATTTCAGGGCCTGCAGGGAAGAAAGGCAGCGGGGGCACTGCTGACTCTGCCTAGACACTCCCTGCCCTGGCCCGGCCATGGGAATCGGGCAGCTGGGGTTCAAACCTCAGCTCTGCCTTTTGGTGTATGTGAGTGAGCTCGTGGCTCAGGGCTGGGAGAGAGTTAATATGCTGAGAAATCCTGTCCTGTGCTTTCCACTAAGCCTCCAAGAGGCACTGCCCCGGAGAGCAAGTTCTGAGCAACCAGAGCCTTTCACGTTTGTCTTCCTCTTCCTAGTTTATAGTCAAATGTGTTAATATCCCCCTCTCTCTCCCTCTCTCTCTCTCTCTCACTCACACACACACACACACACAATGGTTTGTTGACTGGGAGTTAAAGGTAGCTTGGGAGCTGACTCCAAAGATGATGGACAAGCCATCTGCCAACAGAGTAGTTCTCAAACTGTGCTCTAAGGAGCCTTACAGAGAGAGCCTCAGAGGACCCTTGGGTGACCCCTCTGCTCACGACAACGGTACTCTTCAACATCTTCTACATGGAAGTACCTCATAAAATTTCAATTGAACAAGTGCTGTGGCCTAACAGAACACCTGGACAGCAACTGAGCTGAAGACACGCCCTTAAGCCATCCTCAACCTGGTCTGTTTAACTGATGGCTGCTGGCCTTCATGGAGACTAGCCCAGAGATGTCTGCTCAGCATAAGCTGATAGGTAGCACAACGATACATCTGCTTCAAGGATTACATTTTGAAACAGAAACAAAAAAAATAATCCTTCCACTTCAACCAGCTGGGCTAAGCACCTCAAACTCATAAAGACAGCAGCCATGCTCTCCTGGGACCATCCTGTAATGTGATTTCATCAGTCAGCTGAGGCGCTGACATGAATCCACTGTCTATGAAGAAGCCGCCACCCCCAGGGTCTTGGTTCAGGCCATCTGGGGAGCCCAGCAACACCTGGCTCTAGCCACCTTGCCAACACTAGGTCTGTGCTTCACAGTGGCAGGGCTGGGCTTGTTCTCTGAGCTCTGTCCAAAGGGGCTGGCCTGGACGCTTCACACGGCATACAGGCCGGAGGGGAGTGCCACTCACAGTGAGGAATGGGTGCCTGGTGTTCTGAAGGACTCGGCTCTCGGTGACGGTGTGGGCAACTTCATCCTGCAGACAGAGGCCGGATGAGGGGCTGGTGGGCAACACCATGCCTGCCCACCACCTCCCAACCAGAGGGATGAGGGGCGATGTCTTGGTGAAATGTAATTCCATTCCTAGCCAATATGCAGAGAGAGAGCATGGGAGGAGCAGCACATTACCATCCACAAGCTCTAATGAAATAATGGACCGGGGCAAGGACATTCAGTGGCTCATTCTGAAACCCATGAGGTGAGAAGTCAATGGGGACTTTATGATGAAGGAATCAGGCTGTCACCTCCTGAAACCACAAGCCAATTTTAACATTCCTAAGGAGGGACAAGCAGACATTACGAGACCCCTGAGGTGACGCCACAGGCCGTGGAAATCACCACCTATAAATGTTCTTGCTGGAAGAAGGAACTGGATCTAGAATCAGGGCTCTAGGCTGTGGAGCAGCGGTTCTCAGTGTGTGGTCCCCACACAGGCAGCATCTGGGTCGTCTGGGAACTTGGAGAAATGCAAATTCTTAGTCCTTTCCCTGGACCCACCAGAAACTTGGAGGTGGGCCCAGCAGCAGTTTCACAGGCCTTCCCGGTGACTAACACGGGCTCGACTTTGGTATCTGAGTGCACAGCAGTCACCCAGAGAGCTGCTAACCATCCTACATTACCTGCAGACCCGGACACTGGCTCTCCCCCAAGGCCAGTGTGTCCCCAGGGCACATTTCACATTTGGTAGTAATGTCTAAAGACATTTTGATTGTCACAACTGCGGGGGCCAGCACAAGGGTGCTACTGGCTTCAGTGGGTTGAGGCCAGGGACACTGCTACACATCCTACAGTGCACTGGCCCAAAATGTCAACCGTGCTGAGGCTGAGAAACCCTGACTCAGGCCAATGACATCGGGGATAGTTCACTTTGTTGGGATACGATCATAGTACCATGATTATAGTCTTTAAAATCATCACCTGTTATACATATCTAAGTATGTATGGGTAAATTACACACTGTCTAAAACAGGCCTTAAGTATGTTTTCCAGAACAAAAAAGGCGGAAAGCAGAACTAATGAAATAGGATTGGCCAAATGTTGATAATTGTCGAAGATGGATGATGGCTACATGGGAGTCCATTATATTTATTTTTCTTTTGAAAATTCTGTGTATGTTAGGAATTTTCCATTTTAAAAACTTTAAATAAGGAGGAAAAAAAGGAAGAGAATTCCATTCCTGGCCCCGCCTCCTATTGAGACACCCTGAGCCAAACCCTGGCCTACTGAGAGGCCTCCTTTCAGGGCCTGACAGCGCCTGCCTGCTGGGGAGAGGCCCCAGTCAGATTCTCTCCACTTCCCCACCCCCCAGGCATCCAGAGGGTGGGTTGGGGGCTCAAGAGGTCAGCAGGTTCTCTCTGGGCCTCAGGCTCCCCTTCTCTGACTGGGAACTTACAGGACTAAGCCCAGGGGGACGGGTTTGGTGGGGAAATCAGATGCTGGCAGCAGAGGGCATTGGGTAGGTGTCCTGGCCCCGTGTGCTCCTCCCAGAGGCCAGCCAGTGGCAGCCTGGGGAGCACCCACCTTGGCGATGATAACCTCCTTCCGCAGGATCTTCATGGCGTAGTAGCGGCCAGTGGCCTTCTCCCGCACCAGGATCACTTTGCCAAAGGTGCCCTTGCCGAGGAGTTTGAGATAGTCGAAGTCATTCATAGTCTGCCAGGGATGGGGAGCAAGCAGGCCGTCAGCACTTGGCACATAGCCCGTGGAAGAAAATGTTCACAAAGAAAAAGGAAAATTAAAGGACACTGCTGCCAAAATGCTCGGGCACGAGCAGGAAGGGAGGCCCCGGGCAGCAACTGTTAGTTCTGAAGTGGCCTTCAGAACAAGGCTCTCCCAACACTTGGCTCCCAGGCATGGGGCCCTGGGAGGGCTCCAATGGGGAAGGAACAGGACTTGGTACCCCTTTAGGTAAGGCTGTCCTTCACCCTGTGGGCAGACAGCAGCCCTGGGGCATCTATACTCTGATATCAACCACTGTACAGGGCAGTCATGGGCAGGGCTGGGCCCCTACACACTCTGCATGGAAACCAGGGCCAGCGTTGAGTGTGGGGAGAGGTGCTCATAGACTGGCAGGCCCTACCCCCCGGCCACCTGTGCCCCCAAGCACTTACCACCTTGGCCCGGGCCTTGCTAACTGCCACTTCCATCTCCTCAGCTGCGGAAGAGTCACTAGGGGAGCCACACTTGTAGTCCATGGGGTCATCACCTGGGCCCCGCTGCTTGAGGCTGTTGGCGACCATCTGGATAGCCCGCATCCACTCCTCCCTGTGTGGGGACATGTCAGGGGAGCCATGAGTCCTGGGAAGCAGTCCTTGCGGCAGGAAGGCCTGAGCCCACCCTCTCTAATGGCAAATGACCAAATACCTTTGGGCATTTTGGTGAGATCTGTTTGAGCTGATCTGACGGGACCGGACTGAAATTTTACAGACCCTCTGGGTGGGACAGGGCAAGAGCAGAATAAGGACAGGGACTATCTATGTCCCAGGAGTGGCCTGGCCAGAGGGCCACTTGAAGTCAGGCAGCATTAAATGATCAAAGAGGGGCAACTACCTTTCTTCTCAGCTCCTTGAACACAAGCTGCCACCTTGAGCCTTGAATGATGAAGAGACAATGCTCCTCTGAATTCCTCCAGAATAAATGACACGCTCAAGTGTACAAGTGACTGATGTTTTGTAAAAGGAAACCAAGAGTAAAAGGAAGCATTCATTAGCCAGAGAAGCTGAAGATCTTCCAAGACAAGAGCCACCAACATGACTCTGGAGGGGGCTGTCTGCTGGAAGGATGGGTCAGGGCCACAGGCTCCTGGTGGGGCAGGGGCACAGAAGAAAAGGTAGCGGACAGGGAAGCAGGTCCCAGCAAAAGGGAGCCTGGTTTAAGAACAGTAAGCTAGTTCTGTCATTCATGATTCAGAACTCGCTTCTGATACTTGCAAACTGTTCTGTCTGGAAAAATTAGTAAAAGTGTCCAGAAACCAAGAAAAAAATATATACAGCTGAGGGCCGGCCGAGTGGCGCAATGGTTAAGAACTGGCTTGGGACGCCAGAGGGCCCCGGTTCGGATCCCACATATGAGGGCCAGTGACACTGCCCTCTA
>NW_017732217.1:297351-303909 GCF_001890085.2 Hipposideros armiger
CAAAAGGACAGCAACTTGTCTGTTCCCCTTCCCCCAATTCCCCAGCACTGTTCCCATCCCCCAATTCCCCAATAAAAATCTTTAAAAAAAAATACATTTACAGTATTGAGAAAAATACACATATATGTAGACCCATGCAGTCCAAACCTCTGTTGTTCAAGGGTCAACCGTACTGCTATAATCCATGGGTCCTACGATACACGTCCTGATTTAATTGGGCATTGCTTTTTCTTGGTATTATAAAAGATTATGGTGTGTCTTCAGGCGACAGCATCTTAGATGGATAAAACAAGGCAACTGAGGGTCGGCCGAGTGGCTCAGTTGGTTAAGAGCGCACTCAAGAGTGAGAGCTCTGAGACTCACTGGTTCGATTCCCGGACCGAGCTGAGCTGCCACTGAGCTGCCAACAGGTGGCAGAATGGCTCAGCTAAAAACACAACAAAACAAAACAAGGCAACTGAGCTCACAGAGTGGTGTGAGGCCGAGAGGGGACAGTCATCCGCTGAGAGAAAGAATGAGGCAGCTCTATATGCGGACTTGGAATGATCTAAGACATCTTAAGTGAAAAAGGAAAGGTGCAAAACAGAGCACTGTATCACGCTATTGGAGTTAGAAACAAAAGGAACTTATGTGCATGAGCTCACAATAAGCACAAGCACCTCTGGAAGGATGCTCTTGACACAGGGCCCAGGCTTCCTCAGGGAGAGAAACTGGGACTCAGGGGTGAAGAACAATCTCATTCCATGGTCCTCTAATAACACTCACAGAGCACTCAACCTCCTCCTGCATTACAGATGGGGAAACTGAGGCACAGGTTAAAAACCAAAATTCAAGAAAACACAGTGGTTACTCCAAGCCTGGCAGCTGGAATCGCAGGGGCCTTGGACTTTCCAGAGCCGATGAGCAGGCAGTTCTTGCTGAGCTCTGTGGCTTGCTGGACCAGGCAGCAACCAAGTTCGGAGACCCCAGTTCACATACAGAAGCTCTGCCTCTCCAAGTGGCCTCGCTCACACTAGATAATGCTTCCTAGGACAGATGAATGTCTGCAACCGCAAACATCAAGTGCTGGCACACTGGCCCTTCCCAAACCCAAGAAGAGTCTGGGGGCCCCATCACCCATGTATGTCAGCCCCACAGGGGTTTATGGGTTCATACATGGTGGGACCCAGCACACAGGCAGGTACTTGGAAGGTATCTGGGCAAAGAGTGAGCAAGGCAGCTGAAGTCAATGTGGCCCCAGGCCAAGTGCACATGGAGACTGAGGGCACATCCAGGCAGGGCACAAGGCACGGTACAAACCCAACAGAGCCACCAAGGCCCGGTGCACACCCAGTGAAGCACACTAAGGGCCAGTGCACACCCCGGCAGAGTACACCCCAGCGGAGAACACTGAGGCCCAGTGCACACCCCGGCAGAGCACACCGAGGCCTAGAGCACACCCCAGGGGAGCACACCTGGTGGAGCACATCCCAGCAGAGCACACCGAAGCCTGGTGTACACCCCGGCAGAGCACACCCCGACAGAACACACCCCGGCGGAGCATACCGAGGCCTGGTGCACAACCAGACAGAGAGGCATTGGCCTCTTCACTCCCTGACCCAATACCTCAAGCCGGCTTTCTCAACTTATTTTACCCTGTGCCCTCTTTGGATCCATTTACAATATAAATCTCTATGCCTACATTAATATTCCTGTATTTCAAAAAATGGGGGAGAGGGGCACATCCCTTGATTTGCTTTATCAGATAATTCTTCTCATAGATATTTTAAAATGCTGACTTTGGATGTAAGACTGGATTTTTAAAAAATGACCAATCTCCTAAGAAATATGCTGAATATGTTAAAAAGAAAAAAAAATACATATACATCTCACCTACAGAGATCTTGAGGGGCTGTAACATGAGAAAAGCAAGTTGCAGACTAAGATGCATAGTGTGCTCTTGTCTTTGTTTTAAGAGAGAACACGAACAGTCCATCAACAGTAGCCTGAATAAATAAATGACAGTGCAGCCACACCATAGGACCTCCGGAAGTGGCTCCGAGGGGCTACTCTGGAGTAGCCTCTCTGCCCCACAGCACTGCTGATCAGGAGCAAGGGGTTCAGGGCCACACCACCTGGGGTTCAAATGGCAATGCTGCCACCTGGGTAGTAAGCTCACCCCTCCCAGGCCCCCCTTCTCCTCAGTGGACTGGGGATGCTGAGACACTGGTGAGCTGCTGTGTGCAAAGCACTGCACACACAGAGAGTGCTCAACTCAAGGGAGGTGTGAAAGATACTGAGTGGGGCCTGGGCCTATCCCATCCACCCTGACTCAGGTGCCCAGCCCCACAGGGAGCGGCAGAACCTGCAGGGATGCAGGAGTTTGGCTGAGGGTTACTGGGGCTCTCCCAATGCCTGACAAGCCCCCAATCCTGTTCCAACTGGACTGAGGTTGCAAGGTTGCAGCACTCAGAATTCAGAGAAAAAGCAAGGGCCTAAGTCCAGGATACTCCTCAAGGGTTTGCAACATGGTGTCTGGGGCAAAGGGGAGCTTCCACCCAGAGTTGGGGCTGTCGTGCCTTCCACTCCTCAAAGGAGAGCCTTCAGGGGAATCAACCTCCTTCCCCTCAAGAGACACAACAAGAAAAACAACGGCTCCACAAACACCACCTCATTCTATTTCCCTCAGGAGTGTTGGAGGGGGAGCCGGTGTGTTTCTGATGTGGAAACTGAGGCGCACAGAGGTGAAGTCACCTATGGAGGTCACACAGCCAGGCATGGTGATGTCACCCGGTTCCTGGCACCCTGCTACTGCTCCCGGATGAAAGCTACAGCTTCCATCCCAGATTGAGGCCCAGAAGGATAAAAAACAGGGTGCTCTCCCAGGAAAGTTCAGGGAATAAGGAACACCAAGCCATAGAGCCCAGGAGCGGAGCAAAGGAAAGCTGCCCTTAGGAAGTTCTGACCTGGACTACGTTTTTGAGAGGTACTCCCCCAATAAACAGCAACACAAATGCCCTCCACTTGCATGAGCACACTCTATTTTTAAACCCATGGTCTACACCCAAAGTTAGCACTTTAAAATTTGTAAGAGGGGGCCAGCCGAGTGGCTCATTGGTTGAATTGGCTTTGGAGTGCGAGCTCTGAGCAGCAGGACCACCGGTTCAGTTCCCACATGGGCCAGTGATGCTGCGCCCTCTACAGCTAAGCTGGTGAACAACAGCTCAACCTGGAGCTGGGCTGCTGTAAGTCACCGGCAACAGCGTAGGCTGCAGTGGGGCTGCAGTGGGCTGCCATAAGCTACCATGAGTGGCTGGCAGCCAGCGTGAGCGGCCGGCAACTGTCGTGAGCTGCCGTTAGCCACCGTGAGCAGCCATCCAATGGCCGGCAACCGATCCGCCTCAGCCGGAAAGAGTGCAATGATCACAATACCAACATAGGCCCAGTGAAGCGACATGAAGAAAAAAAGGACAGCAACTTGTCTGCTCCTCTTCCCCGATTCCCCAATAAAATCTTTAATAAATAAATAAATAAAATAAAATAAAATTTGTAAGAGGACAATTTACCTCACATAAAGCGGCCAGGTGCTTGAGTCTTCTCGACAACCCTATGAAGCAGGTACTGTTATTCACCTCTTTCTATAAACTGAGACACAGAGAGGCTGACATCTGCTCAGTTACACAGCCAGCAAGCAGAAGCCCAGTGACCCAGGTGTCCCACTGCCCCCAAAGCACTTCTCCTAACAGGATTCTTCTTATCCCTCACTTGGGCTCCAGGGCCAGGGAAGACATATTTGGGGGAGCCACACTCCCCCAAGCACTAGGCTGAGCGTGGCACAGGCTCGGGAGCCTGGAGCCAGGGCCTGGAGCTCAGCTCTGCTGTAAATTGGCCATAAGGACCCTAGGTGGCCTCGCTTCTCCAGCCTCTGTCTGCCTCCCACATACACTGGGCATCGCACAGTGGCTGAGTGCACAGACTCTGGAGCTGGATGGCCTGGCGTGAGTCTTAGCTCTCCCCCTCCTAGAGGCAACACTGGGCAGGTGATTTAACTTTCCTGTGCCTCAGCCGGCTGACACATACAGCACGGACCACAGGGTCATGTAAGAGTGAAATGCAACACCAGATATAAAGCACTTAGGGCAGTGCCTGGCACAGAGTGAGTACCTCCAAAGGTCGTTGTGAGAATTCACCCACCCAGTCAGTAATACTTCCTAAGTGCCTTCTGAGCACCCAGCCTGGTTCTGGGTGCTGAGGCTCCAGCAGGAAACAGGCCCCATAGAGCTCCAAGTCTAACAGAGAGGACACGTAAGTAAAGGTTCCAAGGCGGGGACTGGAGAAAAAGGTCCTTCTCAGAGGGTGGTCAGGGAAGTCCTCCCCGAGGAGGTGGCATGTAAGCCAGAACCTGAAAGATGTCCCTGGAACATGGACCATGCCCAGTGCCAAGAATAGGCACTTGGCACCACCACCAGGCTGTGAAATGAAATGGAGGCAGCTGTGCAAAGTGCCAGAAGGGAAATGAATCCGGGTGGGTGAACAGCACGGCAAAGGTCCTGAGCAGAAGGAGGCCTGGAGTGCCTGCAGAAAACCCAAATCTTTACATATATTAACTCATTTTACCCTCACAACATTTCTAGGAGGTAGTTCCTCACCTGTTAACAGGGATAATGATAGTGAAACAGAGGCACAGGGAGTTATGGAATAAAAGGAAGATTTGAAATAAAAGAAAACCCTGGTGGGTTTTCCCCACCAGGCAGGGCTCGGCCTGATCAGCCAATTCAGCCCACCTAAGGGTGTCTGTGAACAGAGCGGGATGGGACCTCAGATGCCCTCCTGCTGTAAATACCCTCTGGGTCAGAAGAGGGCTCTCTGGGTTAGAGAGAGAGGTCCCTCATCCACCATCAGACTAGCAGTCAGCTGTTACTTCTGAAGCTGCGATGAGTACAGGCCTGCCACCTCTGGTTTCCCTCTGGGGCATATTTAGTTCTGCTCAGCAGGGTATCCTGGGGCTGGGGCCCAAGCTCTGGAGTCAAACAGCGTTGTGCCACTTTCTCATTAGGGCTCATTTCTCTGACAGTCATGAGGAACAAAGTAGGAAGTAAATGTGAAAGTGCTGAGCCCCCCGCCCTGTGGAATCCTGCTTGTCATCACCTTTTCTCTCCACCATCTCCTCTGCCACTAGCACCTCCTGGCCTGGAGGACTGCCGTAGTCTCATGCTTCCTCTCGCTATCCCCAGTCTGTCTCCCACACAGCAGCTGCTGACTTAAAACAGAAATCAGATCCTGTCACTCCTGTACAAACCCTTCGGCGACTTCCCGTGATGTTAAGATGTAAATCCCTAACATCGTGGCACATGGCTCCCGGTGTAGTCTGGGCCTGCCCTCCCTCCTACCCTTATCTCCTCCGTGCCCCTCTCTGTCAGATCCATCCACATTACACGTGCAGGCTCCAGGCCCCCTCCTGCTCAGGACCGTTTCCGTGCTGTTCACCCACCCGGATTCATTTCCCTCCCTGCACTTCGCACAGCTGCCTCCTTCCCTCCATTTCATTTCACAGCTCGGTGGTGCCAAGTGCCTGTTCTTAAATGAGTTAATATACGTAAAAATCTTAGAGCAAGGTCTGGCTCAACAGAGAATTAGTTTTAATTATTCTTTTATTCATTCAACCAACATTTACTGAACACCTATTTATGTCCCCAGCACAAATAAATAGAAAATGTCACACCTGGTGCTATATAAATAGGTGCTATAAAGAAAAATAAAGCAGAGTAAGGGTAACAGAGTCACAGGGACAGGGCAGGACACTCCAAGAAGGTGGCATTTAAACAGAGACCTTGTGAAGTTAAGGAGAGAATTATAATGTTACCTAGGGGAAGAGGGTTCTAAGCAAAGGGGACAGCAAGTGCAAATGTCCTGAGGTAGAAAGTGTGTTTGGCATGTTTAAGGAACAGTAGGGAGACCGGTGTGGCTAAAGTGAGGGAACTAGTGATAGCAAATGATTCTGAAGAGGAAGCAGATCATGTGGGACTTTGCAGAATATGACAATGACTTGGAGTTTACTCCAAGTGGGACTAAAAGGCTACTCAAGAGTTCTAAGCATGGGCTGGCAGAGTGGCGCGTTGGTTAAGAGCTGGTTTGAGACACCAGCTCTGAGCAGCAGGGCCCCGGTTCGGATCCCACATGAGGGCCAGTGACACTGCCCTCTACAGCTAAAATGGTGAACAATAGCTCGACCTAGAGCTGGGCTGCCGTGGTCATCAGCGACGGCGTAGGCTGCAGTGAAGCTGCAATGGGCTGCCATAAGCTACTGTGTGTGGCTGGCAGCCAGCATGAGCGGGCAGCAGCTGATATGAGCTGCCAAGAGTCGCCGTCAGCGGCCATCCAGAGGCCGGCGACTGATCTGCCTCACCCGGGAAGAGTGCAATGATGATACCAACATGGGTCAGTGAAGCAACGTCCTCCACAACTAGACTGAAGAACAAAAGGACAGCAACTTGTCTATTCCCCTTCCTCTGATTCCCCAGCGCTGTTCTCCTCTCCTAATTCCCCCAATAAAATCTTAAAAAAAAAAAAAGAGTTCTA
>NW_017732217.1:307355-316420 GCF_001890085.2 Hipposideros armiger
GCCCTCTACAGCTAAGATGGTGAACAACAGCTCGACCTGGAGCTGGGCTGCCGTGAGTCGCCAGCAACAGCATAGGCTGCAGTGGGGCTGGCCGGCAGCGGGCTTGAGCTTTCGTGAGCTGCCGTGAGCCGCCGCCCAATGGCCGGCGAGCGACTGCCTCACCTAGGAAGAGAGCAATGAAAATACCAACATGGGCCAGTGAAGCGACGTCCTCCACAACTAGACTGAAAAACAAAAGGACAGAACTTATCTGTTCCCCTCCCCTAATTCCCCAATAAAATCTTTAAAAGAAAGAAAAACAAAAGGAGTAGGGCACACAAGTCTCTATCCAAGTAAGCTTATCCCTGTGAGAAGCTCTTGCAGGACACATGAGAGTAGCGTGTGGGGACATGAGAGGACACACATGGGGAGGTGTGGGGAGAGGGGGTCAAATGAAGCTTCCACTGGACACCTGCTTACACAAAAATCGAGCAGATTTTTGAACCAGAACTGTATCATCTCTTCTGATTATTACACTGATCTTTTAAAAACTGAATCTCTGGACTGCCTGCCTCACAATCAATGGAGATGTTTATTAAAAATGCAGCTCCCGGATCCTCCACAGATCTCCAGACAATCAGAGGCCCTGAAGTGGCTCTGAGCTCTGTACTGTTTCCAAGCTCTGTCCGTGATCCCAATGCACCCTCCAGTCCTTGGACTGTAGGGGTGTCTGTACACTGAGAACCCGTGCTTTTCCTAGCTCCAGCTGGGGAGACCCCTATGCTAGAAGGGTTGAGACGGGAAACTGCTAAGGAGGGGCCCAGGGGAATCTGTCCATCTGCACCCATTCTCCTCACTGGGCCTGTCCACTCTCAAAGGGCGGCCACACAGAGGCCCAGACTCGCCTCTCATCTGGAGAGTCTACATGGAAGGTCCTCTCAATGACTGTGGTCCACTGCAGGCAGCGTATGACAAAGGTGTTGGGCCTCGGTCTCTCGGTCTTCATCAGCTGGCATTCTACAGGCAGAGGAAGGACAGAGATGGAAGAGTGAGGGGACAGCCCTGCTGGCCTGCAGCCCACATTCCCCAAGCCACCTCCTGTGCCATTCCCATGCCAGATGGTGTTGGGGACACTTTAGTGACTGAGACAGCCCTAGACGTGTCCCCATGGGGCTCAAGATTCAGTGTGTGTGTGACAGACCATAAGACAATGATGGTTCAGTGGTCAGGGCTGTGGTGGGGGAATCACAGGGCGTCTCCCAAAGGAAGGGGGCATTTCTGTACTGAGCCCTGAAGGAAGAGGGAACATGGTCAGTTAGACAGAAGGGTGCATCATGTCCAGAGCCTAGAGGTGCCAGAGGGCCCAGCACACCTAGGGAATAGCAAATTCTGTTCTAGGTGTGAGGAGCGGAAAAGTAAGGGACAGGCTGGAGAGGTGGGAGGGGCCAGCCTACAGGGCTCAGGGGCATGGCAAGAAACCTGGACTTTGTCCTGAAGGCAATAGGGAGCGATGGAAGGCTTAAATAGGGTCGGGTCATAAACAGACTTAGCCAGATCCCTCTGGCTGCCACGTAGAGGATGAGAGAGAACGGAGGCTGGGAGTGCAGAGAGGAGGCGCCAGAGTGGAGCCACGGGGGAGCGGGGAGGAAAGGGCAGGTAGACATGCCAGAGGTGGGTAGAGGGACACCTAGGATGAGGCCTAACTAAGCCTGTGGCCTGAGGAGTAGGAAGCAATAGGGCCCTTCCCTAGATGGAGACAGGAAGTAGGAGAAAGTTGGGGCAGAAGAGGGGAGACTAGTAGGCCAGTTTTGGACATGGTGGGTATGAAGGACCTAGAGGACACCCAGGGAGAAACATATAGGAAGCTGCTCAGGACAGGCTGGCCATTCAGGTGAGAAGCCAGGGCTGGGAACAGCCATGTCGGGAGTCACCAGCCCATAGCAAAGGCAACCAGAGAGGGAACTGGGGCTGGATTCCAGAGAGAGTGGGTTGGGCTAGACTCAAGCGGTGAGACCCGGCAAGAACCTGGGGCAGGGAGCTAGGTAGGGGAAGACAGTGGTCTCGGCTAAGGAGTGACAGTGAAGATGGGGGTGTCTTTACAATTTCTTAGGAGGTAAGACACCGAGGATGTGGTGATGTGGTGACCAATCAGGTCAGCAGGGAGGGAAGGAAGCAGGGGATCAGAGGCAGCACCGTGGCTCTGCAAGGCCCAGGCAAGGGCTTTTGGCCTGCCAAGCTTTCCCTGGGCAGGATCCAGCTAGAAGACACCATTTGGATACCACGGAGGGGACGGAGGACATGAGGTTAGCCCTGAAGTCATCTGAGACGGAGGCCATGGCTGCCTCTTGGTTAGAGGGACAGAGAAGCAGGCTATTACCAGAATGCAGGGGCACCTGACACCCGCGAGAACCCCAGGGCTGGCCGGCAGCAGCCAGGACCACAGAAGCAGTGCTGCCTGGGGCGGGGGGCTGGGCAAGTACCTGGCTTCTCCCTGCTTCCCATGTTCCCTCAACCCACCAGTATAGCCCCCTGGGCCCAACTGACACAAAGGTGGAGCGGGGGAAGGGTGAGAAGCAGGGTAAACAGGCCCACAGCCCCAAAACAGCCAACCCCCAAGTGTCCCCAAGACCTACCTGTCACCATTCTCTGAGCACCCAAACTCTGGCCCTCCCATCCACCCACCCCAAGACGCACCTGCAACGGAGAAGTTGTTTAGGGGGGGCAGGGTCTGGTCAGGGGCCTCGGGCCGTTCCTTATATCCAATGAAGGAGCCATCACTCTTCAGCAGGAAGTACCGGGGCCTCCAGGTCTTTATGTATTCACCTGAACCAAGGAGGGAGAGAGGTCAGGGCAGGCAGCGTGGATGTGAAGTGCCTCACAGGGGGCACCTGGGTGGGAGAAGGGTGGACCAGAGGGTGGGCAAGACAGTGCCTCTCCCAGAGAAACCCTTGAGGCAGCCCCTGCTGATGCAGGCTAGGTGCCAGGCTGGGCCCAGTGATTCAGAGGTCATGCCTGGCAGGAAGGCGCCTACTGCAGTGCCCCAGGGCACCAGCTGCCTCAGCGTGTGGCCAGCAGCAAACCATCCTTGCCAGCACGTGGCCCAGTCCCAGGAGAGGCCCAGGCTTCCAAACACACATGCCCTGTGGCCCTGTAAGGCCAAATCCCATGGGCTGGTATTCACCAGTACAGCCGTGCAGGTGGATCAAATGTCAAAACACTGTGCCAGGCCGGGTATAACTGCTGCTCTGCCCTCCAAGTCTCCCCTGACCCTTTCCATTTGTTCTAACCATGAATATCCAAGCACCTGTATGTGCACACAAACACATACACACATACACACACACACACACTCTTGAGGACCCACTCCTCAGAGGGCTGCTCAGAATTAACATGAGATGGGGTGTGAAATAGGTGAAAGGAATTAGAGGCACAAACTTCCAGTTATGAAATAAGTCACAGGAATGTAAAGTACAGCATAAATACATTCAATAATATTGTAATAACTTTGTATGGTGACTTGTGGTAACTAGGCTTATCGTGGGGATCATTTTCATAATGTATATAAATATCAAATCACTATGATGTACACCTGAAACTAACAGGATATTGTATGTCAATTACATGTCAATAAAATGAGTAAATAAAATTCGAAAAATAAATCAGTAAAATAAAATGCTATTTAAGCTCTCGAAAAAAAAAGATGATGAAACAAAAACTTGTACGTAAATGTCCATAGCAGCATTAGTCATGATCGTACAAAGTGAAAACAATCCAGAAGTGCATCAACTAATGAATTAATAAACAAAACGTGTCATATCCATACAATAGAATATTATTCGGCCTTTAAAAAAAAAAAGGTATGGCTGCTACAACATGGATGAACCATAACTTATGTTTAAGTGAAAGAAACGTTGTCACAGAGGACCACAAATTAGATTTCATTTATATAAAAATGTCCAGACTAAGCAAGTCTGTATACATGAACAGTAGATTAGCAGTCGCTAGGGCTGAGGGTGGGGGAGAGTCTGGGGAGAGATTGGAAGGTGAAGGCCTGGAGAAGGATGGGGAGGGAGAGAGGTCAGGGCAGGCAGCCAGGTGTGAAAGTGCCTCACAAGGGGCATCTGGGTGAGAGGGTGAACGAGAGGGCAGGCAGGGGAGTGGTAGTGAAATGTGCTAAAATTGACTGTGGTGATGGATGCACAACTCTGAATACTAAGTCACTGAACTGTACACTTTAAATGGCTGAACTGTATGGTATGTGAACTATATCTCAAGTTATTAAAAAAAAAAAAAATGAGATCACAACCATAAAGCACCAGTTGAGGGCCCAGCACACTGCAGGCACTCAACTCACATGGCACGTGTGAGACAGGATGGCAGGGTGTGCTCTGAGCTGTATTTGCTATGTGGACACCAGTAAGTCACTTCACTTCTCTGAGTGTTTATTTTCTCTTACGGGGATATGCATTAATTGATGATGATGATGAAGATGAAGAAGATGATATGATGATGATTAGATAACACTATAATGATATTTTATGCCAGGTACTGTCCTAAGTATCTTATAGGTTTTAACTTACTAAATTCTTTCAAATGTAGATACAAAATGATTCCATGTATATAAAGTTTAAAAACTAGCAAAACCCCAAATTCAGTAGCAGATTAAAAGGATTATACACCATGACCAAGTAGTACAAGAATGCAGGGGAGGTTCCATATATGAAAAGCAATCAATGTACTACACAATAGAATGAAAGAAAAAAAAAATCATCATGTCAACTGAGGCAGAAATAGCATTTGACAAAATCCAACACCATTTCATGATAAAAAAAAAAAACACTCAGCAAAGTAGGAATAGAAACTAATAGGATATTGTATGGAATAGAAGGGAATTTCCTCCTCATGATAAAGGGCATCTATGAAAAACCCACAGCTAGCATCATACTCAATGAAGGACTGAAAGCTTTCCCCTAAGATCAGGAACAAGACAAAGGTGTCCACTTTCACCAATGCTATTAAACACTGAACTTGATGTTCTGGCCAGAGAAAAATAAAAAGATAAAAGGGATCTAATGTGAAGGAATACGTATAACTATGTTTATTTGCAGATAACATGATCCTATATATATTGGATTGTCTTAAAAGTCATGACGCATTTTTGCAATGAAAAACAGAAAAATACATCATGACTTTTCTGACAAGCCAATAGAAAATCAAAGAATCCACAAAATAATTACTAGAGCTAATAAACAAATTCAGCAAAATAACAAAAATCAGTTGTATAAACAACCCAATAGTAAACAACCCAAAAAAGAAATTAATAAAACTGTTTTCAACAGCATAAGGAGATGAAAGATTTATACACTAAAAACTACAAAATACTGCTGAAAGAAACAGAAGACCTAAATAATACAAAGACATCCTGTGTTCACAGACTAGAACACTTGATATATTTAAGATGACAACACTACCCAAAGTGATCTACAGATTCAAAACATCCCCTATCAAAATTCCAACAGTCTCTTTTGCAGAAATGAAAAAGCCAATCCTCAAAATTTACATGGAAGGTAAATTCACATGGTATGGGGTCCCAAACAGCCAAAACAATATTGAAAAAGAACAAAGTAAAAGGATTCACACTTCCCAATTTCAGAACTTACTATAAAGTTACAGTAATTGAATCAGTGTGGTGTAAGGATAGACAGACATATAGAACAATGAATAGAATTGAGAGTTAAAAAAAAAACACAAAAAAACACACACACATTTACAGCCAACTGATTTTCAACAAAAGTGACAAGACCATTCAACTGGAAAAGACTGGTCTCTTCAACAAATGGTGCTGGGACAACTGGATATCCACATGCAAAAGAACAGAGTTGGAAAGGGCTGTTGGAAAGGGCTGGCCGAGTGGCTCAGTTGGTTAAGAGCTCACTCAAGGGTTTGAGCTCTGAACAACAGCGGTTCGAGTCTGGCCCAAGCTGAGCTGCCGCTGAGCTGCCAACAGGTGGCAGGATGGCTCAGCTAAAAAAATAAATAAAATAAAAAATAAAAAAATAAAAGAACAGAGTTGGACCCCTACCTCACACCATATGTCACACAGAAAAATTAACTCAAAATGGATCTACTTAAATGCAAGAGATAAAACTACAAAACCCTTGGAAGAATACATAGGGGTAAATCTTCCAGAACTTGGATTGGCAACAGATTCTTAGATATGACACCAAAAGTACAAGCAACAAGAGAAAAAAAAAAAGTGGACTCATTAAAAACTTTTGTACAAAGGACATTATCAAGAAAATAAAAACACAACCAAAAGAATGGGCAAAAAAAATTATTTGCAAATCACATTATCTAATAAGGGTTCAGTATCCAGAATATATAAAGAACTCTTACAACTCAACAACAAAGAGACAAACAGCCTGATTATAAAATGGGCAAAGAACTTGAAATAGGGATTTCTCCAAAGATATACAAATGGCCAACAAGCACATGAAAAGATACTTAACACCATTAGTCATTAGGGAAAAGCAAATCAAAACAATGATAAGATACCAACCACTTCACAATCACTAAGATGGCTGTAGTTTTTTAANGGTTTGGACCCCACATGGGCCAGTGATGCTGCGCCCTCTAGAGCTAGGACGGTGAACAACAGCTCGACCTGGAGCTGGGCTACCATGAGGTGCCAGTGACAATGTAGGCTGCAGTGGGCTGCCATAAGCTACCGTGAGTGGCCGGCAGCCAGAGTGAGCGGCCGGCGGCCGGCGAGAGCTGCCGTGAGCCCCTGTGAGCAGCTGTCCAATGGACAGTGACTGATCTGCCTCAGCCAGGAAGAGCGCAATGATCACAATACCAACATGGGCCAGTGAAGTGATGTCCTCCACAACTAGACTGAAGAACCAAAGGACAGCAACTTGTCTGTTCCCCTTTCCCGATTCCCCAACACTGTTCCCTCCCCCCAATTTCCCAATAAAAGCTTTAAAAAAAAAATCACACTAATGTAGTATACTATTAAGCATATCTGCCAAGACCAGGGTTTGCAAACTTTTCCTGTAAAAGGCCAAACAGTAAATATTTTCGGTTTTGCAGACCACATGGTGTCTGTCACAACTACTCAACTCTGCCATAGCAGGGGAAAAACAGACATGGGTGTGGTTGTGTTTCAATAAAACTTTATTTACAAAACGGGAGACCAGGCCATAGTTTACCAACCCTGCTCCAGACCTAATTTCAGGTTTACAGGAAATATAGGCACAGAGGAACAAAGTAAATAGCACCAAAAGGTAATAATATGACACATCCACAGTTTGGAACCTTCTAGAAGACAACTAGCCTGGCTTATCCAAAAAAATCAATGTCATGGGTGGGAAGGGAGACCAAGAGCTGAACTAGATTAAAATAGGCCAGAGACAACATGTACCTTGAGTAAATCCTGGTTTGCAAAACATTTTCAGGACAACTGGGGAAATTCAAGAATAGCATGGCTATGGGGAAGATATTAGTAAATACATGTTATAAAGAACCACCTCAGGTGTGATAACAGCACCATGAATCTGTAGAAGTCCTTATTCTTAGGAGATGCCTGCTGAAGCATTAAGGTGGTAAATGTCACAAATGTGAACAGCAGTTCAAAATTCAGCATAAAATATAGCAGATGAGGCAAACATGGCAAATGCTGAATTGCTGAATGGAGGTGCGGACATCTAGACATTCATTTATTATACTAAATGTATGTTGGAAACAAGCTGGCAGGGCAGGAGGGTCAGGGAATCCCTCCAGCTGCCCGGAAGGGCAGACCGGTAAAGACAGGCGGGGCTACCAGAGCCCAGTGAGCAGGCCGCTGCAGCATCTAGGCAAGGACCAGTCACCAGTGTGGTCCCTATCAGCCTCTGCCCCACACCCCAACCACCACCTCTCCCCAGGCTCGGGCCTATGTTGCTCAGAGCAGTGAGGATAGACCCGAGCAAAGCAGGCTCCCTTCTTGCTGGCTTTCTGGCTCACGCGTCCCTGGGGTGAAGGTCAGGAAGTTGGGGTTTGGTCTCAGAACAGTACCAGATTTCTCTCCAGTGGCAGAGGCAGGTGCTAAGAAAAGGCGGAAGGCAGGGCTCTCTAGCCCTCCCAGGCTTAGGAAAGGGGCTCTTCCCTACAGTGAAGGGCATGGTATCTCACTAAAGTAGAAACCAGCGCGCGTCTCTTGCCTACTAACATGCTTTGCCGGCTCCCCACTGCTCTTTTCCAGGCTTGCACACTGTGTGCCAGGTACCGCTGAATCTAGGGCTTCCTGTTTGTCATCCCCCTGAATCTTTTAGCAACCCTGTGACAAACCCCAGCTGATTCACCACCTGCCAAGCCCTGCGGGGATCTCCATCTGGAGTCCAGGCCTGGCTGAGCTCACCAGCTTCAAGGCTCTCCACTTCCCTGCTTCCAAAACCCCTGGCCCTTGATTCTTTGGTGACACAAAACCCTCTGTGGTCCCTGGAATGACAAGATGTCTGACCTCCAGGACTTACATATGCTGGTCCCTTTTCCTGAAGTCACCTTCTCCTTCCTATCTCTGTGACCCATACTTCAAAACTCAGCCCAGTACCCAGAGTCCTATATATTGGTCTCAATCTGCTTTGACTGGCAGTCTATGATTTGGTCCCCAGTTTTCAACCTGAGATAGTAATTCTGTTCCCCTTGGTGGGGCGAGTATATTTTTAACCTTGGGGATGTATGCAACGATAATTACAGTGTGGATTGTGGTAACATGTCTTGTGATATTGTTTTGTGTATGCTCTAGAAATGCAATGTCCAAGAGGGTAGCCACTAGGCATATGTGGCTATTTAAATTTAAATTAATTAAATAAAATAAAAGAATTCCATTCCTCAGTTGCACTCACCACATTTTAAATGCTCAACAGGCACATGTGGCTAATGGCTACCCTCTTGGGCACCGCAGGTATAGAACATTTCTATCATAGCAGAAAATTTTGTTGGACGGCATTGTTTTAGGGTTCTCCAGAGGGACAGCTGAATCCTCACCCCACAGACAAGTTAAAGTAGAGTTTCTCAAAGAGAGGCCCAAAGGGACAAAGTGGGGG
>NW_017732217.1:324760-347491 GCF_001890085.2 Hipposideros armiger
CAACAAGCACATGAAAAGATACTTAACACCATTAGTCATTAGGGAAAAGCAAATCAAAACAATGATAAGATACCAACCACTTCACAATCACTAAGATGGCTGTAGTTTTTTAAAAAGAAGAAAACAAAAGAAGAAGAACTAGTGAGGATGTGGAGAAACTGAAACCCTTGTGCATTGCTGGTGGGAATGTAAAACGGTCCAGCCCTACAGAAAAATTTGGCTCTTCCTCCAAAAGTTAAGTATAGAATACACCATACATTATAAATACAGACTATGTGACCCAGATTACTTATATTACATATATTTATATGCATTATCTAATTATATAGAATATGTTAGAATATAAATACTGAATAGATGATCCAGCAATTCCACTCCTAGGTGTATACCCAAAAAAGCTTTCAACAAGTACTCAAATATTTGTACACAAATGTTCATAGCAGCTAATCACAAGAGCCAAAGGCAGAAATAACCTAAATGTCCATCAATGGATATATGGATAAACAAAATGTGGTATATTCATACAATGGAATATTATTTGGCCATAAAAAGGAATGAAGTACTGATCCACGCTACAACATAGAGGAACCTCAAAAACATCATGCTGAGTGAAAAGAAGCCAGTCACAAAAGGCCACATACTGTATGATTCATTTATATGAAATGTCCAAAAGAAGTAAGTCCATAAAGACAGAAAACAAATTGGTGGTTGCCAAGGGGTAGAAGGACAGGGCAATGGGGACTGACTGCAGAGTTTTCTTTTAGGGCGATGAAAACGTTTTGGAACTAGGCAGAGGTAGTGGTTACACAATGCTGTGAATGTACTAAAGGCCACTGAATTGTACATTTTAAAATAGCTAATTTTGTGTTATGTAAATTTCACCTCAATTTCAAAAAGCAAAACAAAACTATTGATAGAAAAGCTCACCTATGTCACTGAAAGTTACTGTTTGGGAGGGGCAGGGGGGTTGCTTCTGGAGACTGTCTTGTTCTATTTCTTGATCTGGACACTGGTTTCAGGGTAAGCTTATGATCCAGGCCCTTCCTTACCTGTGGTGTTTTATGCATTGGTAACAAGCTAAGGGGGGGAAACAAAAAACCTAGAAGGAAAGGACACACATCCTCACAACAATCCAATTTTACAGATGAGGAAAATGAGGCATAGAGAGATTCCATTAGTTGCTTGAGGCTCACAGTTGTTAACCTGGAGAACTAGGATAGAACCCAGGTTTGCTCTGTCCATGCTGTTAACCATTACAATGTCTGCCTCTAAACAGACGGGGCCAGGCCTGGTGGAGCCTGACAAAGAGTGTGCTGAGGCTTTGTCAGAAAGGGGACCAACACACGGCATGAGTCACTCCAACAGTGGTACCCTCACTTCGCCCGTTCCTTGAACAGACCTTGCTAGGCGAGAAGCAGCAAGTAGGCCAGGTCTTGAGAGCACTGGTTTAGGAGCTGAAGGACACAAGTCCAAACCTCAGTTTGGACTGCCACCTCCTCTCTGGAACCTTGGGCAAGTCAGTCTCCCTGCCCAGCCTCAGCATCCTGGTCTGTAAGATGCCTGCCTCACAGGGTGGCTATGGAAATGCAACAAAATTGGGCTTGCCTACAGCACAGCCGTGCCTGGCACAGAGTGGGCACACAGTAAACTGGGGCAGCTATTATTGCAACCACCTGGGTGGATGGTGCAGGTGCTAAAACAGCTGCAGTCAGCAGGGCCCACCTTGCCTCGCCCACCTCTGCCAGCCACTGCTCAGAACGACAGCCACTGGGAGGCCTAGGAGTGACACACATACATGTGTGTATGGAGCAAACCCAAGGCAGGTGTGTCCCAGGTAGGCCATCTCAGCAGCTCAGCTGGCCCCCTTAGCGTGAATGGAGACGCTGAAGGCCTGAGAGGGCCTGAGATCCATTTAATGCCATCAGTAGCCCTGGACCAAAGACAAACCCCCACCCCAGCCACAGTCCTCAGGCCAGCTTCAGGACTCCTACGACCCAGCCCAGGGAGCCATGGGTCTTGGGAAACTCGGAGGCCTGAGACCCTGGCCCACCAGACCACACTCGCACCACCCCACACACAATCCCAACCATTCATTCAATAATCAGTCACCGAGTGCCTACGAAGCATGCGAAGCACTTTTCTAGGCACTGGGGACACCATGGTGAGCACAGCAGATCAAATCCCTGCCCTTAGGGAGCTGACAACGTCAGAGGCCTGGGTTGTTAACCCATTTTACAGATGTGAAACTAAGGCTCAGAGAGGTGACAGCTTGCTCAGTCACATCAAAAGGAAGTGGTAGAGCCAGGGGTTAGAACCATGACATCTGCCAAGGTTCAAAAAGCTCCACTGACAGCCCCAAACTCAGGGCCCAACCTGGGGGTAGGCCGGGGTGTCTCAAATGCCACCCGTCTTCAAGAGAAGTGGGAACAGGTCTCCCCTACTCAGTCTGATGGGGGAGGCCTGGCCCTGGGGCATCGCCTCTGTCCCTCATCACTGCTCTGTCTGCAGGCTGGGACAGGATGGGTGGACACCTCTTCCAATTCCTGCAGGGCTGGCCCCATCAGCCTTCCTGTCCTCTTCAATTTGAACAGCCCCTCTCACTGAGGCCCTCCCTGAACACCTGGTTTATGACAGCTCCTCTGCCCGCCTCACAGGCCCTCCTCCTCACGTTGCTTGGTTTTTCTCCATGGTACTTACCACCACTGGACACAGGTGCCACCTGCCCTCCTGACTAAATGTAAGATGTCAACATGAGGACGGGGATTGTGCCTGTTTGATTCACTGCTATATCCCCAGTGTCTGGATCAGTGCCTGGAATACAGTAGCTGCTCAACAAACGTTTGCTGAATGAGTGAAAAGTCCACAAAGAGCAGGCCTGGCACCCTCCCTCCACAGGGCAAGGTCCACAGAAGCCAGGACGGTCTGCCTCCTCCCTCCTCAGCTGGACGAGCCTACTCTCAGCACATGCTTCTTCCCGGCTGCCCTTGGCACATGGCTGCAGAGCCAGTAAATGCCACAGTTCTGGGGACAAGCAGCCTAGGGTCTAGGGGTCTAGTCTCTTAGTCTCTTCCATGTAAATGACTTCACTTCTCTGGCTTGGCTGCCCACCAGTACAACCAGATCAGGTCACACCCTGGCTCACCACCTCCTGGGCTTCTAATTACCTGGAGAGGCAAAGCCCAGGTCCTTTCTGTGGCCTGCAGGGCCCCACCTGGTTTGATGCGGCATTACCGCTCTGCTGTGTCACCTAGTCCCGCTTGTCCTTACTCATTCTGCTCCAGCCACACTGCCACCTTTGTCCTTGCTGTCACTCTTACCCAGCTATGTGTGTGACTCACTTCCTTACCTCCTCCAGGCCTCTGTTCACTGTCATCCCCTCAGAGCAGCTTTCCCTGACCACCCTCTCTCCATCCCCTTCCCCATCAGAATTCTTACTTTTCACAACAGCACTCACCACCACCTGACATCACATGTCTGCTTGTTTGTTTATTATTTGTCCCCATATCCCAAAGGAACGTAAACTCCATGAGGGCACCACATTGTCCCCAGAGTCTGGGACAGCCTGGCACACCACACACTCAATGAGTGCTTGCTGAATGAACCTCAGCATGTTATTTCAGTTAAGTGACCTCCCATCTCTGAGCCTCAGTTTCTTCATCTATAAAATGGGGCTATGAATGAGATTGTGAATGCAGCTACAGAAGTCTGGCCTGTGGGTTCATGTGGGGTGTTCAGATAGGCCTGGAGATTCGGCCACAGAGTCACAGCTCCTCTGCCCAGGCTACTGCTGAAGGAGTCCATGAAACGGGCTTAAGGAGATACTGGCCTGGGTCAGGCAGGCGGAGCTGGGATGCTGACTCCTGGGGCTGTGAAGACCCTGCACCTCTGCCTCTCAGGGCACTAGCTGCCAGGAGGAGGGCGGGGGAGGTGGGGGAGGGGTGTGTGTGTGTGTGTGTGTGTGTGTGTGTGTGTGTGTGTGTGTGTGTGTGTTGCACAATCCTGTGGGCAAAAGCAGCCCCTTACCACGCTTGTGGAGCCAGCCTTCTTTGATGACAGACACCTCGTTCATGGTGGCAGCGTGTCACGCTGTCACCTAGCTCGGGACAGCTCAGGGCAGCAGGACATGCAGGAGGCACGGTGGACAGAGCACAGTCTGCAAGACAAGAGAGGCGCCCATCAGAATTCGAGGAGGACTTGGCCCCAGCCCCTTCCTTCAGGACAGCCAAGCTCTGAGGCCCCTCTGGTGCTCTGCTTGTTTTGCACAGGGTGGAGCCAGTGAGGGTGGGGGAGCCCTGCCCTTGGGGCCCAGTGTGAGGGGAAGATGTGGCCATCCCCAGGGACCCCAATCTGGGAGAAAGGACATGACCCTGTCCTCAGAGCCCTACTCTGGAGGGAGCAGAGCTCCCTGACCTATGCGTAGGCCAGGCCCTGTGCTCAGAACACCCAAATTGAGCAGAGGCAGCCCCTCCACCCACCCTCGCTCCAGGCTGGAAAGGCAGTAAGGGAGCTGCGGCCCCGCCCCCAGCGTCATTCCCATGCCCCACTGCTGAGGTAACCTGGGATGAATCAGACAGCTCTGGGCACCTCAGAGAGCGCTCAAAGCCACCAGCACCTGCCTGCCACCCCTCCACACACAAACACACACTCTCTCTCTCTCCCTCACATCCCCCACCTCCCTTTTCCAAACCAGAAAGCCACCAACCGCCACCTTTAGAAAACCAAGTATCCCCATCCCCCTGCACAAGGCCACCCCATGTCACTTCCTCACCCTCAGGTCCCTCCTTGCCCCCACCAAATGACCAAGGAAAGGCAGACGGCAGGTGCTCCGGGCCTTAAACAAGAAAGCAACCTACTGCGTAGGCACTTGTCTGGGGCCTAGCAGCCAGTCCTGGGGGCTCGACCAAGGCCCTGGTCCCTTCTCCAAGACCTCGAGACCTCTGCTTCTGTCCTCAGGGACCAGCAGCTGATAGACTGACAGACGCCGAGGCTGCTGTTTCTGTCTCAGGTTCCTGGGCGGAGGGGTGAAGGGCGGGAGGCAGCCGCCAGCTGGGCCCCTACCTGGAGCCGCAGGCCTGGATAGGGGCCATGGAGCCCAAGACGCCTTTCGCCTTTCCTGGCCTGGGGTTATTTGCGGACAGCAGGTCAGGAGCTACGGTGGCCCCCAGAGAAGTGGCAGCTGGCTCTAAGGACACCATGGGCATCAGCTTTCTCTCGTGCCCCAGGGGAGCTGGTGGGCCGGACACACTATTGC
This sequence comes from Hipposideros armiger, assembly GCF_001890085.2. Taxonomy (NCBI): domain Eukaryota; kingdom Metazoa; phylum Chordata; class Mammalia; order Chiroptera; family Hipposideridae; genus Hipposideros; species Hipposideros armiger. The sequence continues at coordinate 330,012 of NW_017732217.1, forward strand.
CTGGCATGTGACAGTGGCAGGCTGCCCGGCTGGGCAGAGGGAAGGAGGTAAGCAGGAGGAAGCGGGGGAAAGACAAGATGGACAGTGACTGGGAAGTAAATAGCGGGGTGAGAAATCACATTCCGAACTCCAAGCTGCAAAGGCAGAGCCAGGAGCAGCAGCAGGGGCTCCCTCCTCAGGAGGCATAACAAGCACCCCAAGGGGCTCACACCCCACTACCCCAACACTGAGGACTGCCAGACTCTCAACCCTAAATATCCCACCAGCCTGTGCTGCAATGGCTAATATGACCGGTCTCTCCATCCCCCCGACCCCAAGACTTTCTCAGGTCCAGCACTATCCTCTCCCAGCAGGGTCCTGCCCCACCTCCTTCCTGGACTCTCCCCCCACAATCTGTCACTCATTCAGCAGCTAGGGGGACCCTCAAACCTGACTCTGTCCTTAACCTACTCAAAACCCTTCTGTGGCTTCCCACTGGCCTCAGAAAAGAGCCAACCTCCTCGGCTTGGGAGTCAAGGCCCTTCAGGACCTAGCCTCTGCTGGCCTGTGTCCACTGCCTCCCCCCAATGCTGCTGATCCGGGTGGTCCTCAGTACCCATGTCCCCAGCTTTCTCACCACCTCTCCCACCCACCCCCACGTCCCCTCACCTCCTTACCCTTTCCCTACCACCCAGGGTCTCCATGGGGTCCCAGCCTCTGCTCTCAACCCCTATACTCCATCTAAATATGGCTCTGTCCTTCCCTTTCTAGGAGCCAAGAGGCACCTAGAAAGCCCTCAATAAAAGCTAACGGCCATGACCTGGCACTCCCCACCCCTCCAGTCCCGGCCCCCACACCCCTCTCTCTGCTCCACTTCTGTCACTTAGGCCCTTCCCTCTGACCGCCATCCCCCATACCTTCGTGGGTTCTCCCTTCTCCCTGAGGTCTCCGCTGAACCAGTACCTCCTCCAGGAAGCTTGCTGACCTCAGAGGCTTCACTGGGTGCTCTCTGTGCACTTCCTCAGCCAATGCTCCTCACATCTACAAATGCTAACACAGTGGACCAGCACAACATCTGGGTATCTGCTGTGTACACAACGGATGAGCCCAAGTCTCCAGACCCCCAGCCCAGGACCAGACACAACCATGGAAACACTTCCCGAGTCTAGTCATGCCATCAGTTTTTTTGGGAGTGTCCTAAAGTCTCAACACTATCCTGGGGGCCAGAGACAGAGTGTCACTAAGACGCAGCCCCTGCCTCCAGGAAGCTCACATTACAGTGGGGAAGGCAGACAGGCACCAATACATAACAATGTCATGTGCTGGAGAGGTACTGAGAAGGAAAATAAAGCAGAGGAAAATGATAGTAGGGAACGTGGTACAGGGAATATGTGAACAGGGACTGAGCCTTGCTAACATGTAGGGAAAAGAATTTCAGGCAGGGGAACAGCAAGTGCAAAGCCCCTGAGGCAAGCAGGAACTTGGTGAGTGTGGAAAACTGCCAAGCAGCCTAAACGGCTACAGGGTCAGGAGCCAGGAGAGGTGGGTTGCAGAATACTTGGGGCCTGAAAGCTGTGGTGGGGACTTAGGGAATTCCTCACCAACAAGGACTGACACCGCACTTTCCCCCATAGGAGCTCACTTTGGAATAGTTTCCAAAGATCTGGGATGGACCCGAAGTCCAAAGAAAGAGCAGATATGGAAGAAAAGGACAAGGCCTGGTGTCTGATCTCGGCTCTCCTTTCCCCTCCCAGCCTGGTGGGAGGAGCCTCCATGATTCAGCAGCACTAAAGCACCCACTGTGTGCAGATTCGGCCTGCTGCTTCTCCCCCAGCCAACACTTTAATACAAGGTTGCCATGATCGGAAAGAGAGAGGTGAAGAAAGCCAGGTATGGGCGAGAGTGGTCAGGGTTGCAGAGTCCGAGAGCCACTGCCAGCTGGGTGGCCTTGAGCAGGGTGCTGGTGTTCCGGTGGTGTCTGTCCTGAGTGCTCCCAACCTCCCCACCAGAGGGGCAGCAACCACACCCGGGGAGAGGGCAGAGGCTCAGAGAGGGGAAGCCATTTACCTTGGGTCTCCCAGCTGAGCAGTGGTGGAGGCCCTGGCCGCTGCTCAGCACAGCAGAGCCACTTTTTACACTCTCATTTCAGCGACTAAGAAGCCGCAGTAGCTTGGGCAAGGGCAGGGGGAGGAACTGAAGATCCCTGTGTCCTGCCTGGATCCTGCCCCGTCCTCCCACTGAGGGTGGCGCCTCAGCTGAAGTGTTTGTGACGCAGTCCTGCTGTGATGAAACACCAGGCACTGCAGCCAAGAGGATGGCCTGCTCCCCGGGGAGCTGCGGATGGAGGACTCCCAGGCAGGAGGACAGAGACCAGCCTCTGGAGGCCGGGTGTCTGCACTTGGCCTGTCCTGCCCTGGCCGCAACACCGCAGGCAGTACACCCCATGGCAGGGAGTGCCTGCATGACCCCATCCCTCCTTGCTGCTTCCTAGGGTGTCCGGGCCTGGGCTGAAGCTGCAGCCAACTAGAAGTGAGCCACCTGGGAGGCAAGGTAAAAAGAGCAAGGGCACCTCACAGGAGAGGACACCCACACAACCAAGGAACACATGCAAAAAATCTAATTAGTTACGGGGAAATACAAATTAAAACCACACTCACCAGGATGGCCAAAAATTTTTAAAACTGACAATGCCAAGTGTTAAACAAGGATGTAAAGGAATCACTACTAGTGGGAGTCTCAAATGGTCAACCACTATGGAAAATTATTTGGCAGTGAGAATTAAAACTCAATATATGCCTACCCATGGCTCAGCCATTCCACAGCTCCAACAGAAATGAGTATATTTGTTCACCAAAAGACATATATTAGAATACGAGGTCTGACAATTAAGCTCGCAAACTTGTTGCAGTGATGTTGCTAACATTTTTTTATATCAGAGGAATTATTTATCATGAATTTGTACCAACTGGACAAACCGTTAACCAAGTTTACTATTTGGAAGTGCTGAAAAGGCTGCATGAAAAATTTAGACAGCCTAAACTTTTCACCAACAATTCATGGCTCTTGTATCACGACAATGCATCAGCTTACACGGCACTGTCTGTGAGGGAGTTTTTATCCAGTAAACAAATAACTGTATTGGAACACCCTCCCTGCTCACCTGATCTGGCCCCCAATAACTTCTGTCTTTACCCGAAGATAAAGGAAATATTGAAATGAACAACACATTTTGATGACATTCAGGACATCAAGGGTAATACGATGACAGTTCTGATGGCCATTCCAGGAAAAGAGTTCCAAAATTGCTTTGAAGGGTGGACTAGGTGCTGGCATTGGTGCATAGCTTCCCAAGGGGAGTACTTGGAAGGTGACTGTAGTGATATTCAGCAATGAGGTATGTAGCACTTTTTCTAGGATGAGCTTGCGAACTTAAGTTGTTCAACCTCATATTCACAGCAATACTCATAGTAGCCCCAAGCCTTTCATTAGTCTTTGCTCATGTCACTTCCTTTGAGAAGCCTTCCTAACCTCTCTAGACAAAAGTACACCCACCCAAGTACGTCCCCTGGCCCTTTATTTTTCTCCATAAGCGTTTATCGTCACTGACAGGATTGTATATTATTTACCTGTTTACCAGTTTATTGTTGACCTTGCCCCACTATGATGTCGGCATGGTAAGGACAGGGGCTCTGGCCTGTCTTGGGCACTGCTGGACCTCAAAGCCTTGCAAGGTGCTGGGTACACAGTGGGGACTTAATAAGTATTTGTGGAATGAATGTGTAATGAGTGAAGCTCTGTGCCCAGAACAGGCTCAAAATAAGTTAAATTCCTTTCCTTGCCATTTGTCAGGTCCTTTTTCTCTCGCCCCCTCTCACTGACCTGGTTTCAACGCCAGACGGAACAGATGGGATGAGGGAGGCAAGCGGGGAGGCAGAGACTCTGTGTCCTGGATCTGGAGACAGTGGAGTAGGGGCTCCTTCCTGGCACTGTGACCCCCCAGGAACCTCTGTCTCCTGCCCTCTAACCAGCACCTCACCTACAGCTCCCAGGAGGGCCTGCTCAGGAGATAAGTTCAAAGACAACAGGAACCTGTCCTTCAACAGGCAGCAGCTGCTTGTGGGAATTTTGGAGGAAAGGCGCATGGAGCGGGCGGAGGGAAATGACTCCCTCTTTTGCCGCCATCCGCAGCTCTCAGAGCTGCTCCCTCATTTTGTGAGGGCACTTGAGCAAAACTGATAACATGGAAAACACACACGTCCTTGGAGGAACTTCTGCAGAAAACGCTTATGCCAGTGCACAAAGGGGTTTCTCAACCTCAGCACTAGTGCTGCTTGGGGCTGGGTAATTCTGGTCGTGAGAGCTGTGCTGTGAATGGCAGGTTTAGCAGCATCCCTGGGCTTCATTTGCTAAAGTCAACAGCACATCCTCCCCTGAGCTGGGACCATCAAAAATGTCTCCAGAAATTACCAAATGTCTCTTTGGGGCAAGCCACCCCCTGGCTGAGAACTGCTGTTCTGAGGGTATTCTTGCTGGTATAGTGAAACCCTGGAAGCCACCTAATGCCCACAACAGGGTCCAATGCTATAATGATTAATATGATGGTAGTACTAAAAAGAGGGAATGCCTCACTGCATGCCAGGCACACATTCTACCCTCAATGCAACCCTATGTGGCAGGTACTCGTACTATTATCTCCATTTTAATGAAGAAACTAAGTCACAGAAGTGAAATGACTTGCCCCTATCACCCGATCAGGAAATACAGAGCTGGGATGGGAGCCCAGGCAGCCTGGCTTCCCCACCACACTGCACACCACACAGCCTTAAGGGTTCGGCCAACGCGGATTCAGGTCCCTGCTCTCTGACTTTATAGCATCCCCAAGTCTCAGTTTCCTCCTCTGTGCAATGGGGCTGGCAGCAGTGCCTCCACTGCAGGCTCATGGATGGAAGGGCTCAGCACAGCGCCCAGCCTTCAATGAGGTCCATCCAGTGGACAGAGCACAACACAGCCATCCAAGGCACAAGAACCAACCTCGATGAGCCGACATTGACCTTCAGCATTCAGTGTGCTCACGGAACAACACAACATCCAACCTGATCCCTTTTCTGTAACAAACACGGACACGCCATGTCGTCTCAATTCTGATGGGCATATTTTTTCACATGCTGACATTTCTGAGATTGACATGCATCTCACAATTCATGTATAAATTTCATCAAAGCATCCTTTTCAGGAAAGCAGTTGTTCGAGCAACAATGGATCTTACAGGGAATAGTGTCACAGACTAGAGGGGGCGAGGTCTATGTTTAACCATCACATGTATAGATGGAACTGTGCCAAAGAGCCCACGGGGCAGAGTAATGGGTACAGGAGTCAAGGTGGCCTCAGGAACCAGATGCATTTCAACCTCAGCCCTGCCACTTGCTGTGTGACCTTGGGCAAATCGCTTCCCCTTTCTTTGCCTTAGTTTCCTCATCCATATATCAGAGATAATATATAGTACATACCATCAAGGCTGTTCTGAGGACTAAATGAGTAATCCACATAAAGTCCTTGAGACAGAGCCCAATACAGCAGCTGCTCAACACCTGTCAGGTATCACTATTTCTTCTGTTGGGTGGAGACATGGGGACCTTTACTTCCTACATTATGCAGTTCTGTAACGAGTGAATTTTTACCTATTCAGACTCCTTGGTAAGTAGGCGGCATTAAAGATATTTTCTTTTCTCTTAAACACCGCACACTCCCCCCAACTGCCCCATCTGTCTACTTGGAACAGGTAGGATTGGAGGCAGGCTGAAGACGTGGGCAGGTTGCAAAAGATACTGGGACAAGAATAAGCACCAGAGTAGATTTCCTTCTCTTCCCTGCCACCCCTCGACACCTTCCCCCTCACCCTGCCACCCAGGGCCTTCCAGCACCCACAGAAATCATGTCAAGGATTTGAGTCTGCCTGGTTGTGGGCTCCAAACACACTGAGAGCACCACGCCGAGGCCAGAGGGACCCTCCAAACACAGCAATGACCCTTTCCCTGCTTGGGGACCATGTCCAAGGCCCTAGGGAAGCAAAAAGGGCCTATCTGAGGTGGCCCCTGCCTGTTCCCCAGCCTCACTGGTCAGCATGCTTCCCCCCAGCACACTTGCCCCTTCTCTCAGTCCCCTGACCACTCCTTGCTTTTTCTGACCCCAGGGCTTTCACCCATGCTAGTCCTCCCACACTCCTCACCCACCTTCACCTGCTAAATCCCTGTTTCCTCAGGGAAGCCTGCCCTGAGGGGCCCACAACGAGTCTCATCCCCTCACAGCACTTAGCTCTACCGCGCTGTCGCTTGTACAATTCTCTAGGTAACAGCATCTCCCCCACTGAACTGGGGGCTCCACAGGCAGGGACAGGGGTCTGTCCTGGTCCCCACTGTGTCCCCAGCCCCGTCCAGCACAGAGGCAGGCCCAGAGCTTTCATCAATGCAAGGTGGAGGTGGCAAACAAAACCACAGCTTTTGAGCTCAGAGTTCTGCTAAGTGAAGATGAAACAAAAAATCCTGCATTCGGGCAGCCGGTTGGCTCAGCTGGTTAGAGTGCAGTGCTCATAACACCAAGGTTGCCAGTTTGATCCCCACGCCTTCCACAACTAGATTGAAACAACTACTTGACTTGGAGCTGATGGATCCTGGGAAAACACACTGTTCCCCAATTTAAAAAAAAGGGGGGGGGGCTGGCTGAGTGGCCCAGTTGGTTAAGAGCTCGCTCAAGAGTTTGAGCTCTGAGCAACAGTGGTTCGAGTCCTGGCCCGAGCTGAGCAGCCGCTGAGCTGCCAACAGGTGGCAGGATGGCTCAGCTTAAAAAAAAAAAAATCCTGTATTCATTCATTTCACAAATATGGCACCCATGCTGTGGCAGCACTGCTCTGGGACAGCAGTGACCAAAACAAACTCCTTGCCCTGGAGGAGCTTATTGGGAAAGGGGGATGGACAGACATTAAAATAAATAAGTTAAATAAATAAGCAAATTACACAGTATATCAGAAGTTGACAAATGCTTTGGAGAAAAGCCACATATGGAGGACTAGGTGTTGGGAAGGGGGAGAGGGTTTCTGATTTAGTAGAGTAGTCAGAGAAGGGCTCACTGAGATGGTGAAATCTGTGTACAAACCTGAGAAAAACTAGGCAGCCATGTGGAGACTTGGAGAAGAACAGCACCAAGGTGTGGCCTGCGTGAGACACAGGAGGTGGTGGAGGGCAGTGAGGCACATACTGCTATAGAGGAAGCTGGGAGCCAGGCCGGGCAGGCCCTGGGAGGCCACTGTGAGGGCTGTGGCTATTTCTTGTAGAGAGATGGGGAACTGTTGGCTTGAAGAGGGAGCAGCATATGAAATCCCCTGGCCCCAGTGTTGCAGGAGCTATATCACAGCCTTCTTCTCCAGGAGCTATCCCCAGAAGAAGCCCTGTACACTGGCCTGACACTCTCACCACCTGGCCCACTTGGGGATCACGAGGACCCATATTTTACAGATGAGGAAACTGAGGCCTGGAAGGGTTCAGTACCTAAGGCCAGGCAGCTAGGACACGACGAGAAGACTGGATCACGCTGTCCTAGCCCTAAGTCTCCTCTACCTCCCTCTGCCCTTGGTCCCAAGAGACTGAGCCCCCTCCCACTCCCCAGCCAGCCTGCTCTTACCATCCCTGACACCCTGCAGACCTAGGCTGCCCCTGACACACACACACACACACACACACACACACACACACACACACACACACAGGGCCCCTCAAGTCTGGCTGAGGGGTTCCTCCCTCACAGGCATTGCTCCACATCATCACCTGCTGCCTCCCCAGCCAGGAGCTCTGAGGCAGGGCCTGGTAGCCCAAGTCCCATCTCATCCCTAGGATATCTGGGAGCAAACAGGCAGGGGCTATGCATGGCTAGCATTTCCTAAGTGCTCACAACATGCCTAGCCTGGATAAATAGCAACCCTCACAGCAACCCTGTAAGGTAGATGCTATTACTATCCTCATCCTTCAGAAAAGGAAACTGAGGGCGGGCCGAGTGGCGCATTGGTTAAGAGTTCACCTGGGACGCCAGCTCTGAGCAGTAGGGCCCCAGTTCGGATCCCACATGAGGGCCAGTGACGCTGCCCTCTACAGCTAAGATGCTGAACAACAGCTCAACCTGGAGCTGGAACTGCCGTGAGTCAATGGCGACGGCGTAAGCTGCAGCCCCTGCTGCAGTAGGCTGCCATAAGCTACCGTGTGTGGCCGGCAGCCAGTATGAGTGGCCAGCAACCGGTATGAGCTGCCAAGAGCCGCCGTGAGCGACCATCCAGAAGCCAGCGACTGATCTGCCTCACCCGGGAAGAGCGCAATGATAATACCAATATGGGCCAGTGAAGCAACGTCCTCCACAACTAGACTGAAGAACAAAAGGACAGCAACTTATCTGTTCCCCTTCCCCTGATTCCCCAGCACTGTTCCCCTCCCCCAATTCCCCAATAAAATCTTTAAAAAAAAAGAAAAGAAAAGAAAAGAAAAGGAAACTGAGACCCAGAGAGAACAAATCACATGCCCAAAGATCACAAGTGAGTGCAGGAGAGCTGGCCAACAAAACTTTCTATAAGGATGGCAATGTGGTTACTATAGCTAGTGTAACTAAAGAACTGCATTTTTACTTTGTTCAATTATTTAAAATTTAAATGGCCACACATGGCTAGTGGCTAGCAGATTGGAGGTGCAGCTCTACAGAACCTCTGCTAATGAAGCAGCAGGAACCTGAAGGCAGGAGGAGGGGTGGGGGTGAGGCGAATACCATGATGGTCACAGGGCCCAGGGGCCAAGGAGAAGCTCCCATGAGATGCCATCACTCCTGAGCCCTGACCTGCTCAGCCCAGAGAGCCGGAACAGGGTTCAGAGGCCCAAACCCATGTCTGGGATCCTGATCAGTTCACACCCTGATTACCACTTCCAGGCTGCACAGGTCACTTCTCTGAACCTCAGCATCCTCGTCGACAAAATAGGATCTTAATACCAACCTGACGGAGCATATGCTTACGTTATTTCAAAAGATGCTTTTTCTTAACATCCCAGGGTTGTCATGGGGATCCAATGAGATGGGCTTCACGCACAGCTGGGGATGAGGCCAGCACTTAGGAAGACAGGCAGCAATTACACAAAGGCCAACTCCAAAGTCAAGGGCCCACCTGAGCCTCAGTTAGTCAGAACGATGGCAGTGGCAGCTATGTGAATACTGTCATAGCTGGTTAAAAGGAATCATCCAGATGATTCATGACATGCCTGTATTAACTTTCTGAAAATATCATCTAAATGAAAACACACAGCTAAAAAAAGTAGACAACTTGCAGACACTACCCCAAAACACATGCTCAACACCTGTCGCCGCCACCCCCCAGATCTTTGGACACCACTTTTGAGAAGCACAGCCCTAAGGGACCCCAGACCTGTCTGGCAGACCTGGGCCCTGCCACCTTCCTCTTTCCCCTGCTGCAGCCACAGTGTCACCACCTCATCAAAGTACCTCCCACCTCGGGGCCTTGCCTGTGCTGTACCCGTGTGGCCCGTTCCTTTGGACTTTCACATTCATGGCCTCCCGTCTCACCTCAGGAGCCTTCCCGAAGCCTCCCTCCCACCAAGGCCAGCTAGATCTCTGTTCCCTTCCTCAGCCACACTGAAAGCTATTTTTCTGCCTCCTCCACTAGACTGCATGCCACTCCCTGGCATCCAGAACCACACATGGCACGTAGCAGGTACTCAATAAATTACTTGATGAAGGGATGGAATACACAAATGACCAAAAACAGCCAAGGCTGACTGCAGAGGCCAACTGGGAATCAGACCCCAAGGCACACGGTAGGGGAGTACCTCCCACCCGCTATGCTTCCCCCGGCTCCTCCTCCAGGGAAGGAGGGGCTGGCCAAGGCCAGAGCTCCATGGGCATTAGGGAGTGGAGAAAGAAAGCCCCATCTCCCAAGCAGGCATCAAACGGAGCTAATCCTGTCACTTCTGGGACAACTGAGGCCTATTTTGTGCCAGCTGTCTAGAAGAGACAGCAGAAAGATCACTAGCATAACAGTAAGGACCTCAGAAACAGTGGCCATGACACTGGTCAGAGGCAGAAGAGCCAGCCTTAAAAAGCCACACTCAACCCCAGATAGAGCTGGGTTCAAATTTCATGTCTGTCATGAACTAACTAACACTTTTGGGCAAATCCAGTGACTCCCCCCCCCCCCCCAGGCCTTTGTGTCCTCACCGGTGAAATGGGAAGAACAGCTGTGCCGAGCTCCCAGGCTGTGGTGAGGATTGGGGAGAGCACCACGTAAAACCCTGGCGCGGTGCCTGGCACAGAGAGGCAACTCTGCTGGCTCTCAATAACAAGACGGGCATCCTATGTAGCTTTCTGCACCTCACTGCTATGTAGCTTTCCTAACTACAAAATGGGGGTGACTACTACCCAACTCACAGGCTGCTGTGCATCTGAGCTAACACATACCAAGTGCTCAGAGCCATGTCTGGCCAAGTGGGGTCTCATTGATGGATGTGATTAATTTTTCTAACCGGAGCCCTCGCCAGTGGGAACCTCAGTTAATTGGCCTGCCACCCCCTCCCAAAGCTTCAAATCCAAACCCGCCCTGCCAACCAGCAAGCCCAGGCTGGCTGCATCCAGAGCCCCTTCTCTGCTCTCAGGTGCCCAGCCGAACAAACTCCAGCAGCGGCGGCGGCAGCAGCTTGGATCCATGGAGCACCTTCTCAGAAGGCCCCATGCCAAGCACTCTCTAACACATTATTAGTTCCCCGATTCCTCTCTACAGCCCCACTCGGCAGGGATGTTCCCATTTCAGCTGAGCAAAATACACCTCAGAGAAATGAAATAAGGCCCCCAGGGTTCCCCAGCAACCAAGGGAGGAGCCAGGAGCAGGGTTCATACCCAGGCTGGCTACTCCCCCACCCGGACCACTTCGCAATGATCCACCAGATGAAGCCGACCTAAAACCAGGCTGGGAAGGTCTGGGGAAGGGGACATGGGAGTGGCAGCCGCCCCAGTCCATTCAGAAAGGGCCCACAAGGTGGCAAACCAAGACAGACTTGGATTTCTGGCCTCACCCTTAGAAACATCTGTGGACGAGCTTCCTGGGCAGAACAGCTGGGCTCGAGGAACTTCCTGCAGGGACCTCTGACATGTATTCTCCACTCAGCCAGCCCCAGCTTGCTGTCCCTTGCTCCAAGAACCCGGCACAGCTGGGCCCTGCTGTGGGTGCCGAGTTGGCAGTGGGTCCTGCCCCCAAGGGGGCCAGGCTGAGATCCCACCCCGCAGTCCCTCCCACACCCACTCCTTCGCTCCCTCCCTCCTGGTCCTGCTCCCAGGGCTGTCTCCCCAAGCTGGGCCTCTCACTGCTTGGCTGGTTGTCCAGAAGAGCCTGCCACGGAACCACCCCACCGTGCAGCCCAGAGGCCTGGTGGTTGAGAGCCTTCTACTGAGAGCTCTTGGGAAGTCAAAGAGAGGCCCAGGGAGGGGTGTCCCTGGGTCCCCCAAAGGTTTGGAGATCAACTGCAAAGGGCACGCTTTCCATCCTCCCAAGCAAAGAAAATTCTGGAGACCCCAGGAGGTTTGCTCTGAGGGGCTCCAGTCCTTCCAGAAAAATACCCCAAATGGGCCTGGGAGAATCAACAGCCAGGCTCCTGCTCACTGTACTAAACCTTAGGTCTGAGGCTCAGGTGTGAGATTAGAAGCTACCCTCACCCATGGTTACCAAGTGCCTTCCTGAGCTGGGGGACTCGGAGCCACACTGCCCAAATTCAGAGCTTGGCCCCAACACTGCCAGTTTGAGGGACCTAGCACAGGTAACCAAAGCTCTCCAGGCCTCAGTTCTCACCACTGCGAGGTGGGAATCAGAGCTGATTCCTCTTCTGTCTGAAGGGTCTTCACTCAAGTCCTCCCATGGTTCCTTCATTGCACTCCAGTCTCTACCGACATGTCACCTTCTCTGCGAGGCCATCCCTGATCATCCCAACTAAAACATACTAATAGCCCCACACTCTTTCTCCTGATCCCCATTCTCTTTACTTTCATAACATCAATCTCAACTTGATGTCCTATCATAGACTTGTTTACTGGGCAACTGTCTCCACTTGAAGGTGGGGCCACAGGCCTGGTCTTCTGAGTTCCAAGACAGTGCCAGGAATGGCACAGGCCCTCAGGCACAGAAGCTGAGCGGAAGGCAGATTCAGCAAGTGTGGTGGTTTTTTTTTTAAATCAGGTATTACTATTGTTCTGCACTGTTAATTGACATTAGCCCAGCTATTTGGGTTGGGGAGGGTAGGGAGCAAATCAACCCATTGACCCTCCCCCCATCTGTCCCTAAAGGGAACAGCCATAAGCCCTGGGGAACACGGTGTGAAAACCACAGAGGAGGGAGGAGACCATCAGGCTTTTGCAGTTTCTAAGGCAGAGATTCTACTCAAGAAGGAAGTGGGAGGCCTGTGAAACTCCCTGACCATCTCTAAAATCTACCCCTACCCCAGGCAGAAGCCTGAGAACCTCTCTTATGGAAAAAGGCACCTGCTAAAACCATAAATCTGACCAAGCTGCACCTTAGAGAAGGCTGCAAGTCTCTGAGTAGCCCAGCCCCGCCCACCCCCCATGCCCTCTCTCTTACCCAGTCCCTGCACCTCACCAAGCTCTGTCCTCCCTGTGACTTTTGTACTGTGGTCCCCCAACACACCCCAAGGCTGTTTGTTCTCCTGTCTCCTAGTCAATCCATGATCAGCTCAAAGTCTTTCCTGACAGCCCATCTAAAGAAGCACCAGTCACACCTGATTTTAATTCACTGCCTAGCCTCTCCCTTTAACTTGCCCCTCTTTTACTAACCCGGTTTTACGGTTTGCGTCAGCTCTGTCAGGGGTTTGTCAAGTGCACCCCTGTATCTCCAGCACCTGAAGCAATGTCAGGCATGCTGTAAGCACTCAACAAATGGTGGTGGAGAAAATCCTTTCTCGGCTCTGCCATGCCTTTGGGATCAAACCTAAGCTTCTTGACCGGACCCACCAGGCTCTACACAGCCTGGCCCCTGATTCCATGAGCACTTTTCCAACTCTGCCTGCCCACCCTTCTGCCTCAAGCCTTCAAAAGGACTGTTCCTAACCTGGGTCAAAGCTATTCCCACAACTCCTGGTGGAGATTCAATAAAAAACATGTATTGGAAGAGGGTTTAGCAGAGGCTGACATCTTGAAAGGAGCTGGGCTTTCGACCTCAAAGGGGCTCCAGGCAGCAAATGTGTGGGGGAGTGAGAAGACCTGGGTGCCGCATTTGCCAGTTGTTATTTGGATTATATGCCCCTCCCACTCCTAACCCTCATCTGGAAAATGGAGATGCTCATTTTGGCCCTGCCCTCCTCCTGGTATTATCTGTCAAGATTCTGTAACTTGGAAAGGGCCTTCAAAATCCTAGCAGAAATAATATGAATTACAATTGCTAACATATCCTATGGCTTACGACGTGTCGCGCACTCTTCTTAAATATAGTGAGAGCAAGAAATGTTTACTGTAGGCTTACTGTTATACCTGTCCAGTTATAAATGCTTTCCACAAATGAACCCATTTAACCTTCACAACAACCTATCAAGGGAGAATTATCATCATCCTATGACACAGATGATGAACCGGGCTCAGAAGGGTTGAGGAATCTGCTCAAGGTCACACAGCCAGTGAGTGGAAGGGCTGGATTTGAACCCTGTGCTCTAAATCACTTCAGCGCAGTTCTTTACAGAGGTTAGATACCAGGACACCAGATTCCTGGATCCTGGCTGGGCCAGGCTGGGCAGCTGGATAGCAGGACACCCAAGAGGACTAAGGGTGAAGGGTAGGGAAGGGTGGATGCCCTTGAGACTGCTGACTGGGCATTTACACAGTGCCAGCCACCTGTGTAAAGAGCTTCTCATGGAGCTTCTCGCGGATTAACTCAATCCTGACAACAGCCCAAGGTGGTTACTGTTCTGAGTCCACTGCACAGAGATGAACACTGTGGCCCAAGGTCACACAGGCAGAACGTGAAAACACAAGAACTTGTAATGCATGCCCACTACACCATCCTTGTGCAGGGACTTCTAACACAGGTCCCCTGGGAGCTGTGCCACCCTCTGCATATCGCTCTTACTGTCTTCCCTTGGCTCCCCGTACACACTCTGCCCCGGGTTCAAAGATGCCCTGGCTTAACTCTGAGGACAGACCAAATTTCATCAGCAAGCCAAGAAGTACTGGACTGGCTGCCGGCAGACGTGCTCACAGCAGCCCTTAGGCTCTGGGGACGAAGGGAACAAAATGTCCGTAGGTGCAGCTGGCAAGGTCCAAGGTAGGGGCTTTGAAGTGAGACCCACTTCAGTTTGGGGTCCAGTGAGCCAGGAGTACATGACACCAGAGACAAGCTGATATGCATTCAAACCCTAGCCTGGCCCTCTAAGTCTGATAAACCTAGGGCGAGGCAATTCCTCCTCTGAGCCTCAATTTCTGGCTCTGCAAAATGGACAGAAACACCAAATCCACCCCTGGGTGCAAATAAACCACTTACTCGTTGACAAGAAGTTCAACTTTGAGGCCAAACGGTGACGGGGATTCACATCCCAGCTTTACCACTTCTTGCTGTGAGACCTGGGGCAAATCAGTTCACTTCACAGAAATTCTCAGTTTCTGCATCTGTAAAATGGGTATCACACTTCTCTCTACCTCATAGTGGTCTACAAAAGGGGCACAATCATACCCACCCCATAGGGGTGTTTTTTTTTTGTTTGTTTTGTTTTTTTTAAAGATTTTTATTGGGGAATTGGGGGGATGGGAACAATGCTGGGGAATTGGGGGAAGGGGAACAGACAAGTTGCTGTCGTTTTGTTCTTCAATCTAGTTGTGGAGGACGTTGCTTCACTGGCCCAAGTTGGCACCATCATTGCGCTCTTCTCTGGCGAGGCAGATCAGTCGCCGGCTTCTGGACGGCCGCTCACTGCGGCTGCTGGCCGCTCACGCTGGCTGCTGGCTACATACGGTAGCCCATGGCAACCCACTGCCACAGGGAGTGCAGCCTACACCGTCGCCGGCGACTCATGGCAGCCCAGCTCCAGGTTGAGCTGTTGTTCAGCATCTTAGCTGTGGAGGGCAGTGTCACTGGCCCTCATATGTGGGATCCGAACCGGGGCCCTCTGGCATCCCAAGCGAGTTCTTAACCATCGTGCCACTCGGCCGGCCCCCATAGGGGTGTTTTGAGATTTAAATGACGTCATGTGTGTAAAAGGCCTGTCACATGGCTGACATATGGTAAATGTTCAATAAAAACTGGCTATCCACTAGCTCTGGAAATGATTTGCCTGTCCTCAGTTTCCCCTTCTAAAACAGAACATAACAACAGTCAGTACCTATGGCTCTAGGATGTGAGTATTCAGCAAGTTAATCCATGTGAAGCATTCTGAGCAGCACACAGAATGCATTCAATAAACGTCAGCCATCAGTATTACGGTTGTTTTTATTGCTGCTGTTAACCCCATCAGGCAAACCCTCTAAAACTGGCAGAAGGAGACCAGAGGGACAAAACTCTTAGTGGAGAAAAACTGTAGAGCCACCATGGCCTCACAGAGACTCAGGGACCTTTTTTTCCAGGAACCACAACTCACAGAAGCCAGCTTGGAAGCTGATGCCGTGGACCAGAAGCGACCATCTGTCCCCTCTGACCACATCATCAGCCCATGTTAGTTGGGTCAATCAGGGACTGCAGCCAGCCCTCCGGGAACTCCGGACCCAAGGCAAAGGTTACTGGCAAGCCAAGGTCATAAGCTGGCCTGGAGAGCAGGGACGGCGGCCTCACGTCTGGGGCTGGCTGTTCCAAGCATCCACCCAAGGGCCACGGTGAGAAACCAGATCTGTGGGGAATTTGGCTGTCCCAGGTCCTTCAGAGCAGTTTTCCTCCCTGGGTCAGGTTGGGCCAGGGGCACCCCCACCCAAGTCCCCTTGGCCTATGCAAAGAGGAACAGCTGGGAAAACAGTGCTTAACCTCATTGCCGACTAATGGTGAGGCCAACTGTTATCGCCTGATGGGGAGCGTAAACACGATGGGCAGCTGGACTGCTAACCCAGAATGACACAGCCTCAAGAAGAACAGAGGGGCCTGCAGTGGGTGGTGCCTGGCCCCTTCACATCCACCACCAACCAAGGTCAGGCCCAGAGGCCTGACTTAACTCCCCATGCTTCTCTGGGAGGAGAAGAGGGGACATGGTTGAATGGCAGTCCGTGGAGGACCTAATTACTCCAGTCTAGGCCCCTTGTTGAGTCCGAGCAGCCTCCAAATCAGAGAAAGGGATCCTCAGATTAGCAAGGTTAAAGATGTCCCCAGCCACCTTGTCACAGGAGAGAGGTGTCCCTCCAAACGCTCCTTCCTCCCAAGTCTTAAGCAGGACAGGGAGCACACAGCTTCTTAAATCCAAGCTCAATAACCCTTCCCTTCCCTAAATGGAGGAAAGCTCAGAAAACTTCAAACTAAGACATCTCCCCCTCCCCAAGGAAAGAAACAACTTGCCACAGGGGTGACCCACACATCGTAAAATAAGGTGTAATGTGAAAGGGTTCTGGGGTAGACAGCAGTCCAGTGTCCATCCAGTTCCCCTCAGTCATTAAGTTTAATAAAGGGTGATCCTCCCCTTCAGCTAAGTGTAAACCCCAAGCTCCACCCACCAAACTTAGGAGGCAGAAGCCCCACCTCATCACTTGCATTACAGCCCTCCCAAAATACTCCCCTGAACACCCACTTGGGCCAGTCCCGTCCCTAAAAGATTATAAACTTAACAGCCCTCCTCCTTTGATGTAGCGTTCTCTATGTTCTAAGGATGGCTCCCCCCAGTGGTATAACCCAGACGGCACTGCCCCGGCCATACTTGGTACAGCTCCCTCCCCAGAAGCCCCCACCTCTCTCAAAGCATTATATGAACTGCTCCCACGGCCCCAAATAGGTACAGCCCCCTACACTTGGTAAGGTGCGCCCCTTCGAGGGTTCAGCGCTCGCCAGTCACGCTTTTCCTTCACATCCCGCGGGTTCAGCCCACAGCCCGCACATGCTGGGGTCCGCACCCCCAGCTCTTCAGTGGTACGGTCCTCGCACTTTGGTAGCCCCCCGCCGTTTCAGTGGTACGGCCCGCCGCCCCCGCCCCCGGCCCCTCAGGGTTAGAACTACCACCCCCGCGCAGCCACCCCGACTCAGTCCCGGAAGGGGGGGCTCGAGGACCGCGGTCCCCGCCCGGCCGGCACTGGTGGTACGGCCCAGCGCGGCACTGTGGGGGGTCCGGACGCGACCACCGCGGGAGGGGGGGCGCTCGGGGACACGCGCTGGCGCACTCACCTGTCACCGGCGGCCGTCCAGTTTCTCCGGCGGGGCTCTACTCCCGCCCATCGCCACGCTGCGCTTGGTCCCGCTCCTGTGTTTCCTGGCTGTGCTGGGTGCAGTGGCGGCAGCAGCAGCAGCGGCG
>NW_017732217.1:347677-354611 GCF_001890085.2 Hipposideros armiger
GCCACAAACAGGAATTGACGTAAAAAGATCCAGAGCTGGACTCGGAGACCGCTAGAGCGCAAGCGCAAAGAAAAGGAGAAGACGGACTCAGAGCAGGGCGCCTGCGTACAATAGACAAGTTTGAGCCGATGTTGGTTAGGGATGGGCCTGCGCAGGCGCCTGACGGAAAGAGAGACAGGAGTGAGCAGGCGCAGTAGGACCTTGATTGATGCCGGCTTTACCCAGAGGCTAGTCGCGGTGATGTTTCCCGGCAGGCCCTGGTCCTTATTTAGATACGCTTTGATCTTGTTTTACCCGAATCTGGCTCTTCCTCTCAGGTTCCGAAGCTTGTGAAGAGCCCTGGACCTGGCGTCAGCAGGGGTTGGCTTTTCAGTATGTTTCTCATGGTTGAGCTCAGGCTCTGAAGCCACATAAACCCAGCTTTTCATTTTCTTGCTGGTGACTGGACAGAAGGCTCCACCATTTTTTCTGTGCCTCAGTATCCACATCTGCAAAATGGAAACAATCATACCTGCGCCATGGGGCTATTGGACTATTTTATGAAAACAGGACAGTTTATATCAATTAGATATCCTATGTATTCTTACCTGCTTAAATATTCTTACCTGCTTATCATATATATGCAATTGAATATGGGGTATAACTTTTTTGTGGAATAACTTTGGCCTGCAAAGGCCTTAAAATCACCCGACAAGAAAAATTTTGCACACATCCTGGCCCATTTATTAGCTGGTGTACTAGACGGCTGTGAGACAGCTGGCTCCCAATCCCATCCCTCGAATAGGTTGGGTGGGACTTGTTAGCTTATGAATTTGGGTTCCAGTGTGCCACACAGCTTGGCAAGTATGTATTGATTAGTGCATACTTTTTCTAGAAGACCTGGCTGGGAGTTGAAGAATCCTGGGTCCATCTAAGTCTTTGAGAGTGTGTCTGGCAAGTCCTGCTGGGGGTGGGGGGGTGGGGGGGCCGCAGTTTCCCCATACGTAGACCTAATACTGGAACTAGTCCTTAGCTAATAAATGGGTTTCCAGCTTGGAACTTGATGCTCTGTATTCCTGATTCATGGTCTTGCCCCATCACAGTGTTGATAACTCTGACCAATGCCTCCCCCACCGCAGCCCTGGCCATTTTAGAGTCTTGCTGTCTGGTGACAGGTCTGTCTCCGCTGCACAGAGAGCCCCAAGAGGGAAAACACCGGGACTGTCTCATTCATCATTGCGTATCTAACTGCCCAGCAAAGGGCCTGGCACAGAGTGGGCCCTTGGGGAATATGTTTCACCCTTCTGCTCTAATCTAGGCTCAAGGTTACTGTAGCCTACCCTCTTTTCTCCTCTTCATGCTAACAGCTCACAGCCTATCCCCTATCCCCTACCTCAAGTCTTCCTAGTGACTGGAATCCCTGCCCCTCCTAGGGGACAGGATGGATTATCTCACTGAAACCTCCCATATGCTTGTGTAGAAACTCCTTGGGGCACTAGTAATGGCTTTCAAACTATTTTAAGGCCTGGTACACACATATGGGTACTTATAATGAAACAAGTGTCGTGAAATTCTATTTACTCTTATGTATGATGCACTCTGATATTTAATTTTTTTCAGCGCTGTTTGAGACCCTGCTGAACTGATTTCTGACCCACTAATGGGTCATGCCTTGCAGTTTGAAAAACACTGGTCTGGGGGTGAACATCGCTCGCTGGCTTTGGAGCTGGACAGTCCTTAGTTCTAATCATGCCTTTCCTGTGTCATCAGAATAACTTCACTTCTCTGAGCCTATCTTTCCTCATTGCAAAATATGAATTGAATTTATTTAGCAATTTTTAGAGGCCAGGTTCTGTCCCACCAGTGCTGTCAACACGCTCTTGGAGGTTGGTGCAGCAGTTACTTATCCCAGGACAAGTTAGGGGTGAAGGTAGGATTTCAACCCTGGCAGTCTCATACAAGAGCCTGTGCTTTGAACTCATATCATGTAGAAAAATAGAAAGTATTGGCCCTATTTTTGTCCCCTGCGTTGCTTCAGCAAACCACTTAATTATCTTTCGGGGGCCTGTCTCTCAATTTCCACATAAAGGGTGATTGAGGAGAAAATGCCCTAAAACCCCAAATTGTTCTCTACCCTCTAATCTGTTCTGTGAACTCCCCGCCCATAACTATAAATATGGGCTGCCAATGCATTTTTCTGGGGAGAAGGGCTGGTAGCTTCTCATCATGTTTGCTCAAAGGCCTCTTGATTCAGAAAAAGTGATTTAAGAATCCTGCCCTGTGGGATGGAGAGGGCATCTCCTCAAAGACCCCTTCTGTCCCCAGGTAGCAGACATTAGCCCCTAGAGTCCATTTCAACCCTTTTCCCAGAGACTGGGCTCCCAGTGGTAATTGGAAAAGCTGCATGGACCAACTCTTACAATTCCCAAATGGGGAGGCTTCTACTCTATCCCACAAGGTCTGGGGGTCTATCCCTGGCAGTGGTGGCAGTGGCCGTGGGGGCAGGGGAACCTTCTTGCCACATGGGCAATTAGGAGATGAAAGCAGGGGGAATCAGAATTCCCTCTTTCTTCATCCCAAGCAGAGTGTTTTCAGGGGAGAAAGTCCGTAGCATTGATCCAATTCTCAAAGAAGTCTGGCACCGTTTAAAAAAAAAGCTTTTATTTAAAAAAGTTTCCCACGTTATAAAGAAATGTTGAAATAATATCTTTGACTCCCCAGCCAGAAGTTACTAAACCCCACCCTAGATGCTACTGTGTTGGGAAGATCCTTTTAGAGTCATTTTAAGTGTTTGGCAGAAGTACAGATAAGCCTCAGGGATTCTATAAATGTTAGTTCCAATTTTCTTTTTATGCAATTTGTTTCTTTCAGAAGTTGTAATAAAAGACACCATGCATATTCAATGTTTTAACACATAGGAGATTCCCAAAATGTTTCAGTGGTTGTGCTAGGCTAGTGGACTTTGGGCTGACTTTGAAATGAAGCTTTTTCTACCCTCGGTAAAATTAAAACACCTTGTTGATCTGCATAGAACACATAGATGGCTTCCCATCCCATGTGGAATAAAAGCTAAAAGCCTTACTATGGCCTTCAGGGCCCTATGTGAGCTGCCGCTGCCTATCTTTCTAACTTCATCTCAAGCTACTCTTGCCCTTGACCACCATGTTCTAGACACACTAACCTCTTTTCTGCCCCTCCAAAAAGACAAGCTTGTTCCCACCTCAGGGCCTTTGTTGCTGTTCCTTTTGCCTGAACTGTTCACCCCGATCCTGATCTTCGCATGACTGGCTCCTTCTTGTCTTTCAGAACTCAGTTCAAATCTCACCTCTTTTAAAGACTTTCCCTGACCATCCCAAATCCAAAAGAGCCAGGCTCTTTAGCATATTTGAACTCCTTACCTAGCACTTAACGCTAAAGAATATTTTTGTTGTTTATCTTGTAGCTGTCTTCCCCCAAACCAGAATATAAATTTTCCCATGAGGGCAAAGACCTTGTCTTGGGCACCACTGTCTCCCCAGCCCCTAGAACAATGCCTGCTACATAGTTGGGACTTGGGGAATCAATAAATATGTGTTGACGGAATATGGTTTTGATTAGGGGGGTTAAAGCTCTTGAGGTGAATTTTACTTCAGGTCTGAACTTGTCTACTCACAAAAAGTTGAACAAATAGTAATAATCTCTTAACCGTTATTGAAGAATTCTCACATATCAGGCACAGTGCTAGGAACTATGCATGACCTTGTTAAATGTTCCTGCAGGTAGAAGTCTCCGTATGGCCTATTTTGCAGAAGTAAACATAAGCCCAGAGAGGGGCTTGCCAGACATCACACAGCCAGAATATTGCGGCACCCAGATGTATTCCCAAAGATGTCTCAGGCCAAGCCCACACTTTTACCCACTGCCCTAGACTTCACCTGTGTGGTTCCAGATTTGAAATACAGCAAAATATCGTATTATGCTAAGTTAAAGTATGTGTATTTGAAACAGCAACATGCTTAAAACATAGTTTCCCACATTATGAAGAAAAACAGATAGTATGAATATCACTTCATTTTTGTTTTAGGTCATCAAGAAGGGCATCCATTATTTCACAACTGTCTAACGAGGTGATTTATAAACGCTATTCAAGCTATTGCCACAAGATGGCGCCACACGCGCTGGTCATCCTGGCTGGAACCCTGCTGACCAGCAGGCATCAAGATTCCTGCAGCAAGCTGGAGGACCTTTGTGCCGTTACTTAAAAGGAACTCTCACACGACTCCTAACAGCAACACATGGTCCAGAATTGGATTCTGAGCCAGGGGGGGAAATAGCAAAAAGGAACATTATTGAGACAATTAATGAAACTGGAATATGAACTGGAGGTTAGTTAAGAATATTGTACCCATGTTAAATGTTTTGGTTTTAATAGTTGTACTGTGCTCATGAAAGAGAATGTTTTTGTTCTTCAGAAATATGCACTGAAGTATTTCAAGGCAAAGGGGCATGATGTTCTCCAACTTAACTCTCAAATGGTTAAAAAACACAACATATGTATATATGCTTATAGAGGGGAAGGGGAAAAGAAGGAACATAAAGCAAACAAGCAAACAATTGGCAGATGTGAATAAATCGTAGACAGGAAACCCTCATATTATCCTTGCTACTTTTCTATAAGTTTACAATTTTATCAAAATAGTTACCCAAAAAGCGCTTTGTTGTAGCCTATGAGAATGTCATTAAAGCGTTCTTTAGGTGGTAGTGCTAATGTTGGTGCTGAAGATCTTCCCTGAAAATCATCAATTTCAGAGATAAAATTAGACAACAACACTGTGCCAGGCACTGTTTGAAGCCTTCATATGAATTGACTCATTTAATCCTCATAGTCATCCTCTGAGGTAGGTGCTACTATTACTCCCATCTTAGTGAAGAGGAAACTGAAGCACAGAGAGGTTGAGTCACTTGCCCAAGATCACATAGAGACAGAGCTCAAGCTCTTAATCATAAAAGACCATCAAGAAGGCTAAACGATCGCCAAGATATGCGATGCTGGTCACTTAGGAGCAAGAACTGTACTAAATATGAGGCGGCAGAAAGGCATCTTTAGGATACCTTTTGGAACAATGAATGTCGGTTTAGGTGCTCTAAACCCCTGCCTCAACCTGACATCGACTCTATGCAAAAGTCAGTCTTGAATTATGCAAAAGTTTAACCAAAACAAAATAGGGAAATAAAATGGCTGCCAATTCTGATGTGGCTGAACCTGCTAGATGTTAACACTGGAGGAAGCATTAGAATGTTCTTCAAACAACTCTGGTTATTCTCAATATTTACTTTTAAATACATAAGTAGCATAAATTCAAACTTATAAAACACAGGTACATTCCCTTTGCCCTAGGTATTAACCCTGTGGGTATGTTCACACATGAGCAAAATGTCGTGTACACAAGAGGCACTGTGTGTGTGATAAAGACTTGGAAACCACCTAAGCGTCCAGAATAAGGGATTGGTTCAATACATCAAGGTACATCCACACAAGGGATCACTATGCGGGATCACTAGTTACTCTAAAAGGAAGCTCTTTCCAACAAGCATATTAAAAGATGTTAACATCATTAGCTATCAGGGAAATGCAAATCAAGACCAAAATAATAAGATATCATTCACACCTACTAGGATGGCTATAATCTAAAAGACAGATAACGTGTTGGCGAGGATATGGAGAAATCAGAACCCTCACACACAGCTGGTGGAAATGTTAAACGGTGCAGCCACTTTGGAAAACAGTCTGGCAGTTTCTCAAATGGCTAAAAATAGAAGTAACATAGGACCAACAATTCAACTCCTTGGTATATACTCAAGAGAACTGAAAACATATGTCCACACAAAAATTGGCTCATGAATATTCATAGAGGCATTATTCATAATAGCCCAAAAATGAAACCAACCCAACGTCCATCAACTAAATAGACAAAATGTGACATATCCATACAATGCAATATTATTCATCAGAAAAAATTAATGAAGTACTGACACATGCTACAACATGAATGAACCTTGAAAACAAACTGAGTGATAGAAGTCAGACACAAAAGGCCTCATATTGTATGATTTTGTTTATATGAAATGTCCAGAAGAGGCATATCTATAGAGACAGAAAGCAGATTCGTGGTTGCCAGGGGTTGGAGAGGGAGGCAGAGTATGGGAGGACTTGGGAAATGATGGTTATGGGGTATAGGGTCTTTTCAGGGTAATGAAAATATTCTTAAATGTGGCAATGGATGCACAACTCTGGGAATAACTAAAAGCCATTGAATTGTGCACTTTAAATGGATGAATTGTCTGATATGTGAATTAGATCTCAATAAAGTGGGGTATTTTTAACACTTTATGTGGTTGATACTGACATTCCTATAGCAGTGTACATATTCACATTACTCCAAATCTTCCCCAACATTGAAACTACGTTTTTTGCCAGTCTACTGGGCACAAAACAGTCCTAATTGTATTTATCCCTTTGTGCCTTTGAATTTTGTACTCTTTGCATGAGTTAATCTCAAATAAACACTTTTAAGATTACATTTTTTTTAAAAGGGAAGTGTTGCCCCAGTAGCAACGAGCACATCTCATACTTAGATCTTGGTTTCTAATACCATTCTACAATAATAGGAACTGGACTTCTTGGAAAAATGGCTGATTCTAGGACCAGGGCAGGAAACATACAAGATGAGCCTGGAGTATCTGTAGTGCCAGAAAATAAGGAAGTAACAAAAACAAGACAAAACAAAATGAACAAAAACCCACTACACAATCATGGAACTACATCAAAGGGACACAGGAGCCAACTGAAGGAATGCCCGATGGCCAAAGCTGGACTAAAGTGAACAAAATTAATAAAGTAGCATTGGGTTATAACCCAAATATAAAATAAATATCCATGAGTCCATACTGATAAAAAATAATTGAGGGGCCGGCC
>NW_017732217.1:355643-368305 GCF_001890085.2 Hipposideros armiger
ATGCTGAACAACAGCTCAACCTGGAGCTGGGCTGCCATGAGTTGCCAGCCACGGCGTAGGCTGCAGCCACTGCTGCAGTGGGTTGCCATGGACTACCATGTGTAGCCAGCAGCCGCAGTGAGCGGCCATGCAGAAGCCGACGACTGATCTACCTCGCCTGGGAAGAGCGCAATGATGGTGCCAACTTGGGCTAGTGAAGCAACGTCCTCCACAACTAGACTGAAGAACAAAACGAAAGCAACTTGTCTGTTCCCCTTCCCCCAATTCCTAAGCGCTGTTCCCATCCCCCAATTCCCCAATAAAAATCTTTTAAAAAACCCAAAAAACATTCATAAAAAAAAAACAAGTCTGAGAAGCTGCCACAGCCAGGAGGAGCCTAAGGAGACGTGACAACTCCTTATTTGTCAACATAAATGTTTGACAACATAAATGTACTACAGTATCCTGGAACAGAAAAAAATTTTAAGGGCCGGCCGAGGTTGGTTAAGAGCTCGCTCAAGAGTGCAAGCTCTGAGCAACAGCAGTTTGATGCCCAGCCCGAGCTGATCTGCCAACAGGCAGCAGGATGGCTCAGCTAAAAAAAAAAATTTAAAAGAAAAAGATGTTAAAACTAAGGAAATCTGAATAACTATGGACTTCAGTTAATGTATCCATATTGGTTTATTAGTTATAACAAATGCCATCATACTAATGTAAAATGTTAACAGGGGAAAACAGATATGGGGTAGATGGGAACTCTGTACTAAGTGTGCTTCTCGATTTTTCTGTAAATCTGAAATTGTTCTAAAAAATAAACTGTTCCCATTTGAAGTTTGCAAAGTCCTGGTTTGCAGTTCAAGCAGGTCAAGTTCAGCGTATGTAAATGTCAGACCTTCAAAGGCAGGTCTACAGGAGCAGCGCTCACCAAAGTCAGCTCAGATCCCAAAAGAGGGAAAGAAGTCAAGATCACGGTAGCCCAACTCCTGGCCCATCTCTCGGCACCGGGCTCAGGCACTGGAGGAAGGGGCAGTGGGGCTGGCCTGGATCCTGGCTACTGCCACAGGCATTGCAAGTTCCCATCTTGCTTTGCATCCACTGGTGGAGCTATCAGTGGAGGTGACGTGTCCGGAGGTGACCTCATCCTAAGACCACATCCAAACAACCATCCGCCTGGACAGGCTCACATCTGGCTCTGTGATTTAGCATGAGCCCTGGGCTCACTGCCCCTCCATTTCCATGTTTATGGGATGAGAATAGGAAGCCCCTGACTTTCGTGGTGATACCCTGACCCTGAGGATTCAACAAGTCCATCAACTCAGCAAAGCAATGATTTATACTTCCTGGCAGAGGTGGGGATCAATGTTAGCTCTTAGCATCCCCTGACTCACTTCCTCCAGCACTCTCCAATTAGACAAGTCCAACTGCTCTTACTTAATTCCTTTGTGGAATGGGGTGATAAATGTAAACAGACCATCTGAAGAGCGCCAACAGTCTTAAGGGAGAGCCTAGTTCAGGTTTGCTATTGACCTAATATTAGTATTTGCACTGAAGTGATACCATTTGAACTCTTCAAATTCACCCCTGAACAAGGTTATCCATTGTAGCGCTGCTTGTAATAGAAGAAACTGGCAGCAACTTGAATTCCCTTCCAAAAGGACTAAATAAAGCTGTTAATATGTGTGTGTGCTGTATGTGCATACTATATGTTCTCCTGCATGTGTGTGTACGAGTCTGACAGCACACACACATACACACATCTCTGGAAGATTACCCACGACACTGGTAACATTGGTGGCCTCTGAGGAAGGGCCTGGGGGGCTAGGAGACTCAGGAAGACATTTTTCACTGTCAAGCCTTTTGTATCTTTTGCATTTTTAAACGTGTGTTACTTATGCTCAAAAACGTTTAAGAGAACCAGAGAAAAATAATGCATCCCTGCAGGTCACAGCTGTTGGGGTTGGTTTGGAGCAGTCATCAAATCAAATGGGTAGGACACTGGGGCTCTAGAGGGGCTGCAGGCGGAGGAAGTGTGGAGGAGGCGTGCAGCTCGGGGGCAGGATGGGACATGACTCAAGGCGCTGAGGCACCCCAGAGCTACAAATGCTTTGGAAAGCAAGTTGATGGGGTAGGGGGGACATAGCTAACTCTAAAAAATCCAAAACCATTCTCCTAGGACTCCCCTCCCCTTTCCAAAAGGGCCCTGTTTCAAATCTGCAATTGAGGCAGCACAGGGTAAGGGGTTAAGAGGTCAGGGTCCCGGTCACGTCCCTCACATCCACCCCAGTCCTGTCACTTGCCAGCTAGGTAAGGCCTTCAGCAGTTTACTCCCCTCTAAGCCTCTGTAGAGAACAATAGTGACGACTTACCTCACACAGGTAGTAAGCCTATCAGCGTGTGAGCTATACCTGTGTTTATATCATTGTAGATCCTATTACACATCAAGAATTTACCCTGGGGCCGGCCGAGTGGCGCATTGGTTAAGAACTGGCTTGGGATGCCTGAGGGCCCTGGTTCGGATCCCACATATGAGAGCCAGTGACACTGCCTTCTACAGCTAAGATGCCGAACAACATGAGCTAGGCTGCCATGAGTCGCCGGCAACAGCATAGGCTACAGCCCCTGCTGCAGTGGGTTGACATGGGCTACCGTGTGTAGCCAGCAGCCAGCGTGAGTGGCCAGCAGCCGCCGTGAGCAGCTGTCCAGAAGCCGGCGACTGATCTGCCTCGCCCGGGAAGAGCACAATGATGGTGCCAACTTGGGCCAGTGAAGCAACGTCCTCCACAAACAGNGGACGCCAGCTCTGAGCAGCAGGGCCCCGGTTCAGATCCCACATGAGGGCCAGTGACGCTGCCCTCTACAGCTAAGATGCTGAACAACAGCTCGATCTGGAGCTGGGCTGCCGCGAGACACCGGCGATGGCGTAGGCTGCAGCCCCTGCTGCAGTGGGCTGCCATAAGCTACCGTGAGTGGCTGGCAGCCAGCATGAGCGGCCAGCAACCGGTGTGAGCGGCCATCCAGTGACCAGCAACCGATCTGCCTCACTCAGGGAGAGTGCAATGATAATACCAACATGGGCCAGTGAAGCACCATCCTCCACAACTAGACCGAAGAACAAAAGGACAGCAATTTGTGTGTCTCCCCTCCCTCAATTCCCCAATAAAATCTTTTTTAAAAAAAAGACTAAACCAACTGCTGAGTGAGAACCACAGTGCACCCATGTTTAAATGTACCATCTCTTGTGCTCCTGACCATCCTCTGGGTAGGGTACAACCAGCCCCACTCTACAGACACAAAAAGCGAGGCGCACAGAGGCGCGGTGACTTATCAAGTCCAAAAACTATGGACACCTGGTGGCCTTCAAAGTACTTAAAATGTTGGGAACGTGACCCCCAAATACGATCTCCCAACCCACATTCCCCTCTAGCTCCTCCCACCACCTGCCCAAGTCTCCTCACCAGTGGCCTTGGCACTCTTGGCTGCCATCTTGTTGGACACAGTGACAGATATCTTGGAGGTACTGGTGTCCCGCCGCCTGGGGGGAGTACCTGGTGGAGAGTCACGGTTTAGGCTGTTGGTGATCATTCGGGAGGCAGCTGCCGGGAGCAAAAGGGAGAGTCCAGTTGAGCGGGCCCTGGGAAGGAGGCCAGGATGAAGAAGGCCAGCCTTGGGACTGAATCGGGAAGGGGCAGCCAGGGTCACTCCGTGGCTGCATTGTCCTCATGTGGGGATACTTGGGGGTGGGGTGGGTCTGTCTTCCCAGGAACTAGCCCACCCTTCCCTGCCCTGGGGGCCTTTCCTGAGGTCCTAGACAAGGCTGGTTCCTACCATACTTCACCCACCAGTTACTCAGCCCTGCACTGACCTTGTCCCTCCACTTTAGCCAAGCTGGTCTCTGGGTCTTCCTCACCCAGCAAGGGTGTGTACCGTTTGCTCGGCCTGGCATGCAGTTCCCGAGTACCAGCAGGCTTGCTCTGCCTCTTCACTGAGGTCTCCTCTCAGAGGGGAACTCCTCAGAGAAAGCTTCCCGACCACACCATCAACCTCTACCCCCTTACCCTACACTTTCTTTTTCTTCATAGCCCTTAGTACTGCTTAACATTAAATTACACTTATTTATTTACTGGTGGACTCTTCCACAAGCATGCCAGCTCCATGAGGAGACACTGCCTGTCTACTGCTGTATCCACACACCATTTCTGGCACTTCACAAGTCCTCAATTAACATCTACTGAAAAGATGAACATTATCAAAACTGAAAAAAAGATGAACACAATCACCAAACCTCCCAAAATTCCTACTAGACAGTCTTACGGTCAACCACCTTTACAGACAAGGGAACTGGAACTCAGGGAGGGGGTCACTCAACCAGGGCCCTGGGCAATGTGGATCTGGCTCGTTGGGCTGGGCAAAGAAAGCAGTGACCCGGTGCGGCCGAGTGGCGCGTTGGTTAGGAGTTGGCTTGGGACACCAGCTCTGAGCAGCAGGGCTGCAGATAAGATCCCACATATGAGGGCCAGTGATGCTGCGCCCTCTACAGCTAAGATGGTGATAACAGCTCGACCTGGAGCTGGGCTGCCATGAGTCACCAGCGACAGCGTAGGCTGCAATGGGGCTGCAGTGGGGCTGGCTGGCAGCGGGCGTGAGCTTTCATGAGCTGCCGTGAGCCGCCGGCCATCCAATGGCCAACAAGCGACTGCCTTACCCAGGAAGAGCGCAATGATAATGCCAACATGGGCCAGTGAAGCGACGTCCTCCACAACTAGACTGAAGAACAAAAGGGCAGCAACTTGTCTGTTCCCCTCCTCCAATTCCCCAATAAAAATCTTTAAAAAAAAAAAAAAAAGAATTTACCCTGTGCTCTTAAATTTAGTAACTGAACGCTTCTACTTAACTCTAGCCATCACTAAAATTATCCATGGAGAGGAACCTGAAGAAATTATTAGGGCGAAAAAATTTGAAGAGTGGCAAGGAAAGTACATATGCGTGTGAGCACCTCCTTGCGGCTCAGGCATGAAAGGGCGGCCTCTGGAATCTTCTTGACATTGCCATCATTTGCTGTCCTTCCTAGGTCCAACCTCAGCCAGTCCCACGAGGGTCTAGCCTGGGCCCTCACGAGGACTGGGGTCTATGGCTATTCCCTCTAACATTGTCGCTCATACTGAAACCCAGCCCTTCACAACCAGACCCAGTGCTTGGGACACTGCCTGACACAGAGTCCTTCCAATATGACATTATGGAAAAACTAAAAATAAATGATCAGTTCAGGAAGACGAAAGCAGTTCTGGAGCTGGATGGCGGTGGTGATTATACAACAATGTAAATGTGCTTAATGCCACTGAACAGTACGCTTAAAACTGGGTAAAATGGTAAATTTTATATTATGTATATTTTACCACAATAAAAAAAAAATGAATGAGGTCTAATGTCATCTTCACGTACTCTTAGATCTCCAAACCCTCCCCACTACTCCTTGGTAATCTCCTTATCAGATCTGTTCTCTAAATAGGAAAAGGGGCCCAAAGTCCCTCCTGGGTACTCTCTTCTTTGCTCCTTTCAAGCTGGTATCGCCAGGCCCTCAGCTTTGAACACAGCAAATACCCTGAGCACTCCCCGAAGCTCTTGACCTCCAGCCCAGGTGGCCCCTGGAGCCTCGGCAGCCTGCTCACCCCTCCGTCAACAGGGTGAAAGCCCAGTGCCCTCCCACCCCACTCCCAGGTTCCACAAACAGCACCTACCTTCCTCTAGATGCTCAAGTCTCCCATCTAGGTGTGATCCATGCTTCCTATCCTCCCCTCACCCCAACTTTCAATCCATCGGAACACCCTGCTGCTCCTCCGAACCCTAGGCCACCCACTTCTCCTCCCCACCACCAACCTTCCTTTCTCACCTGGGCTTCTGCAGTGGCTGCCTCCCTGCTCCACCCTTGTCCTCCCAACAATTTATCCCCCTCACAGGGCCACAGCCATCTTCAGAAAAGGCAACTCAGATCATTACTCACCTGCCTCAAACCCCTCCCAAACCCTTCAATGCTCGGGATGAATTCCAAATTCCTCACCCTGCGTCACAAAGCCCCAGGTCATCTACTTCTGGCCCACCCGTCCCACCCGTGCTGGAGAGCAGGCCCCTCACTCGCTGGCCAGCCAGATACTGGCCACCTCCGCGTTCCTTGTCCCACCTCAAGCCTTTGCCGGGCTGTTTCCTCTGCCTGAAAGCACTCCTGATGAACTCCATGGAGCTGTTTCTCATTCCCATCTCAGCCTACCTGTCACTTCCTCCTAGAGGCCATCTTACCCCCAACATCTAAAGAAGCCCTGGTCACTTCTGCTCATTGCTTGCCCGTCTCCCTGGCTAGAGCCACGAGGGCAGGGGCTTATCTGCCTTGCTCAGAGAGGGGTCCCCAGCTCCCAGAACAGGCCTGGCACAGAGTAGGGGCTATGCAACAAGCAAGTGAAAATCAAACCCACGGGAACCCACTGCCTCCAAATGGAGCCTGCAATTTGGAAAGCCGCCAACAGGGAGAATGACAGAAACAGGTGACATCTGTGGAGAGGGAAGGCAGTGACACAACTGCAGCAGTCTGCAGCGGGGAGGAGGGAGCACAACGGAATGATGACCATGACCAGTACTCCCTTGGGCTTGGGGCCTGGAGCAGAGACATGGCCCACGTGTGCGCAGGGAGCTTGACCTTCAGAGGCAGAGCGCAACCCTTCAACATCCCTCCCTCCCCACATTGTGCTTTGTGTGAAAAACAATCCTGTGACTCACCTTGAAAGAGGGGAGGGAAACAATTTGAAAGTCACAAAAATATATTAAAACAGCTGTTTTCTTCTCTCTCAGCACTGGCCTCCCTTCCCAGTGCCCCCTGCCCGCCACCCGGAACGGCTTTTCATAGAAAAAGATGCCCAGGGCAGGAAGATGGAGGTGCCCCAGTTGCAGCCCAGGGTCTGGGAAGGTCCCCGCAGCCTGGGAGCGAGGGCAGCTAAGTGTCTCTACAGACTCGACGCCACTGTCGACGAGGGGGCCGCTGGGAGGCCGGTGGTGCAGGAGGGTCAGGCAGGACGCAGCGGACCGTCGGGCCTTGCCACAGGGACAGAAAACAGAAGAGAAATGAACAGAGTGTAGAGAGGGAGAGACAGAGAAGTTAAAGCAGTTGGGTGGGAGGGGATGCAAAGGAGTGAGGGGGAGGGAAGCAGGCAAGGTGGGGGATAAGGGAGCCCCTCCAGGTGACACCCACTCTGAGGGACCAGGAGGCTGAGGAGCTGGGGCTTGAGGCAGCAGATGCTGCTAGGAGGGAGGGACAGGGACGTAGGAGAGGAAAAGGGCACTGGGCACTTGGGAGAGGTAGAAAAGTGGGCCCTGCCGAGGCTAGTCAGAGAGGACAGAACAGAGGACACGAGAGAAGGGAAAGTCCCAGAGCGGCAAGGCCAAGCCACAGTGACCATCTCAGACTCAGAAAAACGGGGTGAATCCCCGAAGCTCGGGCTGGGCCTGAATGCCTGAGGGAGACCAGCAGTGCCATCCAGAGCGGTGGGCGCGCACTCGCTGAAGACTCTGATGGAGCCAGGGGCCTGGAGAGGGGCCTGCGCCCCACCTGTGGGCTAGAATGTCCTGCGGCCCAGTCTTTTGAACACACTCACAGTGCCCGCATGGTCCATCTGGGCACCAAGGCCCTCGCTGGAGCTGCTCCCCCGGGGCCCCAGAGTCCTCTTAATGGTGACCTTGACCTCGGCCGAGGACTTACTCTTGGTGCTCGTGACCTGGCTGTCCTGGGCCTCGGGCACAAGGACAGCCTTGCCCAGTCTCTGGATGATGCTGACTTTGGCTAGAGACTCCGGCTTCCCCTCGAGCCCCGAGCGAGAGGAAAGGGCCAGGCGCCGCAGCGCTGGGGTGTCGGCTGTCGTCGCCGAGCTTGTGGCTTTGGCTTTGACAGTCAGCACTGGCTGGGGACTGGCCTTGGCTGGGCCCCGGCCTAGCTTCTTCAGAACTCCGGCATACTGTAGGACAGAACTGCTGCTGTCATTGTCACTGTCCCAAGCCAGATCCTCGTCCATCTCTGGGGTGGCCCCCAGGCGGCTGAAGACTCCTGTGGGCTGTGGAGGTCAGAGACAGGACAAGTGAGTCATTTAGTCACTCAACATGTATTCACGGAGAGCTGCCTCATGTGCCTGAACTCATGGAGCTCATAGTTGGGTGACACCCTTGATAGTAGCAAGAGCAGTGATGGGAGGACCAGGAATCTGGGAGGAGCCCAGAGGAGGCTCCCTGGAGAAAGGACATCTGAGGTAAGATCTGAGAATTGACCGGAAGAGGGCCTAATAAGGAGGGGAGGAGAAAGGGTGTGCCACGCTGAGGAAAGACCATCAGCTAAGGTGTCTATAGGTGAACAGGAGAGAAAAAGACAAATTTGGTCATTCACTCAACAGATATTTTCT
Source organism: Hipposideros armiger (assembly GCF_001890085.2). Classification (NCBI taxonomy): domain Eukaryota; kingdom Metazoa; phylum Chordata; class Mammalia; order Chiroptera; family Hipposideridae; genus Hipposideros; species Hipposideros armiger. The sequence continues at coordinate 364,055 of NW_017732217.1, forward strand.
GAGTCCCAACTACCTGGCCATGCTAGGTGATGCCGGGAACACAGTGGGGACCAAGATAGTCCTGGCCCTGCCCTCAGGGGCTCACAGTCCAGTGGGGAAGATAGGCCTGGCATCGGAAATGACACAAGTAATTCTCTAAGTACAACTGTGTTGCATTCTGTGCAGAGGGGAGTGCTGGAGAGCAGAGGACAGGGAGGCTTTCTGAGGAACATCATGTAAGCCAGGACCTCAGGGCAGAAATCAGCAGAGAAAAGAGCACAGCCTAAGTCCCCAAGGCAGGAATAAGAGTTCCTGGAGCATTCGCTATGTGCCAAGCTCTTGACGTGGCTGCATCTTCAAGCCACATGATCCTGAGTGCTATTATAATGCTCATGATAAGATTCTAGAAATGAGAAGAGGCCAGAGTGGGTGAGGCCTAGTGGGCGAGGGACTGAGAGGCACGAAAAAGGTGGGGGGGGGGGCTCCTCCATAGTTAATCAGAGGTGGCCCTTAATGGGTGCTTAACATGCACCAGACACACCCAGCACTGGGCAGGAATATCTCACTTAATCCTCACGACCACCCTATGAGGCGGGTGCTACACAGATGAGGAAACTAAAGTACAAAGGGCTTACATGACATGGGCAAGGCCACACAGCCAGGTGGTGGCAGAGCCAGATTCACGCTGGGCAGCGGGCCCAGCTGTGTGCTGCTCACCACACGCCATGCCTGGGGCCTGCGGGACTAGAGGCCAAGGCAAGAAGAGAGGGCTGCAGCCTGAGCCTGGTGAAAAGGCATCTGAAGGGCTTCCAGGGGGAGGCAGGTGGCCTGTACTGTGGGCAGCACGCACTGCTGCTGTGGGAGAGCAGCTGGAGGGGTTCACAGCAGCTGCACAGGAACCAGTTAGGAGACCACTGCCCTATCCAGGCAGGGAAATGTGACAGCAGGCGAGACAGGTGATGCCATTGGACTGGTGACTGCCTGGAATGGGGGCAGTGGGGGGTTCCTGAGACGAGGCCCAGAAGAGAGAAGTAGCTTTGGGGGAAGAGACTGAGGCCAGTTTGGGACATAATGGTGGGAGGGGTCCAAGGAGGCATCCGGGAGTCAGCCAGACCCAGGCAGAGAGGCTGGGGCAGAAGACAGACAAGGAAGCCACCAGCTCAAAGAACGGAGCTGAGGCTGGAAAGGGGGTGAGGTAGCTCCAGGGCGTGTGAGCGGTGCAATGTGGAAAGTACCAAGAACACCACCCAAGGAAGACAAAAATTTCAGGACTCCAAGTGGCCCCTCCATTTCCAACTCACTTTAGTCCCCGTTGTCGTGTCCGCCTTGGTCTCGGCACCTAGGCGGTCAAACACGGACGTCCTGGGGAGACCTGGGAGGAAAGAGGGGCCATCAGCCAGCACCTGCTGAGGAGCCTGTGTGGGCCCAGGCCCGGCTGACCGCTGTGCAGAGAAGGGAGGGGACGACATGGCCAGCCCAGATCCCAGGTGGCGCTGGTACAAGCAGGCACAGACTGGGCCCAGTTAGGCTGTGTGTCTATGCTGTTGGTGAACACTGACCTTAACCCACACATTTGTGGCTAGTGTCAAATGTGGGAAGGAACAACTAAAATTGACAACACGTTCTTTGCACATTAGCGCAAGTTCATGAAGTGTGTTTGCGGAAGAGTTCTTAATCCCTACTCAAGCCTCTCCCTCTTTTTAAGGGGTTATGGGTCTCCGAGGTAATTTGAAGAATGGTAATGAGTCCTCTCCCTAAATAACAACCTAAACAGCCACCAACAGAATGCTTACAAAATGATGACAAATACTATGGAAATATGAAACCACCATTAATAAGAATGAAGTACAGTTGTCCCTTGGCATCTGAGGAGGGTTGGTTCCAGGACCCCCCATGGATACCGAAATCCACAATACTCAAGATCCCTTATATAAAACAGTGGCATATTTGCATATAACCTATTATTTGCATGGCGGCTACGGCAGGGTTTGCTTACACATCACTTCATTCACATGGGTTCAGTCAGCATAGTGATTGGCAGCATGGCATGCAAAACACATGAATATGGAGGGCCAGCTGTAGCTGTACATGCACTAATGTAAAAAGATCTCAATAACAGAGTTATCGGACTACACCTACCGGATGATGCCTATGTTTTAAAAGAAACAATGCCTATATATGTGTAGACATATGTGCAGGTGCATATAAGTTCATGGATGCTGGTCTGGAAAGATTAACAGGTGTGGGATATGGGAGGGAGGGGAAAGTGCTTTTCTTGTATATGTTTCCACATCATCTGAATGTTTTTTCATAAGAACATATACAATATTCTAATATTCTACAGAGCACCATCTCTGGTACTACCAGATCCAAACCCCAGCAATGGACTGAATCTCAACCAGACCCCTCTAGCTCATACTGACAGTTCCCACTTTTCTGGGCACCTGCCCTCAAATGGGCAAGATTGCACACTTCACAGGAAAGCCATCACTGAGTCCATACTCCTGCCCCACGGGGAAGAGCACCAGCTGAGGGGCTGAGGAGGCCTACAGCACTAACTGCAGGACAAGAGGGCAGAGGTGGTGGCCTGCCCCCCTCCTCCACAGCCATATCATGGCCCCCTCCATCCAAGGCCCCCTGGATCCCATTAGAGCCTGCTTCTTAGCCGATGCCAGTGGGACGTGGCCAACCTTGCATGACACCAAGGGAAAGACTGTCTGCACCAAAGCGTGCCCCCACCAGGCCAGTACCTTTTGCCGCCTGCTGCTGCTCCAGGATCTTGCGGGTCCGGGGGGTGGTGCCCTTGGGCATATTGATGATGTATTTCCCCTCCATCTCGGCAGTAACCCGACGTCGCTTGGTGGGAATAGCCAGGCTCTCCTCCTCCCGACGGGCCAGGGCTGCTGGGGGGAGGGGCTGGGGGTGAGCACCTTCTGGGATGCAATGTTCTCCCGGGGCAGGGAGTGGACGCCCTGCAAAGGGCACACATGTGCCCTTTATCTCCATGTGTCCACATGACTGGAGTCCCTCATCTTTGCAGCCACCCCTATCACCACTGACTCTGAACCACCGAGAAACTCAGAGGTCTGGGCAAGATGGAGCGCAAAAGGCACTCAGAACCCCCAGGCGCGGGGTGCCTCGCAGGCTCTTTGAGGCTCTGTCTCTGCCCCAAGCAGGCTCACCTCCCCACCCAGCCAGACTTCCCAAAGACACTGGGTGGGTGGAAAGGTTCTAAAGCTCCATCAAGAGAGTAGTTTCACAGGTGTGCTCACTTTTCAAAAACTAATCAAGCTGTATACTTATAATTTGTGCCTAAGTAAATTATACCTCCATTTTTAAAAAAGAGAATCCCCTCGAACGTGTTGAGGGATAAGAGTGCCAATCTCCCAGGATCACCATCTTTTCAACACTTTAGAAATTCACTGTAACTTTCTTGCTGGTGGTACACAAATCAAAAGGCCAGGAGTTGAGGCACTTCCAAACACACACGGCAAAACGGGAGCAGATGCGCTGGAGAGGGACAGGGTGCGATGGGGCTGGCTGTCAGATAACGAAGCCCCCTCACTTGTGCCAAGATCTCTGTTATGGGGATGGGCCCAACAAAGGCAGGAGAGCATGGTGGATAGAGAGAGGGTTTGGAAGCCCACAGGCCTGAGTCCGATTCCCAGCTTTCAAGCGGAGAACCTGGAAAAGGAGGAGTCCAACCAGGGAAGTCTGCAGAGGAAGAATGCTCCAGGAGAAAGGAGTATCAGGGCAAAGGTCCCACAAGGGGCAGAAGCCTGGAGGGGCCCCGAGGCAGCGAGCAGAAGGGAGAGACACATGAGATGAGTCCACATGAGGACTGGATTTTATTACTAGAACAATGGGAAGCCCTGGAGAGTTCTAGACAAGGAACTGAGACGATCAGCTTGAGGGTTCTGAAGGATCCCTCTGGCTGCTGAGAGGAAACGGTAGCTTCTTTACCTTTGACCCTAGGCATCAAGCACAGGGCCGGGCACCAATGCGGGGCTCACTAACTATCTGTTAAAAAAGACTTAACCATCTATAGTCAACAACACTGTAGTGTATATTTAAGACTCTATTAAGAAGGTAATCTTGCGTTAAGCATTCTTATCATAATAAAATAAAATAAAAAAGACTAAACCAGGGCCGGCTGAGTGGCGCATTGGTTAGGAGTTGGCTTGGGACGCCAGCTCTGAGCAGCAGGGCCCCGGTTCAGATCCCACATGAGGGCCAGTGACGCTGCCCTCTACAGCTAAGATGCTGAACAAC
>NW_017732217.1:370255-414482 GCF_001890085.2 Hipposideros armiger
AAAAAAAAAAAAAAAAGAAAGAAAGCAGTGACCTCCCTGTGGGGGTAGGAGGGCAGTCTCTGGAGGCCCCTGTCTTCTGTGGAGAAAGAGGAGGAATGTCCCACAGTACAAGGCAGGAGCTACAGGGCACTGACTGGAGGGCCAACCTCAGCATGGGAAGGAAACAGTCCTGTCTCAGGGTGCAGCTGCTGCTAGCTTTAGGGCGTGGGTTTCCAGAGCTCTTGGGGAAGCCCTGTAGGGAAGGAGGGGACAATCTTCATGCTGCCCCTGCTTGCTTGACAGTCCCAGTAACAACCCCCCACCACCAGTGGCTTTCCGATTTGGGTCTTTTGTCCTATCCACCCCCACAAGTCTTCTCTTTTCCGGCTATGTGCTCTCCTGAAGCCTCCTAAAGTTCCCCATAATGACCCTCAACACAGTATTATAATTACATATTGCTATGTTGGGTTCTTTTTGTTTGTTTGTTTTTTATAACTACAGCGCACAGGAAAATACATCAAGTCTACACAGGCCACTTAGCAAAAGGTGAACTCCCACATACCTGGCACCCAGGTCAGGAACTGGAACATTCCTGCCACCTAGAAGTTGGGAATTGGCCCTTCCCAATCAGAATTCATCCCTCCCCACTCCCAGGAAGAAAGGGTCTGTTTTCGACCCTGCTTACTCCCCTCTTAATAATTTGGTGTATCCCCTTCCAACATTTTCCCAAGACATTTCTTTAGATGTTCTTAAAGCAGATAGGGGCGGCTTTTTGAGGACTGGTTGCTAGAATCTGTACTGGGAGGACCTTTGTTATTACCAACACTCTGCCGGGCCAAGGGCAGTGTGACTGGGATGTTCTGCTGTAAAAGGTGAGCAGGTGACAGTGGCCACAGAGGGAAAGGTCTTGCTTCAAAGGGATCCGGGATACTATGTTTTATCATAACAGGTAAACACCATTTGGGTGGAGGGAAAAACACTCTGTCTGCTCTACTGAATTTGAGTGGCAGTCAGGATGTCAGAGTACGAACAGCTGTTCTTTTCTTTTGCCTCAACATGGACACACACATTCGATATTATAGCGTCAGGAATGCTGTTTTGGAGCATTCTGCCCCCCTTTCCTTCTTGACCTGTTTCCGCTTCTCTTCTTTATTGCCTATTTCCTCCACTAGTATTTCTGTTTAATTTTTTAAATTTATCTTAAACTACTTAAGACACTCACAATGGTATAAAAAGTACATACTACCTAATCCCATTTATACAGACTTGAAAGACTGGGAAAACTAACCTATGCTGTTAGAAATCAGGGTAGTGGATACCCTTGAGAGGAGGTGGTGATGCTGGTCATGTTTCTGTTTCTGGATTTGAATGCTGCTATCTACAGGGGTGTCCTACTTGTGAAAAGTCATTCTATTCTGTTGTACTTTTATGATCTGAAGGTACTTTTCTGTATGTAAGTTGTGGGACCCCAATTTGTTCAACCTCCCTTCATCCATGCCTTTAGGTAGGACTTGCCCATACTGACTCTGGGCTGAGCCATGTGACTGGCTTTGGCCAATGGGACAAGAGCAAATGTTATACAAGCAGAAGCTTAAGAAGTGATTTGTAGAATGGGGCCAGCACCCTCTTGTGCTGCTTTTGGGAACCCTGCAACCACCTAGGCTAGCCTAGGCTAGTCTGCTGGAAAATGAGAGACATATGGTCAAGTCGCCCCTGTTGTCCCGGTTGATATCTAGCCAACCATCGGACATGTGAGCGAGGTCATCCTAGATCACCCAGCCTCAGCAGAGCTGTCAGGTGACCACTGTGGTCAGCTGAGCTGGCCCAGAGCAGAACTGACCAGCCAAGTCATAAAACCATAAGAAGTGAAAGTCTGTGTTTTAAACCAGTTTGGGGGTGGCTTGTTAAGCAGCAAAGGCTAACTAATATGCATGTTAAATTTTTTAAGTTTATTTTTTTTAAAGGTATCATACTGCTGAAAAAACAAAAGTAAAAAAACTGTCCACCTGTTGGCAGCTCAGTGGCAGCTCAGCTCGGGCGCAGCTCACTGGCCCATGTGGGAATCGAACCTGTGACCCTTGTTGCTCAGAGCTCACACTCTTAAACAACTGAGCCACTCGGCCGGCCTGAGAGAAGATGTGTTTTAAAGTGTGCCGTAAATCATCCTCCATCATGACAACGCTCCGTGTCACACATCACTTCTGGCATGGCAATTTATGTCAAATAAAAGCATTACGGTGTGTCCTCATCCAACTTATTCACAGATCTGGCACCATGCAACTTCTGGCTCTTCCCCAAAGTCAAAATGACCATGAAAGGTAAACGTTTTGAATCGATTCAGGACATCGAGGCAGCCACAACAGTACTACTAAAGACACTCATGAAAGAGGACTTCCAGAACTGCTTCACAAAGTGGCAAAAACGATGGGATAAGTGTGTTCCAAAGAGAAGGGGAGTATTTTGAAGGGGATTAATGGCAATAATACGTCTTTTACTGTAATAACTTTTTTTAAATTTAAACATTCACTGTATTGTTTGATCACACCTTGTAAAAGAAGGTTCTGTATTGATCAGTTGATGAAAATGTGATCAAAGGCTCACAGGAACCTAACCCTGTATTTCCCCTAGGAGCAGGGGTTCAGTATTCACTAATTCAGCATTCGCAGTGACTTTATACAACAGAACTACCTCACCCAGTCCCTCACCCAGTGTATTTTTCCCTAAGAGAAGACAGCCTCAGAGGGCTTTGTTGCCATTTCTACAGGCTCCAGGTGTGTTCCCTTCACTGCAGGAATGTGAGAATGAAGGAAAGGAGGCCTGGCCAGATGGGACTCACCACTAGAGGTCCCTCGGCGAATCTCGCCTGGGAGGGGGCTGGGGCTGCAGGGCACTGACTCAGTAGCGGCTTTGCACATGTCCTGTAAAAAAATAGGTGCCTGTTACCACGGAGACAGGGGTATGAGGTGGGAATAGGAAACCCAGAAATCTAAGCAAAATTAGGGGTATAAGAGCCACTAGAGAAAAGATTTCAAAACATCTCACTCCTAACTATGAGAAAGCATTAGACAAACCCAAACTGAGGGACATTCTATAAAACACCTGACCAGTATTCTTCAAAACTGTCAAGGTCATGTCCAATCACTATGTTGTAAACCTGAAACAAATATAATATTGGATGTCAACTGTAATTGAACAATAAATTTAAAAAATATATACCTGAACTAAATATAGCAAAATATTACGACTTTAATAAAGCTTATTAGCTATAACTTGAAAAAATAAAACTGTCAAGGTCATCAAAAACCTGGGAAGACTATGAAACTGTCACAAATGAAGAGACTACGGAGACATGATAAGTCAATGCAGTGGGGCATCCTGGAAGAGAAAAAGGACATTAGTGGAAAAACGGCTGAAATCCAAATGGTCTGTAGTTTAATGATAGCATACTAATGTTTTCTGCATTTTGACAAATGTACCATAGCTGTGTAAGATGTTAACATTATGGGAAGCTGAGTGATGGACATGAAGAAACTTTCTGTACTATTGTTGGAATTTTTCTAGAAGTTGAAAATTGTTCCCAAATTTAAAAGTGTGAAGAAAAAAAAACGTTTTGTTCAGTGATCATCTCCGTTGTAACTCTGATCACATCCCTGACTTGAGAAAGCCCTCACTGTGGGGTCTTGTCCTAGAGGATGGACATATGAAGGCCGTCTCTGAAATGGAGGAAGCCACCAGGAGTGGCGAGAATAACACCAGCAGCCACCATGTGGTAAAGCGGAGTGCTTGGAAGTGCTACTCTGGAACAGGTTTCCTCCTCAGTCAAGTGGAGGGAGGAGTAAATGAGTTCATATGTATGAAGGGCGGAAACAGGGCCTGGCAGGCCATGGCAAGCACCTGGTGTTAGCTATCATAACTTCACAAGCACTTACTCCAGGCCTGGCAATCAGGGCCACATACATTATCTGTAGATGGCTACAGCTACCCTATGCAGCAGGGGTGTGTGAAAAGTGTGTTTCAGAGACTCAGGGAGGTAAAATCACCAGTCTAAGGTCACTGTAAGCTCGGGGACCAATAACAGAATGACCATGTTGTTGGCCAAGTCTCAACTGGGTCCTTCTAGTGATAATTATCATTGTAAAATGAGAAGTAATAATAATAATTACATACAGCCTTTACTGAAGCCCTACTGTTTATACTGTACTAGGGTTTTATGTAACTTAACACAACTGCCCTGCAAAATGGGGTTGTCTTTGTGCATTCTACAGATGGAAAAAGTAAGGCCCAGAGACGTTAGGCAATGTGCCCAAAGTCACACAGCAAGTGGTGGAAACAGCCTTGGAACTCAGGTTTGCTTCCAAGCCTCCTGTTGGCTCTGTTACTGTCCCTCCACCCCACCCTAAACCCAGGGACAGAGAGGGGTGAAGCAGAGCACTCACCTGGCGGTGCACCACCTTGGCATGCTTGAGGATGGCGATGATGTCACCCACCACAGTCACGCCCAGCTCATTCATGATTTCCTTGTTGAGATCCAGCAGCATACTCTTCTGGATCCTACAAAGGAGGGTCAGCAGTGAGGCCACAGGTGGGCCAGCCAGCTCTCTGTCTCCCCCAACTTCTCCCCTCCCCAAGTTCAGCTCTGTCCCCTTGGCGTCCTTACCTATTATCCACAAACATCACAGCGTAATTGACAGCAGGTCCCGGAGGAATGCCAGCTTCCTTAAAGAACTGGATCCACTCGGAAGTGGCTAGAGGAGGGGTGTTGTCGACAGGGTTCGTTATTCACATTATTCTCTTTAGAGAACAGCCACAGCAAAACCACAATAGCAGCGGCTCCCACAAATTAAACGCTTTCAAATGCCAGGCCCTGGGTTGAGTGCTTCACATGTACCACGGAACTAACCGCCTGACAACCCTGTGGGTTAAGCAGCATTCACTCCCCCAACTTTGCCAATGAGGAAACTGAGGCAGGGAGAAGTTGGGCAGTTCAGCCCCAGCCACACTGCTAACAAAAAGCAGAGTTCCCCAGCCCATATGCTCCCACACGTCCCTTCTTACAGCTCTGCCCTGCCCTGGAGTGTGACTCACAGCAATCACCCCCCATACTTCGCCAATGACTGATTTGGGGGAGCCAGGACTCTGGGTTCTCTGCCCGTCCCCATCAACAGACCCAGAGTGTGACAGGATCCGCAGGTGGGTGGAAATAAGGGTCATAGAGCTGGCCGATGAGTGTCAGCAAGCCCCTGCCTCTTCACAGGGGCAGCCCTGCCTCACAGTGAGGTATGGAGTTGAAAGCATAAGTTTCAAATCCGGGCTCTGCCATTTCCTAGCTGAGGGACTATGAGCAAGTTAACGCTCGGTGCTTCAGTTTCTTCATCTGTAAATTTGGGGTAATGTATTCAACAAGTACTTACTAAGCACTTGGCATAGGCCAGGTCCTGTCCTAGGTCACTGGGGATACCACAGGGCACAAGACCAAGTCCCTTCCCTCATGAAGCTGACATACTAGAGATAACAGCACAAACATCCTTGGGTCACTGTGCAGACTCACCACATAAAGGACTTCAAAATGATGCCTGGCCCAGAGGACGTCCTCAACCCATTGCAGCTACTACTATTACTATTATTATTATTATTATTATTATTATTATTATCATTTTGCCACCTCTACACATGGAGCCAAGGCCAAGACCAGGCAAACTCCACCCATGTAGCTTTACTGTTTCCTAAACGTCTTTCTTGCCCTCTTGGGTGTGACCTTCAAACTGACCCTGACCTGTCAGGCCAGGTGTTAAATAAGATCACTAATTTCAAGTAGAACTTTTTTTCACATTTTAATATCTCTGAAACTAGGATCTATCTCACAGTTGATGGTGTGCTACACTTTTTTATATTTTTATTTTTTTTTAAGATTTTTATTGGGGAATTGGGGGATGGGAACAGTGCTGGGGAAGTGGAACAGACAAGTTGCTGTCGTTTTGTTCTTCAGTTTAGTTGTGGAGGACGTTGCTTCACAGGCCCAAGTTGGTGTGCCACACTTTAACTGGCAACAGTTTTGTTTTCTTTTCTTTCTCATGATACATAACGCTACATCCAACAATCCATACTATTTTAGAATAGAAGAAATTTGGTATTACTATGCTAAATTGCTTGCTTATAAGACAACTGAGGCTCAGAGGAGGAAAAGAGACACATTCTGGGCCAGATGTTGCATTGGTAGCAGTGCAGGGCCAGCCCTCTTCCAAGGAGGCCCCTGCCCACCTGGCCACAGGCCCATCTCCCGGGATTGAGGCAGGTAAGCTCATGCCCTTAGGTCTTCCACACCAGCCCAGAGGAAAAGGGTGCCTTCTTCTACTTTGCACAGGCACTAGCCACTTGCTAAGCCATGGAGCCCTGGCTTCCATCAGCCAAAATTGGGTACCTGTGTCTAAGTATCAAAAAGCACCACATAATGATTCCATTTATATGAAATGTCCAGAACAGGTGAATCTACAGAGACCTATAGAGACAGAAAGTAGATTAGTGGTTGCCAGGTGCTGGGGATGTAGAGTGACTGCTAATGGGTATGGGTTTTGGGGGGAAGATGAAAAATGTTTTGAAATTGATTATGATGATGGTTACACAACTCTGTGAATATAGAATATAAAAACCATTGAATTGTACTTTTTAAACAGGTGATTGTATGAAATGTATCTCAATTAAACTGTTAAGGGGGGAAACTGTGCCACATAGCTTGTGAGTAGCTAGCTGCCTGAAGCAAAGTCAAGGAACTGAAAAGTCCCCACATCTGGGCCACAGCATCATATCATGCACAGCACGTCCTCAAATAACGTCGTTTCCTTGTAACATTGATGTGATACCACATGAACTTAACTCTTGTTTATAATGTCAACTAGCCTATATTTGGTTTCGTTACACACCATTTTGCTTAAAGTCACAGAGCCTACTGACGACTTTAAGTGAGGACTTACTGTACTACTAAGAAGGAAAATGTACTGCCAATCAAACAACCGTAAGCCACCAGCTCTAAGACATACCCCCATTTCAGAAATAAGATGAGCAACAATATGAGTCTTGGTATCAATGGGGTGTGGCTTGCTGAACACACCGAGAGGCTGAACACACCGAGAGACGAACACTAGCATATTCACAGCAGCTTGTCGGAAGTGGTCCCAACCCAGAAACACTGCAACATTCACTGACAGCAGCATTGATAAACAAATGGTGGCCGCTCAGGTGGTGAAATACTATACAGCAATGAAAAGTAAAGAACCACAGCTGCACAGGACAACGCAGATGACTCTCAGACATCATGTTCAGCAAAAGAATCCAGTCACAAAAGCACACACAGCATGATTTCATTCATATAAGTTCAAAACTAAAGTCTATGGAATAGAAATGTTTTTACTGGTGGTACAACTACAGAGAAAGGTAAGGAGAGATTATCACAAAGATAGTGGTTTATTCCATCTGGAGGAGGGAAAGGGTTGTGATTGGGGTGGGGCCCTCTGGGGGGCTGGCAATAGTCTATTTCTTAACCTGTATGCTAAGAGGGGGTTTGCTTTTTTAAAACCTTTTCATTGAATTATAAAACACACGCACAAAAGGACACATAAGCGGATAGGTTTTCTTTTTTTCCCCCCCCTCCCCAGTGGATAGGTTTTCATAAACCAATACACCCATGTAACAAGCACCCAGATAAAGAAATAAAACATTTCCAAATCTCAGAAGCACCCCCTCATAATCCCTATGTAATCACTTCTCCCTGCCTCAAAAGGACCACAACTACCTTCTAACAGCAATTGGTTTTGCCTGTTTCTGTGCTTTATATAAATGGAATCATAAAAGATGCACTCAGGTGTTTGCTTTTTAATTGGTCTTATAACCGAATGTTTTATGTACTCTTCTATATATACAATAAATCCCCCAAATTTTTAAAGCTACCAGCTAATCTCTGTGCTTTGACAACCCAAAAATACAGAGCTTAAAGAGAATATGGTGATAAGGCTCATGAGAATAATAATAATAGCTAACATTTGTTGAGAGCTATGCCCAAGATTTTACTTACATGACCTCCTTAATCGTTACAATGTCCCAGGATGTAGAGAGTATTAGTATCTCCATTTTACAGGTAAGAAAACTGAGGCTCTGAGAGGCCATGTGGGAAATCTGCTTGACTTCATAACCCAAGTTCTTAATGGCTAGGCTAGGCTGTCAGGAGGCCAAGGTATAGGGAGGAGGCAGGTAGGCTTTGAGCAGGCCCCGGCCCGGCCTCCACATTCCTCAGGGTACAGCTGTTCCTGCCTGTGGCCTGGCCCTCCCTCCCCCACCCCGTCTCCCCCAACCAAGGTCATACCTCAAAAAGGGCAGTGGGAAGAGGGGGCCCCGGAGAGAAGACCACAGACTCACCCATAGTCACCGACACCATTGTCGCCCTAGCCCTGACGCTGTTCCCTGGAGCCTGGAAAGGAGAACAAGGGGAGAGGGCCCGTGAGTCGCCGCCGGCTGTGAGCGTACGTCCCTCTCTCGCTGCCTGTCTGCCTGCCAGAGGCAAGTTCCTGGACTGGGGGCTCAGAGCCCAGGAATAGACTGGAGCAGCTGGCAGAAAGTCAGCCTGGGACAGAACTGTCACCATAACTATCACTTCTGCCTGGGACAAGGCCCAGGGACAACAGATGTCCATAGCTCCATTCTCACACCTCAAAAGTTTTTTGCTTGAATAAGAGAGGGACAGAAAACAGACCCCCTGCCCAAGACTTTAACCATAAATACCCATTCATTCATCCATTCAAAAACTGTTACTAAGCACCTTCTATGTGTGTGGCACTGTTCTGTGAGTTAGGGATACTGAGGTCAACAAAAACATGGAGTTTGGCATGTAGGTAAGGACAGGGGGAAGGGAGAGACAGAGTAAACAAGTAGAACAGCTAACGATGTAGTGTGTCAGGAAGCCTTAGAGTGTCATGGAGAAAACATGGAAGGCCTGGGAAGGAAGGAGTTGCAATTCTGAATAGGATGACCCAGAGGAGGAGAAGGAGTAAGCCCTGTGGTTTTACAAAGGAAGTGTTCCAGAAGGTAAAGCAAGTCCATTGCCCTGAGCCAGGAGCCCAGCTGGCATGTCTGAGGAACAGTAAGGAGCCAGTGGTTGCAGTGGAGTGAGCGGGGAGAGTGAGAGGAGGCAAGGGCAGAGAGGTGGGGCCCCAGGTCAGGAGAGGCCTCAGAGGAGAAATGAAAAACCAATTGTCACTTAGATAAGATTAGCAGGTGCTAGAAAGGTGTTAAAGACATATTGGCACCAACAGAGACTTTCTCCTAGACATTAATAGCGCATTGAAAGGAAACTAAAGGAAGTAACTTTCTCTCCTGATGATTCAATGCTATCTGACTCCAGGACCACCTGTCCCACGCTGCCCTGGCCCAGACTTCCCACTTAGCCCTCCTCCATCTCCTCTGCCCTCGTCCTTCACTCCGCTCCTCGCGACCCACCCCAGCCCCCAATTCTGATCCTTCACCCTCATCCCTCCTCCGCCTCCTTCTCGGGGTGTAGAAGGCCCTCTGTCCAGAACACATGATCTGTTCCTCCAGGCCCTGCCCCCATTTTGATGGTATAACAGAGACAGTATAAGAGTAAGGACTCTGGAACCAGGCTGCAGGGTTCAAATCTGGCTCTATCAACTTACTAGCTGTGTGACGTCGGCAAGTTACTGCACCAGGCCTCGGTATCCCCATCTGTAAAGTGGGATGGTACAAACCTTACTTACCTTAGAGAAGTGCTGTGCGGGCTCGATGAGTTTCTTTGTACAAAGCACCTGAGACAGTGCTGCTGCATTTCAAGTACTCTACAAGTGTGGGTTAGTCTCTCATCTCCCAGGGCTCCCACCTCAGCCTTCCCTTTAACACCCAGGGGCTTTGCCTGCCTCCCAGTTTTCACAGGGAATGTCACCTATGCCTGGAATGCTTATCTCCTCCTGTCCTCCTGGCAAGCCCTCCTTCACTCTGCTTAGCTGCCACCACCTGCTTTGTGAAGCTTTCCCTAAGACTCCACATGCGAGACTCTCTCCTCTGCCTCTGGCTAGGATTCATCCTGCCCTTCACTGGCTTCTGCTTGCATCTCTTATTGATGAACATGACCACAGACATCATTCCGCCCTGTACTTGACTCCCTAGGACCCACTTTCCCTCCTGGATTTTACTGCTGGGCAAAGAAAACATAACTGGCCTCACTCAAAAAGCAAGGAGTGGAGAGGCTTCAGTAAGGCAGATATCACACATGCCAGGCACTGACTGTGCACCAGGACCAAAACCATGCATCATGCTGATGCCTCACTACCTCCTCATGAGTGAGGACTATTATTAGCCATATTTTAATCGATGAAAAAAACCAATGCATTGAGGTACAGTCATTTGCCAAATGCCACATCTCGTAAGTGGCTTTACCAGGAGTCAAAAACAACTTTTCCCTGATTCCAGTGCCTGTGCAGCAGTTCCTATTGAATGTTCACATGCCAGGCACTGAGTATATACACATCTCTGTGACTCCTCACAACCACAGGGGAAGAAAGCAAAAATGATCTCCATGTTACAGATGAGAGTGGCAGGTCTAAGGTCACGCAGCAAGTAACTACAGGGCCAGGACTTGAACCCAAGTCAGTCCAATGGCTATGATTAATGCTGGTTTGAGGAATTACTACAAGCCAGGCACTGTGGTTGGTCTTTGCAAAGTTTCAGTTAATGCTTACCAGAAGTTTTTAAGTACTGGTATTCTCCTATAGCGGCAGAATTTCCTGCTGGACTCAGTTTCCTTTCTTTACTGTTAAAAGTCCATATCCAACGCTGGCTCTCCTGAACAGTGAAAATTATAACATTAATAATAATGGAAAAATGACCACTCCCAAAACTCAAATAATTATAACATACTAGATGCCCTTAGAAGGGTTGGATCTAAATCCCAATTTTACCACTTCCTAACCCTAACTCTGGGGCAAGTGGCTCCATCTTTCTGGATTTCACTTCCCTCGATTATAAAATAAGAATGATAGGGATATTTATTCTTAAAGTGGTTAGAGGGATTAAGTGAGTTCATAAATGCCAAGCCCTTAGAACAATGCTCAGAGGTGATAAGTGCTAGTATGTGTGCATTAAATAAAATAAATTCAGCAAGCTAGGGAAAAGGGTAGGGCAGTCACTGGCCCATGTAAATCATATGCAAAGTGTGAGCTGGGAACAAGTATGAAATAACTTGATGGGGACCATGGGACCTGACAACACGGAATCACGTAATACAAGTTATTCCCTTTCAAATCGCTTTGTTTCCATCTACAATTTAACAGGCTGTTCAGCTTCCACTGTATTGCAGGTTAAGTGTTCCGTCTCACCACCAGCCAAGCCAGTTTTCATCAGGAGAGCAAATACAATTTTTCCTTCTCAAATTAACTGACTGGAGGAAAACGCATCAGTAGTTTTAAAGAAAAAAAAATCTAATAGTATGGGATTTGGAACAATTGGCCAATAGTAAGTGGCAGGATGTTGGTTTCCCCAACACCAGTTTCCAATATTTTCCTATTACTATCTTCGAGCTTCCTCCTTCTCTCTACCTCCTTGGAAGTCCCAGCTACACCAATGACTCTCATAATTATTGATAGTCCCAATCTACTAAGCTCCTACTCAAGACTGTACCAGGCCCTGTGCTACCGGCTATACACCCACATTTCATCAGCATCCTCACAACGACCCTATGATATTTGAACTATTAGCCCTCATTGTATAGAAGAGGATTGTATAGAAGAGGAAAATGTGGTTCGGAGAGATGAAGGCATAGGCACACTGCCACAAAGTGGAACTGGGACTTGAACTGAAATCTGCCGGCCTCCAAGTCCAACAATCTTTCATGCTCCCACACCCAGGTCTTTCACGCCAAGCGCAAACATCATCATCAATACTAACGATAATGGCATAAGAACGAGTGAGCACTGTCCCCCTAGGCACTGAACGAGGGGCACCGACATGCACAAGCTGACTTCTCACTCCAACCCATAAGGAGAAAGCTATAGTCGGATTCTGACCCCCATTCCACAGAGGAGGAAGCTATAGTCGGATTCTGACCCCCATTGTACAGAGGAGGAAAACTGAGATTCAGAGAAAGAAGTCGCTTGTCCAGGGCCGCACAGCTGCTCCAAGACTGATTCCGGAGACACGGACGCCATCCATTCCCACCATTTCCGTCCCAGTCCGACCTCCCCTGGCCCGCGTCTCACCTGCCCCTCGGAGCCCGCGCCCACTGCTGCCGCCCGCCCTCCCGGCCGGCGGCGCCAACAAGCAGACGCTCCTCCCTCGGCCCGGAGGCCCGCCCCGGAAGGACCGCCTTCATCGCCGGAAGCTGGACTGACCCGCCCGCGGCCGCTCTAGCCCGCCGAGCCGCCACAAACGAGAGTGCGGCGACCACTGTCACGTGACCTATCACAGTCTCCCAGGTGCTTCCCTCCGCCTCACGCTAGCGAGGAGCGCGGCCAATCAGAAAGGCACAGGCCTGGCCCCCGCCGGCCGCAGTCCAGCCCGAGTGCGCCTGCGTGCGGCGGGGGTGGTGGGGCCGGGGTCCAGCACAGAAGGTGTGTGCGGGGCTGGGTCCGGGAGTGGGAGACGTGGAGAACAGGTACTGTGCGTTCTGGAGGCGCGGCGCCTCGCTACCCTCCTCGTGTTGTCACGTCGTATCTATAATGCATCTCTACCTTTATATCGTCCTTGGTTCTTTTATATTGCCATTCCTCCCCAGTTAAATCGTCACCACTCCCCTTCTGTCGCCATCATCTTCCTGTCGCCTTCAACCCCTTTAACCTGCTTTCGCCCCCTTTAAGCCTCCATTACCACCATAGGTCGCAGTTGCCCCTTTTAAGTCACCATCGTCTTTTTATGTCGCCCATCTTTTGTTGGTATTTCTCCGTTATGAAATCCTCATTTCTCATCATACGCCTCCTGCCACCCTCTCCATAAATCGCGCTCATGCTCCTCTTATGTTACCCTCACTCCTAGGTCACCATCCCCCCACCCCCAATGTCACCTTTGCTCCTCTGGTAGTCACTGTCCATGCTTCTAGTTTTTCTCCTAAGGAGCCACCCTGTCTTACAGGTTTTTTTCCCCTCCATATCTCCGTCATTTTCTAGTGTCACCTCTCACATACCACCATACGGGATACTAGAGCCCATTACCGTGGGTGTGCCAGAATACCAGCTCCACCACTGAACCTTGGGTAACCTTGACCACCATATCACACTTGCAGTCTAAGTTAAGCTTCCTCATCTATGAAATGCACACAGGACACATACGTCAGGGATTATTGTGAGGATTCTGCCAGTTTATTCTAATGCTATGCTCTGCTTGACATGGCGATTTGGGCTAATAATGTTATTAACCGTGTTACTCTCACCCTCATCCAATCACTTTCACCACCTCTTCATTGTCCCTTTCCCCGTCCCCCCCGCTGCCGTCATCATTGCCGTGCTGTCAGTCACATTCCCTGTATCATGATCATGATACTCTCTGCCATGGCTGCCACCCCACACCACCCCACGTCACAATCTCCATATTGTCTTCACCTCTGCTACGTTACCATACCTGAGGGGTTGCCCCATCAGCCTTCACGAACATTGCTCATCAACACTGGGGGAGGAGGACTATAGGTAGCTTAGACCCAGACCTCCCTTGACTTCTAGAATTGGGGGTACAGAGAGGTGAGGCAATCAAGCCTCAGCAACCCTGTCTCCCCAGGTGGAGAGGTAAGTATCCTATTCACACAGCTTGCCTGAGCAAGGCAGTGTAGGACAGTGGTTAGCTATGTGTCTCTGGGGGACTGGAACACCTTGGTTCTAATCATGGTTCTAGCACTTAGTACTTAAATAGTTGCATGACCTTGGGGCAGGTGGCTTAATGTCACTGTGCCTCAGTTGCTGCACCTGCAACATGGGAATGAAAACGCAAAATTATTCATTCAACAACTATATGAAAAGCATGTTCTACATGCCAACCCTATTCTAAGCATTGGGGACACATCAGTGAACAAACAGGTCCCTGGCCTTATGGAGTTTACATTCTAGCAGGGGACAGAGACAACTAGCAAACAGGTAAGTAGATTATAGGATGTGTTAGAATGGGGACTGCACAATAAAAGTTACAGTTTTAAACAAGATGGTCAGAAAAGGTTTTCTGAAATGGTGATATCTGAACAAAGACCTGAAGGGGGGAGAGAGCAACGTGGCTATCTGGGGGAAGAGCATCCTAGGCAGAGAAAACAGCAATGCAAAGGCCCTGAGGGAGGAACATGGAATATTTAGGAATATTTAAGGGATAGCAAGGAGGCCAGTGGGGAAGGAGAGGGCTGGAGGATGAGGTCAGAGGAGTGATCCGGGCAGATCAGCTGGGGGTTCATGGGCCTTGGAGAAGATTTTGGCTTCACTCTGAGTGAGGCGGGAGCCACTGGAGGATTTGCGGGAGAGGAGGGACGGAATCTGATATGACGTTATAAGAAGCAGCGGCAGCAGCTCCACAACCACGGAGGATGGATTGGCAAGAGCAGCCTGGCTGGACGGAGAGCAGAGTCCTCTTTCTAAAGCTGCACTCACATATCCTTTCTATTTGGAGAAAGTTTCAAATGTCTCTCTCAAAGATTGGGAGGGGGAGGGGATTTGGGTAGTTTTTGAGAGGCCAAAACCTCCTCTGGGTTCAGCTACTGTTGGTGAGGGAGGAAGGGAGGGCAGCTATAGACCTATTAATGATAAACAACAGGAGAGGCAGTTGTTCACCTCTGGGATCCTGAGGCAGCTTGGGTTCAAATCCTGGCTCCACCATATCCTGGCTATGCCCCTTCATTCCAATCACTTAACCTCACTGTGTCTTTAGTTCCCTGATCTGTTAAGTGGAGCTAAAAAAAAAAAAAAAACTTGAGAAATATATAAAGTGCTTCAAGCAACACCTGGTTCAAAAACCATAAGGAGCCCTACTCCCTCACCCCACATCCTGCCCTTTCACAGGCTCAGGCCTCCCTTAGGGTAGCAAGGAAAAGACATCTGCCTTATTGTGTGTCCATGAATTGGTTGGACAGTGTGGTAGCCAGGAGCAGAATTGAGCTCTGGGTTCAAATTCCCAGCCGACAAACTGACACTGTGCAGCCTGGGCAATGATTTCCCTGAGGCCTGCCCTGCATCTGAAAAACAGGGACAATAATGCTTCTTTGCCCCAGATGTGTTGTATTGCCATTTTTGAACTCAGACGGCCACCATTTTCAACTGTGATGCCACTGTCCCCCCTCCCCTGCTTTCTATTTCTCCAAGGCACATACTGTATGTTTCACTCATTTATTGTCTTCTGCAAAAGAATGTCATCTTTACTAGGGATTTTTTTTTTCTGTTCTGTGCTGTACCTCCAGTTTCTTGACAGGGCTTCCCAGCAAGTAGTCACTGAATGAATACAAGTTGAATGAATAGATGAATGAACTGGCTTCTGAGTACCTGCCATGTACTGTCCCTATACTGGATGGTACTGGGGACACAGCAGCGACTGAGACAGCCCAGCCCAGCCCTCATGGGTTTCATAGTTCAGTGGGAAAAATAGACCCATTACCAAGCAGTGACAGCCCAGAGTGATCAGGGCTGGGATGGAGAAGCTCAAGGGATTGTCAGAGCCCAAAGGGGGTGCCTGAATCATCTGGGGGTGGGGGGGGTCAGGAAGGGCTTCCTGGAGGAGGTGGTACATGAGCTGATAGGAATGAGCAAGATGAAGAGAGAAAGGTGTGCTAGGAAGAGGAGAAGCTGTGGGAGGATTGGTGATAAAAGTGCGGTTTCAGTTCAAGGAACTGAAAGATATTAAATATGGCTGGATGGTGAGAGTAAGTTATTAGGGGAAGATCATTCAGGGCTCTGGGAGCCACAATGAGGAGCTGAGGCTCTGAGAGTGGGGTGGGGGACAGGTCAAACACAGATGGAGGAGGATTGGAAGGGTTGAGTGAAGGCTGGGAGCTAAGGGAGGTGGCTGGAGAGTCCAGATCCAGGCCATGGGGGAGAAAAGGGGTGGGTGGGAGAAACCCTCAGGAGGCCAAGTGGACAAGGCCCAGGGCTCCCAGGGAGTCAGGGAGGGCTTCCTGGAGAAGGTGGCACATAGGCTGAGACTTGAAGGATAGGTTAGAACAGCTGTCCTTGAAATGGGATGCGGGAGAAGAGCAGTTTTGGGAGAGATGTCAAGGACATTGGGGATATAGTGGGTGTAAGAGGCTTGGGGACACCTGAGGGCAGGTGTCTAGGAAGCCATGGGACTTCCAGAGCTGGAGTTCAGGTAAGAGGTGGGAGTTGGAGTCAGCTTTGGAGTCAGAAAGTGGAACTGAAGCTGTGATGGTGAGAAAGGTCCATAGTATCTGTTCCAATCAGAAGTAGTCACCATTCATGCTGTTTTTTTGTTTTGTTTTGTTTTGTTTTGATTTTTTTACCTATTGTTTTTCAGACCAAGCATCTTCTCTCCCTAGAAGTGGCCTCTTCTAGGGAAGGGTCCTTTGAAATAAAGGTTCTACTGCTAAAAACAAAAACAAACACAAAAAGTTTATAAAACCAGTGCTCTGTTCTGTTTTCTGTAGACGTGACCACAGACGATTGTTCAGTTCAAAGGGGTCTACACAATCAAGGAGAAATCGGCTCCTTTAAACATGAGAACATTTCAGTTTCGAACCGTATGGAAAGTCAATGGATTTGTGAACGCCTCCTGTGGTGTGGCCTGAGCAGTGCTTCATGTGTGCTTCAGCAGCTAGTTGGCCCCACACCCTCCTTGGCACTCTCAGATGGCTTGAATTGACCTTGAATTTTACTCTCAGGATAAGATGCCATTATCTGCTCCTACCCCATCTGCTCTGGGCTTAGAACACAAGCTGGTTATCACTGTGGATAAAACAAGTGTCACTAGATCTAGAGCAGCGGTTCTCAACCTAAGACCATCGGAAAACAAAAAGATATTTACATTATGATTCATAACAGTAGCAAATTTACAGTTATAGAGTAGCAACGAAAATAATTTGATGGTTGGGGATCACCACAACATGCGGAACTGTATTAAGGGGTCACGGCATTAGGAAGGTTGAGAACCGCTGATGTAGAGAGAGAAAGCTAAGGAAGTCTTTTCTCAAAGGTTTCCATTCTACTCCATTTCTTCTGTTTTTAGCAAATATTTCTTGAATGGTTACAGTGTGCTGGGCACTGGAGGTAGAGGAATAAACCAGATACACTTAGCTTTTCAAGGGACACAGTTATCCATGATAAAGTATGTACAGGGTACTAGGGGACACAGATCTCACCAGCCAGCTTATACTAGGTTGGACAATTAAGTTCGCAAACAAGCCTAGAAAAAATGCTGCATACCTCATTACTGAATATCACTATGGTCACCTTCGAAGTACTCCCCTTGGAAAGCTATGCACCGATGCCAGCACCTAGTCCACCCTTGAAAGCAATTTTGGAACTTTTTCTGGAATGGCCATCAGTGCTGTTGTCATATTACCCTTGATGTCCTGAATGTCATCAAAATGTCTTCTTTTCAATCTTTATTTTTGGGTAAAGAAAGAAGTCATTGGGGGCCAGATCAGGTGGGTAGGGAGGGTGTTCCAATACAGTTATTTGTTTACTGGCTCAAAACTCCCTCACAGACAGGGCCATGTGAGCTGGTGCATTGTCATGATGCAAGAGTCATGAAATTGTTGTCAAAAAGTTCAGGTCGTCTTAACTTTTTCATGCAGCCTTTTTAGTACTTCCAGATAGTAAACGGTTAACTGTTTGTCCAGTTGGTACAAATTCATAATGAATAATCCCTCTGATATCAAAAAACATTAGCAACATCATTGCAACAAGTTCACGAACTTAATTGAACTTAATTGTCCAGCGTCGTATCTAGAGTTAACTATGGTACCTGCCTGCCATGGATGGTTTCTTTTCCTTCCCAGCAAATGTGAGGTTGGCAAGTAAGTCTCCCATTGTTCTGAGAATGACAGTGAGGCTCAGAGAAGGAAGCCTCTTTTCCCAGTGGCACACAGGGCTGAGACTTGAATGCAGGGTTGTCGGACTCTGAGACTCACCCCTGTAAATGATTCAGAGATCCCCCAGTCACCTCCCCCAGACAAGTATAAGATGATCCCAATTTTTAGATAAGAGCAACGGGACTTAGATAAAAGCCCCATGTCTGTAATTACTTAATAAGAAAGTGACACTGTGGGATTTGAATCCTCGACTCTCCAATGCACTACTGTGGAGGAAGGATCAAATCTCTCACCCCAGGGTGGGGTGTTCAGGGACCTGTCTCAACACGAGGCTCAACAACCCAGTGGGTTTTGCTTCCTCCTTTTCTGCGGTTTGTGGTGTCATGCCTCAAGGCAGGGAGGGCACAGGCCAAGGGGGCAGGAAGATTCTGTGGGCTGGCCGGGGCACTTTCTAGCAGAGGTGCAAGGAAGCAGAGCTTAAGGACCAGCCTGAGCGTTTTACTGGAACACAGGGGGATTCTAGGGACCTGGGCACACAGGAGACAGCTATGAATGGCCAGCCTGACTTTGTCAGCCCCCCTGCCCCAGCCCACCTTCAGTTTCACTCTGCACTGCTCCTCTCAGAAATCTGAGGATGGGGAGTGGTGCTGGATACTTCTCCAGTTTAGACCATAGTCCTTTACTGGGGGCTGGGATGTGGAGGGAGGGGCACCCCAGCTAGGAGCCTGAGCCACGTAATTTAATTTTCATACAAGTCCTGTGTGGATTTTAAGTAGTAACTAAAGGCCAACAATGAAAAGCAACCATTTAGCCTGGGGTTGGGACAGGATACAGGGGGTAATGATGCTTTTTTTTTTAAGGTTTTATTGGGGGAGGGGAGCACCGCTGGGGAATCGGGGAAGAGGAACAGACAAGTTGCTGTCGTTTTTGTTCTTCAGTCTAGTTGTGGAGGACGTTGCTTCACTGGCCCATGTTGGTATTAACATTGCGCTCTTCCCGGGTGAGGCAGATTGGTCACCGGCCTCTGGATGGCAGCTCATGACGGCTCTTGGCAGCTCACACCAGCTGCCAGCTGTTCGCGCTGGCTGCCAGCCACACATGGTAGCTTATGGCAGCCCACTGCAGCAGGGGCTGCAGCCTACGCAGTCACCAGCGACTCACGGCAGCCCAGCTCCAGGTCGAACTGTTGTTCACCATCTTAGCTGTAGAGGGCAGTGTCACTGGCCCTCATGTGGGATCCGAACCGGGGCCCTGCTGTTCAGAGCTGGCATCCCAAGCCAGCTCTTAACCAACGCGCCGCTCGGCCGGCCCTGATGCTTTTTCTTTTCTTCTTTTTTTTTTTTTTTTGGCTGTTAGGAGCCTTGACACATATTTAATTGAGAACCTCTTGCCATGCCCATTCTGTGCACTTGATATAGTTGGTTTTTTTTTAAATTGGGGAACTGTTTTTCCAGGACCCATCAGCTTCAAGCCAAGTAGTTGTTTTAATCTAGTTGTGGAGGGGGCCGGCTGAGTGGCTCAGTTGGTTAAGAGCTCGCTCAAGAGTTTGAGCTCTGAGCAACAGCAGTTCGATGCCCAGCCCAAGCTGAGCTGCCGCTGCGCTGCCAACAGGTAGCAGGATGGCTCAGCTAAAAAGAAAAAAGAAATTTGTTGCGGAGGGGGGCATCTCAGTATCCCATGTGGGGATCAAACCGGCAACCTTGGTGTTATGAGCACTGCGCTGTAACCAACTGAGCTAACCGGCCACCTCCACTTGATATGTATTAATTCCTTTAGTTCAAAGGAGCCACCTAGATAGATTTCTAGACATCTCAAATTTTATATGTTCAAAACGAATTTATTTATATATGTATTTATTATCCATTCATTCCTTACTCCTGGTCTTTTCCCCAAACTTGGCTCTTCCTCAGTCTTCTCCAGCTCAGCTATTGGCACCTCCATTCTTGAATTGCTCAGGCCAAAACCCCTGGAGTCATCCTTGACTCCTTTCTTTACCTGCATTTCACCTCCATTCCGATTAGAAATCCTATTGGCTCCACCTTCAAAATGTACCCAGACTCTGTCCACTCTTTACCCTTGACTGCCCCCAGCCTGGTCCTGTCCACCCTGTCTCCTCCTTGATCTCCCTGCTCCAGCCCCTGTACCACCCCCACTGACCTCCAGTCTTCCCCACACAGCCAGGGGGAGCCTGCAAATACCTATATTCCTTTGCCATGACTGCTGTAACAAGTTATCACAAATTGGGTGGTTTAAAGCAACAGAAATGTATTCTCGCACAGTTTTGGAGGCCAGAAGTCGAAATAAAATCAAGGTGTTGGCAAGGCCACACTCCCTCCAGAGGCCCTAGGGGAGATTCTGTTCCCTACCTCTCCCAGATTCTGGTGACTCCACGCTTAGGTGGGTTTACAGCCACATCACCCCAATCTCTGCCTTCCTGGTCAGTGGTCTCCTGTCTTTTTTAGAAACATTTGTCCTTGGATTTAGGACCCACCCAGATAATTCAGGATGACCTCATCTCAAAATTCTTAATGTAAATTACATCTGCAAAGATGCTTTTTCTAAATAAGTTCACATTCACAAGTTCCAGGGGTAATGCCCACATCAGACCTATCTTTTTTTTTTAAGATTTTATTGGGGAATTGGGGAAGGGCAACAGCCAAGTTGTTGTCCCTCAGTCTTAGTTATGGAGGGCGCAGCTAGCTCAGCTCCAAGTCCAGTCGCCATCTGGCCGCTCGATGGAAGCTTGCGGCAGCTCAACTCAAGGTGCTGTATTCAATCTTAGTTCAATCTTAGATGGTGGGCATAGCTCACCATCCCGTGCGGGAGTCGAAACGGCAACCTTGTTAGCTCAGGTGCAGCTCACTGGCCCATGTGGGAATTGAACCGGCGACCCTGTTGCTCAGAGCTCGCACTCTTAACCAAATGAGCCACTCGGCTGGCCCAGACCTATCTTTTTTTTTTTTTCTTTAAAGATTTTTATTGGGGAATTGAGGGAAGGGGAACAGACAAGTTGCTGTCCTTTTGTTCTTCAGTCTAGTTGTGGAGGACGTTGCTTCACTGACCCAAGTTGGCGCCATCATTGCACTCTTCCCAGGCGAGGCAGATCAGTCACCAACTTCTGGACGGCCGCTCGCTACACATGGTAGCCCATGGCAACCCACTGCAGCAAGGGCTGCAGACTACGCCGTGGCCGGCAACTCATGGCAGCCCAGCTCCAGGTCAAGCTGTTCAGCATCTTAGCTGTAGAGGGTAGTGTCACTGGCCCTCATATGTGGGATCCGAACCGGGGCCCTCTGGCATCTCAAGCCAGCTCTTAACCAACGCACCACTCGGCCGGCCCAGACCTATCTTTTTTAAGGCCACCTTTTAACGCAGTACAACACCCGAGGCAGATCACGTCCCTTCTCTACTCAGAACCTACCCAAGGCCCTGTCAGCATGGTAGCCCTGCATGATCTGGTCCTGTCACCTCCCTAACTCATCTCTCCCTCCCTTGCCTGCCTGCTCTGCTGCAGACACACTGGCCTTGTTCTCCCCTCTGCACACCAGGCATACTCCTGCCTCAGGGCCTTTGCCCTGGCCTTCCCTCTGTTTGGAACACTCTTCCTAATAAGTCTAAGTAGCTCCCTTCCTTCCCTCCTTGAAGTTTTTTTCTCAGGTAGCCCCTTCTCAGTGAGGTTTTCCCTGACCTCCTTAATTAAAATTGCAAACAATCCCAACCCCACCCCTACCCTATTCCTCATCCCTGATCCTTTGTATAGCACCTATTTCCTTCTAACTTGTATTTACTTATTTTGTTGTCTGTCTTCCCTCGTGTCTGTTATGTTCATAGTGGTATCCCCAGTGCCTAAAACAATACCTGGTGCACAGGTGCTCAATAAATTTATGTCAAATTCATGAACAGCCTATGAAAAGCAAATGTTATTGTTACCATGACCATTTTGCAGATGGAGGAACTAAGGCACAGATGCATTGTCACTTCTCAAGATCAAATGGTCACATAAGTGTTGAGGCTCATAATCAAATCAGGCATCTGGCTCTGGAACCCACAGTATTAACTGCCTGGCCCATCCAATCCAGTCTAAGCTACCTCTCCAGCACTGGTGTTCTTTTTAAACACTTTAGGTATATTGCTCTTATAAAAATACGACAGAAGTTAAAATTAAACCATTACAGGCCTGTAATCACTATATCATTTGAAAGCCAAAAGGTCACTAACAATTTGAATGAACGCCCTCCCTTTTTTTCCTATATTTGGTTTATTAGCAGCCACCACAGTTCCCCAGCCTCAGGGTGCTCAATCCTATTTCTCACCTCTCCAAGCCTTACCTCCCCATCAGTTTTGCTCTTGTTCATCTCAGCTCCCCTAATTTCTCATCACCTGATGTTCTAACCCTTTATTCTTAATACAACATTTCTCACCAAGGACTTCACAAATAAAAGCCAAATGTTTCCTGCCCCAGGCCTCCTCTCCCCCACCCTTACCCCTCCCAGCCCTCTGTTATCTCCATATCTTCTGCTTTCAGTGACCTCTGGAGTTCCAAATAACCTTGGTCTGTTGCCATTTCTTGCTAGTTCCATTTGTCCCATCTCCATTTGTCTCCCTGCAGTAAGAGAAAGGATCTAGCTAAGCTCTGCCCTCACCAATCTGAGATGGGACATTGTGGGGAAGGGATTTCCAAATTATCCTTCAGCTATAGGCTGGATCTTGCAGTAAGGCAGGACCTAGCTTCCTTTTGGAATTTTTCCTCTTTATAAATCACAGTAATGAATCCACATGAATTTTTTTTTAAGTGACAAAACCTAGGATGCAGCAACACCTGTGTCCCTTTATAATTCTCTCTTAACTTGCACAGAGATGTTTTCTCTTACTTTTCCGTTAGTCGCTTATATTTCACAATTAAAAAAATAAAATAGGAGTGCGATAAAAAGCAATTCTGACCCACCCCCAAATCCCACTCAAAGCAAACCACTTCTGACGCTGTTGCTTGTCTCAAATGGTAACCCGTTTCTGCATTTATCTGTTAACTTCCTGCCGAGCTAGGGGGAAGGGGGTCCTACCTCTCTTGCATTGAGAGAAGTGGGCGGGGAAGGATTCTCCAAGCTATATCTCCAGCTGTGGCCTTAAATCCTGCTTGGGAGATAGGACACAGGAGGTGGGAAACCCTGCCGATCCCTCCACACACAGCCTGGACTTAAGAAACAAATTTTTTAAAATCCCTATAAAAATATCAGTGGCTTTTTAAAAAGAAATCAAATACCGGAATGCAAACAGACTCCAACAGAAAACACACCGTCTCCTTCCCCCACCTGGCTCTTCCACTCCAAGAGTGTGGGCTGTGTGTTCTGCTGCTTTTATCGCTACATCTCGAAATCATGTTATTCAACCTTTATCTCTCCATTTTATTTGGTTTTAAAATCATTAATTTATGTATTTATTTTTGACTAGGCAATGCATGCCCGTGGTACAAAAATTCAAAAGGTTTGTAGACGATAAAAGATGTAAGGTTCCTTTTTTTCTTTACCTGTGGCTTACCTACCGGGCAAGGGGGCTGTGGGGTGGGGTCTTGCAAAGCCCATCCCCCAGCCATCTACTCGACTCACCCAGGCCAGGTTGGCCGACGGTACCTGGGGGGGCCCGGCCCCCCTTCTCCCTGCGGAGAGCCAGGCTGGAGAGCGCAATGCGCAGACTCCCCGCTGCAGTGGGCAGAGCCTCCTCAGGCCCGCCCCACTCCTCCCACTCGGTGCTGCTCAGCCTGTTGGGGCAGAAGCTGGGGCCCCGCGGAGGCAGCAGTTGCGGCTTGGGACGAAGGCCGAGGCCCCTCCAGGGTAGGGTCATGACGGGTAGCCGGGAGGGATGGGCTGGGAGCTGGAGGGGAGGCCCAGATGGTCCTGGGCTCCCGGCCTGAGCTGTCTGGTGGGAACCTGAGGGAGAAGGGCAGAGGAGCCACCTGGAAAATGCCCCTCTGGGTAATCCCAGGCCCGGGAAAAGCAGGCACAAAGGTTTGAGGCTCCGCTGACCCCATCCGGAGCTGTCTCTTTGGGAATGTCTAAATCAGAGCTCAGAGAAGGGAAAGTGCCAAAAGGGGGGCAGGGTGGGTGCTAAAGGACAGCAGGGTAGCTACTACCACAGAGAGACGGGAGGAAAGCATAGTCGTTGAAGCTTGAGGGATTTCGAAATCCCAGCTGACCAGCGGTCAGCTTCCTCCTTTTGGGGTGGCGGGCGTGATGCCAGTGGCCCCCGTGATCATAGACAAGGAAACCCAGTGGGTCCCGTCAGCCCCAAGACTGATCTGCTTTCTGTGATGTCCCTCAAAAGCCCAGAACACCCCACACAGTGCCAGCTTTTGTTCCCAGTTTGGAGACCCTGACACACCCACTTTCCCGCCTGGGATCTTCATGCCCCCTGGTTGCCTGGCAAGATGAAGCCTAAACTGATGTATCAGGAGGTAGGTGGATGGGGCCCCAGTGGGGAGGGGCTGGATGCAATGGAGGTGAGGGCTCCCCTGTCACCCCCTACCATCCCCATCATCCCCCAGCTGAAGGTGCCTGTTGAGGAGCCTGCCAGCGAGCTGCCCATGAATGAGATCGAGGCATGGAAGGCTGCAGAGAAGGTAGGAGCCCACCACCACCCTGGGCCTGTCTCAGGAATGGGCTGGGCTGCCCTTCCTGGGCTGACTGACCACCTCCTCCTCCCCACAGAAAGCCCGCTGGGTCCTGCTGGTCCTCATCCTGGCCGTTGTGGGTTTTGGTGCCCTGATGACTCAGCTGTTCTTATGGGAATATGGTGACTTGCATCTCTTTGGGCCCAACCAACGCCCAGCCCCCTGCTATGACCCCTGCGAGTAAGTAAGGGGGCCCCTGGTGGTGTGGGGGAGGGGCCCTAACAGGCCAGGGACACTTAAGACACACCAGGCAGGGCCTGAATTCAACATCCCCCAGTGCCCATGACAGTGAAGTGATCACAGACGCCCAAGTGCACTGTCACAGGTTCTCTCTGTGCCCACCCCCGTCCCCCGACACTGTTCCCATGGCAGCCACAGCATCATCTTCTATCCAGGTTTATAAGGAGAGGCTCACACAGACACATGGCATTTTGCATCCATATCTGTGGACAGACACACACACAGACATACACATACACACCTTCCTTCCACACCTCTAGACAGACAGATGCATGGACACAGAATCACGAATACAGGCACACACAATACACACAGTCTTCCAGCCTCCGTGGGCAGAGAGGGGTGAGCACTCACATCCCAGCCAGTGGTCTCTGGACCCCTGCGACTGATACCGCCCCCCACCCTGCAGAGCCACCCTGGTAGAGAGCATTCCTGAGGGCCTGGACTTCCCCAATGCCTCCACGGGCAACCCCTCTACCAGCCAGGCCTGGCTGGGCCTGCTCGCCGGGGCCCACAGCAGCCTGGACATCGCTTCCTTCTACTGGACCCTCACCAACAATGACACCCACACTCAAGAGCCCTCTGCCCAGCAGGTACCTGGCAACCTGGGTCCTGGCGGAGAGCAGTGGGGCACTGGGAGGCATTGGGGGTGGAGGTGGGGTGAAGGGCTTCCCATGCAGCCCGGGAGACAGGTGGGCATGTCTCACACAGTGGGCTGGACACAGGTGTTTGGAAGCAACTGTCTTCACATGGCCCTCTGGACCGGGGGCGTTTGTCATGGTCATCTGGAGGCCTCTGAATGTCAGGGTGTGGGTTTGGTTACCAGAGATTAGGTTGGCAGATGTTGCTCACCCACGAGCTGCCCTGACCCTGTCACACCAAGAAATGGAAGAGCAGAGTAACAGCCCAGCCTCTAGCCAGGCTGCCGCTTCCCAGCTGTGTGACCTTGGGCAGGTCACCTCACCTATCGGGCTGCAGTTTCCTTATCTGTGGAATGGATCCAGTATATAGCACCTGCCCCTTCTGAGGATGAAACAGGCTAATCCATGCAAATTATAGCATGGTGCCTGACACAGCCCTTTATAAGCGTTTGCTATTATTATATCCTTGTTATGGTCTGTAAACTTAAAAACCATAAAGCTTCAAGGTTTGGAAAGGAACAGGCTAGGTGGATCACCCCTTCACTGAAAAACACAGAAGTTTTCCCTTTTTTCTGCTCTCCACTGCCTCTGTTTGTGAGAAGTGGACTTAAAATTTATTAACACTGTGGAGCTTCTTAAGCACTGCCTTAAAACAAATGACAAAAGTTAAAATGATATGAACTCATACTCCCTCCTGGCTCCCACTGGAGTGGTTCAAAGCACAAAACACAGGCATAGGAGACAGAGGATCAGGGTTCAAACCCTGCTTCACCACTAAGTTCTCCAACGCTCGGTTTCCCCACCTGCACCTCAGGGATTATACTCAGACCTGCCCCACCAATGAGTGGTGAGAATTCAGTGAATTCAGATGTGAAGGAGCTTACGATGGGGCCTGGCTCACAGCAGGAACCAGGGAATCATGGGCTATAATTGGCATCATCAAGCCTCACTCAGACCTTCCGGGACCCCCATCCTGAGCCACACCCCCAACATCCTGTAAGGTGTCTGAAGGCCCCTATGGTGCCAGGCATTGTATCCAAGGCAGGATCTTGGGAAGATCCCTGGAAGGGCAGGAATGGCAAGGAGGCCCTGACCAGGCTCAGTGTCCAGTTATTAAAACGTATTTTTAAAAATGGTTTTAATATCTTAACCTATGAAACTGTCCCTAGGCATACTGGCTAATGTAAAGCCTGCTCACTCCTGATCGCATCTTGAAGCCCAATCTCAAAACAACCCCCCGTGGGGTTCCTGTGTGGGGTTGGAGAGCTGGCTGGTCCAGCCCCTCAAAGGCTCTCCCTTCCCCACAGGGTGAGGAGGTCCTCCGGCAGCTACAGACCCTGGCACCTAGAGGTGTGAAGGTCCGCATTGCTGTGAGCAAGCCCAGCGGGCCCCAGCCCCAGGCAGACCTGCAGACCCTATTGCATAGCGGTGAGCCGGGGGCAGCTGGGGATGGGCTGGGCCTGGGGCTGCCCAAGCCAGCCCCTGACTACCACCCCTGTCTGTCACAGGTGCCGAGGTCCGCATGGTGGACATGCAGAAGCTGACCCACGGTGTCCTGCACACAAAGTTTTGGGTGGTGGACCAGACCCACTTCTACATCGGCAGTGCCAACATGGACTGGCGCTCCCTGACCCAGGTCTGCCTGCCCCCTGCCTACCCACCCTTCCAAGCCACTCCCTGCTCCACAGGATGCTAGGCCTCCGACTGCACCCCTCTTCAATCCCAGAGTCCTCTCTATCCAGTCTCTGCAATGGCTTCCTTCCCATTTCCTGCCAGGCCTCCCTCTATGTATGTCGCCAGATCCAGCCCTCTACTGCCCTCTCCTACTCATGGAAGCCTGGGGCTTCCTGTGGTCCCCAATGACAGCTGCCAGCCCCTCTACAGGGCACTTGAGGCCCTGTCCACCCATTTGGCCTTCATTATTCATTCCCTAAGTGCCTGTTGTAAGCCCAGCCCTGTTCTGGGTGATGCTGGGAACACGCCGGTAACAGACGGACCTCTCGGAACTCCCAGCTCATTGCAGGGATAGGCCAGTCACCAGACAGTGTCAGCCCAGAGGGGTCAAGGCTGGGATGGGGGACCCAACCTGGGGTTTCAGGGAAGGGGTCCCAAAGGAGGTGATAACTAATCTGATACCTGAAGGATCTGCAGGAACCAGCACATGACAGGAAAGAGGGTACAGCTCAGGCAGTGATGATTTGCTCAGTCCCTAATCTCACCAACTCTGCAGAGAGATGCTAAAGACACGGCCGTGGCTGAGACACCCCCAGGTGCCTGTCCTCCCAGTGCAATGGAGAGACCAGTTTGTCACCAGAGAGAGTGATGAGGGAAGCCCAATAGACTGGGAGCCCAGAGGAATGCCTGGCGCAGCCTGGGCAGTCAAGGGAGGAGGAAACTGTCAACCGAGACCTGACAATGAGTAGGAGCTCACTTGGAGGGTAGAAGCATATGCAAAGGTTCAGGAGACCCGGAGCTTTGGAATGACTGGATGATTTCCACCAAAACTTGACTTAAGATATTCGTCTTGAGTCAAGTTCATGCCCATCCCAGGACTTGAGCTGTCGGGGCCTGAGGGTGGAGCTGAGGGGCAGAAAGAGGGGAAACAGGGATAGAGAGAAGGGAAGGAAAGGGGACTGTGGGGGCAGGAAGAGGTGACTGCAGGTATCCTTGTCAACCGTGGGCACCAGGCTACTACCCCGGGCTCAGCACTGCCCTCCCACAGGTCAAGGAGCTGGGCGTGGTCATGTACAACTGCAGCTGCTTAGCTCGAGACCTGACCAAGATCTTTGAGGCCTACTGGTACCTGGGCCAGGCGGGCAGCTCCATCCCGTCACCCTGGCCCCGGCCCTATGACACCCACTACAATCCAAAGACACCAATGGAGATCTGCCTCAACGGAACCCCTGCTCTGGCCTACCTGGCAGTGAGTCTAAAGGAAGAGGGGCCTGTCATGCCTTGGCCACACACCCTCATGACCTCCCATCTATCTAGTCCTGCCCAGTGGTTGGTGGGGAGGGGGTTCCTGACCACTAGCCCTTACTCCTGCTCACTCTGCTTGGGCAGGGGCCTGGACTATGTCCCAACCTCCACAGGCCTCGGTTTCATCCAGAAAATGGGTATCAATATTTACAACCTCTTAGGGCTTGCATGGACCCAGCCATACCCCCCTGTTAGCCCTAAATCTGGTTAAAAATTCCGTTCCTTAGTCACACTAGCCACATTTCAAGTCCTCAGCAGCCACATGTAGCAAGTGACTGCCATATTGGACAGTGCAGATATAGAAACATTTCCATCACTGCAGAAAATTCTATTGGATAACGCTGGCTGTCGCCTGTGGCATACGGAGCACTCTAGACAAGGAACTGCCGTGTTTAGCTGTTGATATTTTCACTAGTTGGGATGGCCAACCTCATCTCATTCAGTTGCCCTAGAGCAAGTCACCTGGCCAAGCCCAGAGTCATTGTGGAGGTCCACACAAATGCACAGATGCATGACTCACTGGGGTCCTGTGCTGCTCCAGTGGTCTCCCACAGGGGACTGAAGTTTCCCTCATTACCATCTCCCCTCTCAGAGCTTGAGTTTGTTTGCTCACCTGTCGTGAGCATGGAGGTAGCTGGGTAAAGGGTCTGGTGTGGCATGAGCATATGAAGCGTGCCATCAGGGTGGGCTGTGAGCAAGTCAGGGATGGGAGCGATTAGAGCAGAGGTCCTGAAACCTGGGCATGCATCAGAATCACTGGGAGGGCTGTTAAAACCCAGATTCCTGGGCCCTACCTCAGTACCCTGATTCAGTATGCCTTGTGCAACGAGGCCCCAAGAATATGCAATTTTAACAAGTTCCCAGTTGATGCTGTTAGTGCTATACCAGGGACCTTACCTCAAGAATAAATTCTGGACCCAGACAGCCTAGGTTCAAATCACGACTCCATTTATCGGCTCTGTGACCTTAGGCAAGTCACCCACTCTGAGCCTCCGTTGCCTTACCTGTGATCGGAGAGTGGCAATCATTCCTCCCCTTTGAGGCTGAGGATTCAGTGAGACCCACAGGACCTGGCTAGTGACAAGCTGTCTGTACATGGGGTCCACTGTGATGGTACCTCTGGCAGGGCACATGTCTTGACTGTCCCCTTGCCCCCAGAGTGCGCCCCCACCACTGTGTCCAAGTAGCCGCACCCCAGACTTGAAGGCCCTGCTCAACGTGGTGGACAATGCCCGGAGTTTTATCTACATCGCAGTCATGAACTACCTGCCCACCATGGAGTTCTCCCACCCACGCAGGTATTGCTGGGGCTCAGAGCAGGGAGCCACCAAGAGTGGAAAAGGATTGGGAGAGGGAGTGATGGGGCCCAGAAAGCAGGCAGGGGGTGCCAAGCCAAGGGGACAGATGGAGGGGAAGCCAGGGGGAGGGAGAGGCAGAGGAGACAGGTGACAGGGAGACGGGGTCTGGGTGCTCAAGACGGGAAAAGGGGAGAGAAAAGGACGAGAATATTGGGGTTGGGGGTAGAGATGGGGAACTGGAGGCTGGAGGCAGGGGCTGCGGGATTTCCAGAGGAAGGAATTAGGGAGCAAGGGCTGGAGACAGGATGAAGGCTTGGGGTTTGGGAGCTAAGAGTTTTCAAATTTGGCGCAGTAGGCTTGTGGTTTGTGATCAGGGATAAGGAGGGAAGATGGATGGGCTTGCGGGGCTCAGAGAAGGTAGTCTTGGAGGCAGCAGACAAGATGATGGGAAAACTGGGTTTGGGGAGCAGGAATGGGAGCCAGAATCAGGGAACAGGGGATATGGGATTTAAGGACCAGGACTTGGAGCCAGAGATGGGGTGGTCTTAGGGTTTAAAGGCTCTCAGAAGCTGAAGTAGGGCCCAGGCCTGGCTCCCTAACGTTGAGGGTGAGGCCTGTGGATAGAACTGTGCTCCGTATCCTGCACCCCCTCCCCAAGGTTCTGGCCTGCCATCGACGATGGGCTGCGGCGGGCAGCCTATGAGCGGGGCATCAAGGTGCGTCTGCTGATCAGCTGCTGGGGACACTCTGAGCCATCCATGCGGGCCTTCCTGCTCTCCCTGGCTGCCCTGCGTGACAACCACACCCACTCTGACATCCAGGTGGTAAGTACCTGCCCCAGACCCAGCCCTCAGCCCCTGTGCCGGGTAATACTGGAGACACAGTGCTCGTGGAGCTCACCTGTCATCTGACAGGGATAACCCAAAGAGAGCCTTGCTGTGATGGGGAGACCATGGGTCAGGGCCTAGATTGGAGGGCCATGAGTAGAGGGCTCAGGGCTTGGATGAGGGGACATGGGCAGAGGGGTCAGGGCCAGGGAAGGAGGGTCCAAAGGAAGCACCTACCCCAGCCTGAGGGGTCACAGAAGACTTTCTGGGGGAAGGGGACATCTCAGGTGAGACCTAAGGGACGAATAGGTGCCATTCTAGAGGGAACAGGTGGCAAATGAGGTGACTAGGTTATTGTCTCCGGCTAGTGTTGACTGATCCCCACCCTGCCGGGCCCTGTTCTGGTCCCGAAGGTTCCCTGGGAAGCAGTGGCGTCCCCAGTCCTGCAGACCTGGCTCCACTCCCCACTACAGACCCTGGGGCTTCTCTAACCACCCCCTGCATCTCCCGCTACTTCCCGTTCTTCTCTTCCCTCAGAAACTCTTTGTGGTCCCTGCGGACGAGGCCCAGGCCCGAATCCCATATGCCCGCGTTAACCACAACAAGTACATGGTGACCGAACGTGCCACCTACATCGGTGAGTGTCCAATCACCACCTGGGGAACAGAAGGGAGGCCCAGAGACCACCATGGGCCCTGACTCTGCTCCCCGCCCCATAGGAACGTCCAACTGGTCTGGCAGCTACTTCACGGAGACAGCGGGCACCTCGCTGCTGGTGACACAGAACGGGCATGGTGGCCTGCGGAGTCAGCTGGAGGCTGTTTTCCTGAGGGACTGGGACTCCCCTTATAGCCATGACCTCAACACAGCAGCTGACAGTGTGGGCAATGCCTGTCGCCTGCTCTGAGGCCTTGCCCAGAGGACAGGCCTCGGCCTGCAAGGCCCCCACGGACCCAGGTGTCCTGGGTTCCGGTCCCTGTCCCCGTGCCCCTGCTTCTGTCTGTCCCGTTGTGGCTCCACAGGCCCCCTTGCTCTCCCACCTCTACCTCCGCCCCCACTGGCCTGACGCTGAGGCCCCAGGATCCAGCCAAGCTGGGGGAGGGATCAGCCCCCCAAAGAAGTGGGGGTGCATGCTGGGCCCCGTGGCCCACCCCCCTTCCCAGGGCAAAGAGGGCCCAAGGTTATAATAAGAAGTAAATAACTTGTCTGTACAGCCTGTGCCTGATTGAGTGGTATGAGGTGGGGTGTCGGGGTAGGGGACAGCCGGCATGGGTCTCTGGTGGGCACATGAGAGTGTGCACTGAGGCCTTAGTATGTGCTTGCCTTGTACTGAGCATATAGTATATAACTGGCATGTGCTGAACCCTCAGTGAGTGACCTGCCTCTGTTGAGCATGCAGCATGTGGCCCAGTGATTTAGCATGTGCTGAGCCCTCAGCATGTGATGGGCACAGCCTGGCATGTACTGAGTCCTCAGCGTGCAGTGCACATGAACTGGCACGTGCTGAGCATGCAGTGTGCAACTGCGTGGCTGGCATGGGCTGAGCCTCATATAGCCAGCATGGGGTACCATGTGCCGCACACTCAGCATGTTCCCAGCCGGATGAGCACACAGTGAACCATTGCCATATCTCAAGCGTGGACTCACGTGTCTAAACACTGGTGCATGCACCAAGTGGGAATTTACACCTGCCAAGTGAATTTACATGTAGCATGTCCCAAGCATGGATGAGTGCATGGCAAGCCTGTAACGTGGCAAGGACAGATCAGCAGACATTGAGAACTTGGCATTTGGCAAGCTTGGATTGGCACCTGCTGAACACAGAATGTTCTGAGGGTGGGTTCTCATGTGCCAAGCATAGTCTCCCTCCCAGTGCCATGGCAGCCCAGCCCCCAGCCTGAGCCAATGGCTGACGGGTGCAGCATCAGAGAACAGGGTTTAGACACCCAGCCCAAACCCCACCCCAGTGCCAGGCCAGCCCTCACTTCAGGTAGGGAGGACAGGTATGAGGCAGGGCTGTGAACAGCTCTTTATTGAAATAGGCAGAGGCAACAGGGCCGAGGATGTGCTCAGGGCCAGCAGGGTGCAGCCCCCTTCCTGCTTTACTTGGGCCAAGGGGGCCACAGGCCTGACGCCAGAGCCCTCCTGTGTTTGGGGGGGGGTGCAGGCATGCATCGTGGGCAGGGGGAGTGAGAATTCTGGACAACAATCTTTCTGTAAGAATAATTTGTGGGTTCAGGAGATGGCTCTGAGGAGGGGATGTCAGCCCAGCTAACGCAGCCCCCAGTGATGGGCAGGGGTGGGGTCACCATCAATGGTGCCCACTGACGTGCTGCAGAAAGCTGGTGGCCCGGGGCAGACTGTGTGGGTGAACGTGGCGGGGCGGGAGCCCCTGAGCCCGTGAGCCCCTGATGCCCTCCAGGGTCCAGTCCTCACTCAGCCATTCCCCAGGACAGCTGCTAGGGTCGAAGAGCTCAGGGCCTGGCCTCTGTGGGGGAAAAGAGGGCATCAGCCAAGAAGCCACCAGCCCCCCCTTGTGGATGCCCTCCTGTCCCACTTGAACCCTTGTCACTTCCAGAGGGCGATTCTGTACCTTTGCAACCCTCATCACATCCTGGGGGCTTTGATAGTGTGTGCTGAGACCACAATGTGTCCTGAGGGTGTATTAGTGTCTGCTTTGTCACATCTTTTTGAGGATCAGTGAGCATGTAACAGAGGCCTTGTTCTTAGCACTGGGCCTTTATCACTTCTTACAGGTAGATTACTGTGTTCTGAGTTTTTACACAGCCTTATGGCAGATTAGTATGTGCAAAACCTTGTCGCATCCTAATTACATCCTAAACATGGGTGTGTGTGGAGCCTCGTCACATCCTGAGAGTCGGCTAATGTGAGTTGGACTCAAAGTCAGCTGCAGGCAATGCAGATGTGTGGGACCCAAGGCCAGGTTCACTGTACCCCCACCCTGGTGCTCTGGGGGAGGCCCTAACCCTAGCGCCACCTGCACCCTGCCCGCCCACCTGGCTTACCTCAGCATCAATGGTCATGGCCTTGATGTCTGGCCCATCCCCGTCTTGCTGCAGGATGGTGGTCGGCTCGGCAGAAGCCCCAAGGTGCTCTCCTTCCGCCCAGCCATTGCCCCGGCAGGGCCCATCATCCTCTGGTGAGGCCTGGCTCAGCCGGATGAGGTTGCTGAAGTTGGAGTCAGACTTGGAGCCTGTGGGCGGCTTGCGGGCCTTGTGGCGGCTGACCAGGCGGCTTCCATAGAAGGCCAGGATGGGCTTGGGGCCCGAGTCGGTCACCCGATGGCCAGCAGTGGCTGCCTTGAGTGGGGCCAGCACATCGGAGGTCTCACCCCACAGCCCACAGCCCACCTCCTGCAGACTCAGGTCATCCAGCTGGTCGATGGCCCGCTGCACGCCTGGTGCCTTCTCCTCTCTGAAGAAGGGCCCGCTTCCCACCACACCGCCCAAGCCCACGGCCTCCTTCTCCTCAGCCAGACGGTAGTAGGGGGACCCGTCTTCTGCAGCGGCCACTGTGGGCGCAGGGGGCTTGCCCTCCACCTGCAGTGAGAGGCGGCAGCTGCGCAGTGACAGCTGGTAGTAGTGGGTAGTCTCATGGGCACTGCGCAGCTGCTGCATGGACACAAAGGGGTGGCGCAGGGCAGCGCTAGGACTGATGCGTTCGTGTGACTCCCAGGTCAGCATGCGCTTGATCAGCTCCACCATGCTCTTGAGGTCAGCGTGCTCGGCCAGCACCTCACGGTCCGAGAAGGTCAGCCGACTGGCTGCCCCGCTGCCATTCACTGTCTCAATCTGATCCAGTGACTTGAGCATATACTTGCGACGCTCCAGTGGGTGCACCTAGTGGGACACAGCAAGCAAGGGTTGACAGGGAGTCCAGGCCCTGGGCCCCAGGCACTCCTGCAGTGGGGCTCACGTATGAGCTCCCCACAGCTTCCAGTCTGCCCTCCAATCTGGCCCAGAGCTCTCTTGTTACTTTGAAGTTTATGCACCTGAACCCCGACTTCCAGTTCTGCCTATGATCTAACTTGGAGCCCTCTTGCTGCTGGGAGGGCCACACCTGCTCCCTAACACCAAACCCCCTCTAGTCAAATCCAGAGCCGTCCTCCTGCTGCAGGAAGGACACCTGACCGTGTTCTTTGGTCCTGTCATCTAACTCAGAGCTCTCACTCACTCAAGTTTCACACCTCACCCCAGAACCACCAGTGCCCAGAGCTGTGGATCCAGCTGCTACCAGCCACTAGTAGAGAGAGTGCCCTAAACCTCTAGTCCTCCTTGGAATCAAACCCAGATCCCTCTTGCTGCTACAGCCCTCATAACCAATCCTAGCCTTCTGGGCCTCCCAATGGTCGAACTTTCTGGCCACACTAGTTTGACAACCCCCAGGCAAGGAATTATCAGAGGAGCTGCCATATACTTTTAGTCCCACCTTTGGTCTCACCCAGACCCCTCTTGCTGTGACAGCTCCCAAGGCTGGCCCAAACTACCAGTCTTCGCTGCTATCTCACCCAGACTCTTGATGCACACGTGTGATGGCTGCAGCCACAGAAGTAGCAGACAGGCTGACTTAAACTTCCAGTCCCACCTGGGGCCTCTCTCAGGTCCCTCACACTGCACGAGTTTGATGACCCTAGATCTGAAGCTGGCAGAGGAGCTGCTCTATCCTTTGTGTCAAACTTGTGGTATAACCCAGACCCCTCTTGCTACAGCTGCCCCTATATCTGACCCCCAAACTTGCAGTCCTCCCTGCAGTCTCACCTAGATCTGTCTTGCTTCAGCAGCCCCCAGAGTGACCCTCAAACTTCTAGTCCCACCTTTCCTCTCACCCAGAGATCTCTCTTGCTGTGACAATCCCCACAGCTGTCCTCAAGCTTCCAGTCCTCCCCGGATTTTTTCTTGATGTGACAGCCCCCACACTGACTGCCCTCACCCCCCCACCCCCACCCCGCTACCTTGGTCTCAGCCAAGTAGTCGGCTGAGGACTTGAGCTGCCAGGGGTTGCTGGTATCATGGTGAGGGTTGCGCTTGAAAAAGTGGTGGGCCTTGCGGGCGGCGTGCAGCAGGTGGGGCTTGGGCAGGCCCTGGGTCTCACAGATGTAGCGCACCTGGTCGTACTCGTTGTTGCCCGGGTAGAGCGGCCAGCCCAGGTGTAGCTCGGCCATGATGCAGCCCAGGGACCACACATCCACTTTCTCACAGAAGGGCAGCCCCAGCAGAATCTCGGGGGCCCGGTAGAAGCGCGACTGGATGTACGGCTCCTTCACGTAGCGCACCTCACTGAAAATGCTGGCTGAGCCAAAGTCGATCACCTGTGTGGGGGTAGAGAAGCCAGTGGGCAAGGTGAGGGCAGGGACATTCACTCTGGGCCTTCCCTGGCGTCTCTCCCCAGTGTCTGTCTTCATCTGCCATCGGACTGTTGGTCGCTGTGACTATGAATCTTTATCTCTTGTTTATGTCCCAATCTGTCTCCTCCAGCCTTTGTCTCTGGTTTATATGCCTGTGTCTCTGTCTCTCTTTGTCTCCACTAGAGGATGCCTGTGAGGGTTAGCACCCCTCTCT
This sequence comes from Hipposideros armiger, assembly GCF_001890085.2. Lineage (NCBI taxonomy): Eukaryota > Metazoa > Chordata > Mammalia > Chiroptera > Hipposideridae > Hipposideros > Hipposideros armiger. Next base: position 406,458 of record NW_017732217.1, read on the forward strand.
TTATTTCTCACCCTACACCTTGTCCATCAGCAAACCTTGTTGGCGCCACCTTCTGAACAGATCAAGAATCTGCGCACTGGGCATCTCAGCCACAGCCCTCACCCTGGTCCTGTCCTCCGTCCGTCATCTCCTGCCTAGACTGCTCTCCCCGCTCCTCCAGTCTGCTCCTCACATGCACCCTGAGGGATCCTGTGAACACCTGAGTCAGGTCATGTCCCTCTCCTCCTGTGGCTTTATACCACATCCTATGATTACACATCCTATGATAAAAGCCAAAGCCCTCATTGCAGCCCCAAGGCTCCTACAATCTGCCCCTTCCCCTCTCAGCCCTCAGCTCCTCCCACTTTCCCCGCTCATTCACCCCCAGCCACATGGTTCTCTCACTATTCCGTAAACAAGCCAGACACATGCCCAGCTCAGGGCCTTTTCACTGGCTGTTCGCTCTGCCTGGAATGCTCTTCCGTCAGATGTCCACATGGCTCCCCCTCTCACCTCCCCAGATCTTGACTCATGTCACCTTCTCAGTGAGGCCTCCCCCCGGTCATCTCATCAAAAACAGCACCCCCTACTCTTCCTATCCCCCTTCCTGGTCCTCTGCTTTTCTCCACAGCTCTTAACACCATTTCACAAATTATATCTTTTACCTTTTTATCGAGTTCATTATTTCTCTAACCAACTAGGATGTCAGTCCCATGAGGGCAGGATTTTGTCTGTTCACTGTTGTGTCCCTAGATGCCTAGAATAGTGCTTGGCACAGAGCAGTAAAGAATGAATGAATGAATGAATGAATGAATGAATGAATGAATGAATAAGCTTTTTATCCATAATTTTCTTTCTCCCTCTCGTTCTTTCTTTGCCTCTTCATGACTTGTCTGTGTCTCTCATCTCTCAGCATCAATCTCCATCTCCATCTCTGTGTTGCCCACTAGAAAAACACCTCCTGACGCCCAGGTTCTCCTCATCATCAAGCACTGTTAACACCCACAGGCCCTTGTACATGGCAGGAGCTTGACGAACACCTGTTGAACTAACGCTGTGAATGGCTAAAAGTCCTTGTCTCTCCGATGCCTCTGGGAGGAGCTATCTGCCATTTTTACTCTGAATCTCCAAGACTCTATCTTAGTCCCTACCTCAGTTTCCCTCTCCGAGTCCCTCTGCTTTTCTTGTTTGTTTGTTTGTTTGTTTGTCTGTCTGTTTGTTTGTTTGTTTTAGCTGAGCTATCCTGCCACCTGTTGGCAGCTCAGCGGCAGCTCAGCTCGGGCCTATGTGGGAATCGAACCGGAGACCCTGTTGCTCAGAGCTCGCACGAGTCCCTCTGCTTTTCATTCAGCCACCCCTCACCTTCTATTTGAGGAAGGCGGTAGGACAAAATGGTCATTAATTTGAAAGCAGAATACCAAGGCCTGAATCTCAGAGAGCTTGAGTTACCCTGGGCACTCAGTGTTCGTGGGATTCATTCATCCATCCATTCATTCATTCATTCATTCCACAAACACAGTAGGGGTGCCAACGCTGGCCAGGTGTTATGGATCTGTCCTGTCGGTCTTCTGCTGTATTTGTGGGAGTCTCTCCTTCTCTGGGTCCCTGTCCTTTTCTTTCTCAGAGCAGAATGCTCTGCCTCTTCCAGTCTCTGTATCACTCTGCGTCTGACATTTAGCACAGACTCCATGACAGTGCTGTGCTGGGAGATGCCAAGGACACAGTGGTGACCAAAACTGCCCTGGCCCTGCCCTCTTGGTGCTCCTAGTTCAGATCCATCACCAGACAGTAGTAACAAACGCAGAAGCAGACAGAGGGGTCAGGGGAGGGGCGGAGGAGCCCAGGGGCTTGTGACAGCGCAGAGGAGGTGCCTCTGTGCACCCAGCACAGGGTCAGGCCCAGAGCAACCATTCAGCAAGTGTCTGTTGACAAACTTACTGAGATGAGGAATGGTGCTGCCATCCTTCCAGCCGGTTGGGCCAGCAGGCTTTTGTCCCCACTCAAGTTCTCTCTTACACTTCATGTAAGATCTGTCAGCAAATCCTGTTGTCTCCAGCTCTAAAATCTACTCAGACCCACCCACATTCCTCCTCCCACTACACCAACTCCAGTCCCACCAACCCACATCTCCCACCTGAACTGGTGCAGTCACCTCTCACTGTCTTCCTGCTCCTGCCACCTCAGTCTGTTTCCCTCACAGCCAGGGGGGACCTGTGAACACCTGAGTCAGATCATGTCCTCCTCTGCTCAGGGTCTTCCGGTGGCTCCATCTTACACAGAATAAGACCTAAGTCCTCACTGCGGCCCACAAGGCCCTGTACAACCCTGCCCCTTCATCTCCCTGCTCCCTTTTCCTTCCTCTTCACCTCAGTCACTCAGTCACACTGGCCTCCTCAGTACTTCTCAAATACACACACACACACACACACACACACACACACACACGGCTCACTCCTACCTCAGGGCCTTTGCACTGGCTATTCCTTCTACCCAGATTCCCTGCCCCAGATGTCTACATGGCTCCCTCCCTCCTTCAGGATGTCCCTCAAATGCCACCTCAGTGAGGCCTCCCTGACACTATGTAAAGTTTTACTCATCACCACCCCCATCCCCACATCAATACCCCACATCTTCCTCTTCCCTACTTCATATTTTCTCCTCACTCACATACCATATTATACTCATTTATCTTGGCGACACTATCTCCCCAATAGAATGTCAACCCCACAGGACAGGGCTGGGCCAGAGGAGCTGAGCTAAGAATTGAACAAAAACAAGGAGACCTTAGGGCTAGGATGGAAAGGGTGTCAGAATCGGGACAGGGAGTTGGGGAGGATTTCAGGGCCAGGAGGTGGACAGGGAGGGGGGACCTCAAGGCTGTGAGGTGGGACAAGGGAGACCTCAGTGTCTGGAAAGCCCACAGGACTGAGGGAGGCCATGAGGAGACAGGAAAAAGGGACGCTGCGGCCCCTGGGCAGCCCCTCACCTTGACCCTGAAGGGGCAGCGGGTCTGGTCCACCAGCATGATGTTTTCGGGCTTGAGATCGGCATGGATGATGGCCAGCTCCTTGAGCCGGGCCAGGGCTCTGAGCACCTGCAGGGTGACCGTGCGGATGTGACGGGCAGGGAGGGGCACGAAGTTGTTCTCCTTCTGGAATTCAAAAAGGTTTTGCTCCAACAGCTCGAAAACCAGGTAGAACTTGAGGGTGTCATGGAAGAACTCGAGGAAGCGGATGACGTGGGCCTCCTCGGGGTCCAGGCCCCTCATACAGCGCAGCAGCTTCAGCTCGTTCTTGATGATACGGTTTCGATAGGCATCGTTCTTGAGGATCTTGATGGCCACCATCTCGCCTGTGCTTCGCCGCCAGCCCTTGGCCACCTCCCCGAAGGTGCCCTTGCCCAGCACCTCGATGATGTCATAACAATCAGTCTCGGACTGGATGGTGGCCATGGTGCCCCTGCTGCCAGACACCGCCCTGCCACCACCCACTCCCCACAGCCTCTGCCTCCGAGGCCTCCCAGGCCCCCTTCGCCACCGGCCCTGGGGTCCCCCCAGTGGGGGAAAGAGAACTGCACTCGTGCCTCCCCCTTCGAGGTTAGCACCCGCCTCTCTAGCACCCTCCAGCCTCCTGGGCCACACTGCGAGTCTGCCAGGGGCTGCACCCCTCCCCCGAAGCCCTCCTGGCTTGGGATGAGGGGCCCCACACCACCTCAAATGGGTTCCAGCGTTGCTGAGTGGCTCTGGTTCTGTTGTTGGAGACCTGAGCCCCTGGCTGGAATGGGGGTGGGGTGGCAGGTTGAGCCCCCTCCCCCACCCAGTGGTGGAACACTGAAGAGGCTGGACAGGTGAAAGGTCAACTGAGAGTCTGATGGTGAACCTCAGGCAGAGGAATGGGACATTCCTAAACAGAGGTGAGGAAAAGCAGGCTTTCGGAACTAGGGGTGTGTGTGTGTGTGTGTGTATTTCAGAAAACATCTGCCCCAGCCTGTGGCTGACATGGGGTAGGTGTGGCTGAGGCAGAGCCAGGTTGTAAAAGGTCTTGAATGCCAGGCTAAAGAGTCTGGACTTTGTTCTCGGGGCACTGGGGAGCCACAGGCGGCCTTTGAGCAAGGGAGGGAAAGGTCCGATATGAATGTCGGAAAGCTACTGTGTGAAGAGTGGGTTGGAGGGAGCAAGAATAGGAGAGTTGAGGAGTGTGGGAGAAGGCTGGGGGATGAGACACTCCCAAGGCCAGAAGGCCAGGCTATGGGACTGCAAGCTATAGGGAAGAGAGTAAGCCATCCAGGACAAGGTCCAGGACTCTGGCCTTGGTAATGGTGGAATGGTCTCTGAGATAGGGGCATGGACAGGAGCACTTTGGGGAAGAGGATGCTGAGGTCAGATTAGGAAATTTAATACTGAAATGTTTAAGTAGGTATTGAGTGCTTTATAAGCCTTATCTGATCCTTACCACAGACATCTTAATAGCTCCATTTAATGGAAGAGAAAATCAAGGCACAAAAAAGGTTTAAAAATGCCTAAGGTCATCCAGCTGGGTGCCAGAGTCTGGCTCTAGAGCCAAGGTCTGAACCACCACCCCACACACCCTTCTAGGACCCAGGAGAGAATTTGAGAATTATTACACAGAGGTGAGGAATGAAAGCCTCTGGGACAGGTCCAGAGTAGGTGTGAGGGTGCATGACAGCCTGGGAAAAGCCCTGAGTGTTCAAGGGACATGAGGAGAGAGAAGCGTGGAAAAGAGGGAGAAGAAAGTGTTCAGGAAAGAGGGAGAGGCCCTGAGAAATCATGACAAGAGAGACAGAGGAAGCCACTGACATGACCACAGAGAGGTCACTGAGGATACTGACAAGTCAGCCATGGTGAGAGGAAAATCCCAAATGTTAGGGGGCTGGTCAAGGGGTATGCACCATGAGGGCAGATCATTCTTGCCATGTTCAGTGAGAAAAAAGAGAAACAAGGGGAGTGACTCAAGGGGAGGCCAGCTTGAAGGGAGAAGGTGCTAGAGTGTAAGTGGGTGGTCTATGACAGCTCATGGGCACGACCTTCATCCTCTAGAATGGGAGGGTGGAGATGTGAAGAGTGGATATGGGGACGTCAGGGGGAGATTTGGGACTGGACGGCATGTCTCCTGGGGCATGGCAGAGAGATGTGGGGGAGTCTGGAGGCCCTGGTGGGGGCTTAGGGGCTTAGGGGGGTTGGGTCCCTAGGAACTGAGGCCCAGCCCCAATGGAGGCTGAGCATCCTGGGACCTAGTCCTAAGAGGCAGCCAGGTGTCTGGGGTGAGCTCTGAACCCACAAGCCTGGAGAGGGACCAGGAGGGACCTTCTCGGGTGGGGCCAGGTGGACAGAACAATCAAACCAGCCAGACAGGAAAAGGACAGCCAGGATGGGGAGGTGCTCTTGTTGGTTGAGAAGTGGCCAGCAGAGGGCAGGTGGGTAGCAATCCTTCTGCTCTGTTAGGGCCCCTGGGGCTGTCCTGGCCAGAGAGGATTCCCCCAGGACAGGTGGAGTCCACAGCAGCATGGTCCCAAAGCTGTGCTCCACGGGGGAACTTCCCAGAGTCCTGCGCAGAGGACCCTGGGATTTCTGAAGGGCCAGGGCAGGCCCTCCTTCCACTGGGCCCATCCCAAGGCCTCTTTGACTCTCCTCAGACCATGGGTAGCCTCTGTCTCCCAGCCACAGGCTCCCCTCAGGCCAGGCTTAAGTCCTCCCTCCTTCCTTCTTGGGAGCTCCTTTCTCTGCAGTCTCCCCACTCTCCCTTGTCCCCGCCATACACAGAGGAGACCAAACACAAGGCAACCTCTGGATTATTTATTTACATGTCTTGGCAAGATACAGGCACGAGGCCTCCCCTGCTCTGCCCCATCAGTCACCCACCTCCCGGCCCTCTGAGGGTTAGTGCTGGTTATCTCACACACAGAACAAGGGGGCAGGATGGGAAGACAGGAGGTGGAGTCTGCCCAGGGGCTTCAGATGACAGCAGCCTGAGCCCCCTCCATCCTGGTGGGGCCTGGAGGCCCTGTCTCTGAAAACCCCACACTGGGCAGCCGGACCCGGAATCCACCCTCTTCCCGGTCTCTACTCCCACTCCGGGCCTTGGGGCTTAGGGACACCCTGGGGAAGCGGAACTTGGGGGACTTCTCCCCACCAGGGGACTTAGAGGCTGCTTCGCCCTCCTGCCCCCGAGAGGCCTTGGAAGTAGCCAGGCCCACACGGGGCAAGCGAACTCGGAGGCGACCTCGGCGCCCAGAGGCCCCTTCCCCACTACCCTCCTCTTCTTCTTCATCCTCAGGGCTAGGGGAGCCTTCCCCAGTGACAGCCTCACTCTGGCTGAAGCCTACACGGGGAAGTCTGAGTTTTGGGCTCTTGGCCTTGTCACCCTCCTCAACCCCCTCCTTGGCCCGCACCAGGCCAAACCGGGGCAGCCGCACCTTGAGCTTGTGTCCAGCGTCCCCCTCGCCCTCTACTACCTGGTACTCGGCATGGCTGCCCACGGCAGGCGGTGAGAGCTCCACATCGGGTAGTGAGAGGTGAAAGGTGCGTTCAGCTCCTGGGGGCTGGTCCCTAGGTCCCTTGTCCCCGGCACCAGGTCTGGCCCCCAGTGTGGGCATCTTCAGCCTCAGCCCACCCTCGCCTGTGGCTGCCTCACCCAACTGTGCCTCTCGGCTCAGCCCCATGTCCAGCTCAAGCTGGGGCACTGTCACAGTGGGCATTTTAAAGACACCCTCACCCACCAATAGCTCACCACTGGCCACCTGGGCTCCAGGCAGAGACAAGGTAACCTGAGGAACCTGGACCCTGTAGCCTGCTGTGCCCTCTGCTGAAGGGGGTGCACTCTCGGCCTGCTGCCCAGAGGTGGCACCCAGGCCAGACTCCCCGAAGCTGGTCAGCTCCACCTGGGGCAGGGAGATGCCCAGGGGCATCCTCAGCACCCCCTCCTGGCCCTCAGTGCCTGCCTGCCTGGTTGTGGACACTTGCAGTCCTGAGAGCTGTACTCCACTGACAGCTACAGCCCCCTGGACTCCCTTTTCCTCTTGGGGCCCCAGCGTGACCAGCTCCACCTCAGGGATCTTAAGCTGTCCGCCCAGGACCTCTGGCTTATCCCCCAGGCTGACATGCCCACCCTGGATTTCCACTTCCTTCCCCCGAGCCAGCCCAAAGGAGGGCATCTTCAGCTTGGGCATCTTGACTTTCCCATCCCAACCCCAACCCTTGCCCTCCGACTCAGCCACCCCTGTCACTAGTTCTCCCTCCTCAGTATCCCGACCTCTGACCCCAAACTTGGGCAGGGCGAACCTAGGCCCCTTGAGCTTGACATCGGCCCCTGCCACCTCCACCTTGCCTGTGGGCAGATGGGCATCTAGGCTGAGCTGCGGGATGGACAGATCAAGTGCAGGCAGCAGGCTTGCCTCCCCTGCCCCTTTGGCTTCACCCTCTGTCCCCACCCGAGCCTTGGGAAGTGAGATGGCAAACTTGGACACCTTCAGCTTGGTGGCTCGCCCAGTCCCCTCAGCCTCTGCTTTGGCCACCTTTGGCCCTGAGAGTCCAAATTTGGGCAGGGAGAACTTGGAAGAGGGTTTGACTTTCATCTCCATCACCTCTACCCGCCTTTCCTCGACTTCCACTGCAGGAAGCTGTGGAGTGACGATCTCAACCGAGGGCATTCGGAAGACCATTTCCCCGACCCCTGCTGCCGCCTTGCCCTCTACCCACTCCACCTTGCCTTCTGCCCGTTCCACCTTGCCCACTTCAGCCACTGGGACCTGCCCCTCCAGGCTGAGTACCCTTGGCAGGTCTAGTTCCACTGAGGGCAGTGTAAGAGAGGGGACGCCCACACGAGCCTCACTGTCTACCTTTGGCTGCAGACAGGGAAGTGTCACCAACTTCCCTGAGACCTCAGCCCCTGCCTCACCTGGCTTGCCTCGTGACGGGGACCCTGCCCTCCCTAGTTTGGGCATGGTCATCTTGGGCATCTTGAAGCCAAATTCTACCCCCTCTGCCTTCTCTGCCTTGGCAGCTTTTAGCTGCACCTCAGGAGCCTTGGG
>NW_017732217.1:415276-449701 GCF_001890085.2 Hipposideros armiger
TTCGGGAGCTTCATCTCAGAGACTTTCGGCAGCTGCACCTCCGGGAGGTGCACATCGGGCACGGCCATCTCGGGCACCTTCGGGACTTTCATCTCGGGGAGTTTCATCTCAGAGACTTTGGGCAGCTGCACCTCTGGAAGTTGCACCTCTGGCACGGCCATCTCCGGCACCTTTGGGAGTTTCATCTCTGACACTTTTGGGAGCCCCACTTCTCGGAGTTGTACTTCTGGAAGAGCTACCGCAGGCACTTTCGGGAGCTTGACCTCAGGGGTCTTGGGGAGTTTCTTCTCAGGCCCCTTGGGTACCTTGACCTCGGGTGCCGAGACCCCAATGCCAAAGGAGGGCATCTTGATGGTAGGCAGCTTCAGCTTGCTCTCAACAGCAGCTTCAGGGGCAGTGGGCCGGGGTTCCAGGAGAGAAAGCCCGAAGGTGGGCATTCGAAGTCTGGGGCCCTTCACTTTGGCCTCAGGGCTGCCCTTGGCCACCTTGAGCTCAGCCACTTCCTTTGCTCGAGCCCCAAAGCGAGGAAAACTGAGGCGGGGCATCTTCAGGGCCACTTCAGGTGCCTCTTCTCGAGCCTCCACCTCCATGCCTGGCAATGCCAGGTCCACCCCCACAGTAGGTGCTGCCACTTCCAAGGTGGGCACCATCACCGCCTCAGCCCCTTCCCGGGTCTCCAGGCAGGGTAGTGTGGGCAGAGTGGGCAGCGAGGGCAAGGTAGGCAGCTCCACTTGGGGGACCTGGATCCCTACAGCCACAGGCTCCACAACGGGTGCAGCCGGGGCTCCTAGCCCAAAGGTTGGCAGGTGGATGGCAAAGCCAGTGGCTGCTTCCGCTGCAGGGGCCACCTCCCCCAGTCTCTTGGGGGCTGGGACCTGGGGGACACCCACTTCAGCGCCTGGCAGTCGGGGCCCAACCAGCTCCACCTGGGGGGCTGTGAAACGGGCTCCTGCTGCCACCTCAGCCTCTGCTTTGGCCTTCCTGGGTGGGGGAGCAGCAGCAGCCAGCCGGGCTGCCTGGGCCTCTTCGGCCACTTCTCGGACTCGCAGCCGGGGCAGCTGGAGGCGCCGGCGGGTGGGGGCGGCTGGGACAGGACCCTTGACAGCCTCAGCTTTGAGGCCCCGACGCAGACGGGAGAACTTGGGGAAGGAGAATTCGACGTCAACGGGGGCCAGGTCTGCAGGGGCCCCCAGGGCCCCGGGCACCACCATCTTCTTCTTCTTCACAGGGGACAGACTCTGGATGTTCTGGGGAGAGAGGAGAGAGGCGGGAGGCGGTGGGACAGTGGGAGGCCTGTGGTGGACAAGGGGAACCCCATCTGATATTGTTCCAGGCTGGGGATGTGATGGATTGAGCATCTTTTTCCCAAAACCATCCTGACTTCCTGCTGTCATTTCACCATTACTGCCCCTGAAGGCAAAGACATTCATTTAGAATCTTATAGTGAGTCAACAGGAGTGTAGAAACTGGGACCCAAGACTTCTAGGTCCTTATCCAGGATTTTCCTCAATACCCTCATTCTAGAAATGGGGAAACTGAGGCCTAAGGAGGGACCCTTGTCCAGGGTCACTCAGCAGTAAGGGAGGGGCAATCAGGCTTGATCGTGGCATCCCGATTGAAGTCCCCTGGTTCAGGACCCCTACAAGCCTGGAGCTGAAGGTGGGGATGCTTCTTCAAAGCAGGTGAGGGCCCTGGACTGGGATGGGTGGGTTCTCCTTCCCAGGGAGGAGTTTAGGGGCAGGGAACAGGAGGTAAAGAGTGGGATTAGCGTTTGGTTAGTGACAAGACAGAGGGTAAGGCTGGCCCACGGTGTAAGGGAGTGGGGATCACGGCGCAGAGACCGGATCGCTGGGGCAGTCCAGCGCCTGGGCCGGGCTAAGCACGCGTACCAGCTTGGCCACCTTGGCCCGAGGGCCCTTGATCTCGTAGCCAGACACCGTCCCGGGCCGTAGCGCCAGGTCTCCGGTGGGTACAGTGCGCTTCAGGCAGAAGGAGACCTTGTAAGGCTCGGCGCATTGCAGCAGGCGTAGTGCGTCCTCATACTTGAAGTTCTCAAAGAACACGCGGGCGCTCAGCAGCTGGTCCCCTGCAGGCGAGGTGGAGGTGAGTGGAGTGTAGGCATCGCCCATCTCCACTTGGGCCTGGTTCTGCCCACTTCCCGGAAGCCGGCAAAGCGAGGCCCCGCCCAAAAATTTGGCTCCGCCTATCCCCCCAGAGCAGGATTGAGATGCAAAGTTCCTCCCTGTTTGAGGTGGGAACACTTAAGAAGGAAGCCCTTGGCCAGCAGAGTGACGTGTTGGTTAACAGCTGGCTTGGGACGACAGAGGGCCCCGGTTCGGATCCCACATATGCGGGCCAGTGACACTGCCCTCTACAGCTAAGATGCTGAACAACAGCTCAACCTGGAGCTGGGCTGCCATGAGTTGCCGGCCACCGCGTAGGCTGCAGCCACTGCTGCAGTGGGTTGCCATGGGCTACTGTGTGTAGCCAGCAGCCAGCATGAGCGGCCAGCAGCTGCCATGAGCAGCCAGTGACAGAAGCCAGTGACTGATTGCCTCGACCTGGAAGAGCGCGATGATGGTGCCAACTTGGGCCAGTGAAGCAACGTCCTCCACAACTAGACTGAAGAACAAAAGGACAGCATCTTGTCTGTTCCCCTTCCCCAATTCCCCAGTGCTGTTCCCATCCCCCAATTCCCCAATAAAAATCTTTAAAAAAAAAAAAAGAAGGAAGCCCCATCGCATGGCCTTAGCTCCGCCTCCCTCACTGGGCAAATCCACAACAATTCAGGCCACTCCTGTTGCCTATCCACTCCCCTTCCTATCCTCACATTTCAGACACTGACTTTGCTTCCTTTACTTAGAGACCAGAATCAGAAGAGCTCTCAGCCCATTGTTCACCCCCGCTGCTCCTGTGGTGATTTACTCTGCTCTCCACCTGTTCCTAGGGATTAACTGTCCCACTCCAGCTCAGGTCAGTTCCTCCAGCAATTCTCCCCTCTCCCCCCACATCATCGATTGTCCTTCTCTTCTACATTATTCCCATCACCATACAGCATCCCATTATTTCTTACATAAGAAAGGCTGTCTTGACTTCACTCCACCTGAAGCTACTGCCGCGTTTATTTCTTCACCTTGATGGCAAAAGGCACTTAGTTGTCTAGCGGCATTATTTCCACTTTTCTAATCACACTTCTGACACCCCATCCCAGAATGTTGAACTGCTCCTCTCAAAGTAACATGCAGTCACCTCTGTGTATGTAGCTAAGTCCAATGGTCAAGTCCTAGACTTGACCCCTCAGCCTTTGACCCAACTTCACTAGCCAATCTACTTCTTTTCTCCATCTATATGCTCTACTCACCCCTTCTGGAAGCTCATCCAGATTCAGGAGTTTAAAGGTTATAAGTATGCTGACAACTCCCAAATGTATCCCTCCCACCCAGCACTTTCCCCTCCATCCTAGAGTTATATATCAATTGCTCTTCCATATCTCCACCTTGGTGTCCAAAAGACACCTCTCATTTAACTAAGTAGATCCAAACTGTACTTCTGGTCTTCCTCCAAACAAGCTCCAGCCCCAATAGTCTCCATTTGTGGGGCTACCAACTCCATCCTCCTTGACCCCTCTCTCTTTTTTTTTTAAAGATTTTATCAGAGAATTGGGGAAGGGAACAGCGTTGGGGAATCAAGGAAGGGGAACAGACAAGTTGCTGTCCTTTTGTTCTGCAGTCTAGTTGTGGAGTACGTCGCTTCACTAGCCCATGTTGGTATTATCATTGTGCTCTTCCTGGGTGAGGCAGTCGCTCGCCGGCCATTGGATGGCCAATCAAGGTGGCTCACAGCAGCTCATAAAAGCTCACGCCAGCTGCCAGCCAGCCCCACTGCCGCCTACGCCATTGCCAGCGATTCACAGCAGCCCAGCTCCAGGTCGAGCTGTTGTTCACCATCTTAGCTGTAGAGGGCACAGCATCACTGGCCCTAATGTGGGATCCGAACCGGGGCCCTGATGCTCAGAGCTGGTGTCCCAAGCCAACTCCTAACCAATGAGCCACTCGGCCGGCCCGCGACATCTCTCATTTCATCACACCTCGTATCCAGTCCTGAAGGCTCCTCCTCCAAAATATATCTAGAATCCAAACCCTTCTCTTCATTTCCAATAACATTGTTTTGGTCCCAAGCATCACCATCTTTTACCTGGATAATCACAGTAGCCGTTTTGTTGGTCTCCCTGCTCCCCGCTTTGCCTCCCTACAGTCTTATTGCTAATACAGTAGTTCAACACAGTCAGTTCTCCACTCATAACCCTCCCAGATTAAAAGTCAAAGTCCTCACTATGGCCTTTAAAGTCTTCTAAAAACATCCCTTTCTCTAACCTCTCTGGTCTCATCTCTTACTCTCCTCTTCACTGACTCTATGCCATCCACACTGGCTTCCTCGCTACTCTTCCAACAAGCCAGGTACTCTCCCACCTTGCAGCATTTGCAATGGCTGTTCTGCCTGCCCAGAATGTTCTTCCAGATGGCCACATAGCTCCTTCCCTTACCTCCTTCAGGCCTTTCCTCCCTTCCTGGCTCACCCTATTTAAAAATGCAGCTTCCCTCCTGGCATCCATAACACATATTGTCTTCTAATTTACTATATATTTTTAAGCTCCATAAGTGCAGAGAGTGTTATCTGTTTTGTTCACTGCAGTAGCCCAAGCACCTAGAATATCTGGAAATAGAAGGTCCCACAGTAAAGTTGTTGCATGAATAAATCACACCAGCCTCATCCATCCATGTTACTTAAGACATCCCTTGCTAAGCTCCCTTTCACACCTCCTCCAAATTAACTCCACCTCTTCTCTCCAGCCCTAACAACGAAAATAATAACTAGCACTTACATAGTGCTTACTATATGCCACTTAGCCATGTGCTAAGTGTTTTCAAATGCTGACTCATTTAATCCACATAATAACCCTATGAGGTAAGTACTAGAATTATTTTCATTTTAGAGATGAGAAAACTGAGGCACAGAAAGATCACAAACTAGTAAACTGCAAATCTGGGAGTAGAACTGAGACAATAAACTTCCAGAAACCATCTGAGCAACCCCAACGCCGACACACAAAGCCCCGCCCAAAGCCCTTTACCCTGCCTCCTTGTCGCAGGCCAAGCTCGGGACCGGGGGCGGAACCCTAACCCTGCCCCCGCGAAAAGGCCCCGCCCCATTTCCCCGCCCCACCCACCTTCCTGCAGGCTGAGGCTCCGAGCCGCCGGCGAGTCCTCGCGCAGCTCGCGGACATAGATTCCTTCCTTCCCGCCGCCCGCTACGTTGATGCCGCTGACCCCAGTCTGTGCCTCCGTCTCCACGATGATTTCCACCAATTCCGCTCGCCTCAGCTCCTGCGGAGGGCAGCGAGGTGTCGCCATGAGGCGCTTGGGCTAGACCTCACCCAGAGCACGCCATCGCGCTTATAAGCGTCTCTTAAACGAGTCCTTAGGGCACATGCCCCTCGGCGAGGCACAGGCAGGTCGTGGGGACCCACCCACTCAGGCATCTCTCCTTTAAGCAGGCGCGAGGGCCACTTGCTCTGTAGGGCTGGCGGAAAGGTTCAACAGCTAAGCTGGCTCGCTGGACTCGCGGAACCCGTAGGGCTGCAGCCAGGAGTGGCGGGGTCATAGGGGAGGGTAGGTAGGCTAGAGGGAACTGGAGTTGTGATCGAGAGGGCGGGGCTGTGCTCTCCATGGGGCGTGGCCAGTTCTGGAGGGCGGGGTTAGGGGTGCGGAACTCGGTCAGAGCACGCGTGGATAGAGCCCACAAGCCAGAGAGGAGGAGCCAAAGATACGAGGTGGTGTGGCTAGAGTGCCAGTGTGGCGGTGGGGTGGGGATGGGATCGAGCTACAGGCAGGGGCTTTAATAGCAGCGGAACAGGGGTCGGGGTGAGAATAGGATGCCAAAGAGAGGGTTGGATCTTTAAGTGGTGCGGGATGGAGGGGCAGGGGTGGGACTGGCCTCCTTGTAGGCTTGAATGCGTGTGACACTGCCCTATTGTGGACTCTATGACCCCAAGACCTGCAGAACGCCCATGGGAGAGGGAATCCAGTGAAGGGGGGTTTGTGGCTAGTGAGCGGTGGACAGGCGGACGGTGGTATTCCTGGTATTTATTGTCAATGGTGCTGATTTGGCACCAGCCCAGTTGCGCACTGTGGAATTTACATCTGGGCTTCCCAGAAGAGGCAGTGAGAGGCCTCAGTTCCACACTGTCTACTGTGTCTCCCTAGGGGAGAATTTTGCCCTCTCTGAGCCTGTTTCCCTACTGTAAAGTTGGGTAACACGGGTGTACTGAAAGGAGTCTCTGATTGTGAGCTGAGGCCTGAAGCAACAGGCATCCAAGGGGATGCTGTACTGGGCAGGGCATCTAGGCATCTACGCTGGCACAGACTGGAGTTGAGCCCAGGGCTTAGAGAGGGGAAAGCAGATCTGGGCCAGATGCCCCACAGCAGTGGCCCCAGTACTAAAGGGCTGGGCACAGAAGGGGTAAAAAGAGTTGTGGCAGGGGCAGCAGGGAGCTGCATGACCATCACCACCATCCTTAGGCCCTGGGCTAAGCATTTCATGTGCAGCGTTTCCTTTCATCCTTTCCACAGCTTGGGCAGTCACAGAGGGGGACACAAAAATACAGAGAAGTGAAGTGATTTGCCTAATGCCACACAGCAAGTTAAGCCACTGAGCCTCAGGTATGTGACCTCAGGGTCCATAGGCTGTCCTGTAGGCATTGACCTTTTTGCACTTTATCCCCTGCCTGCCACCCCTCAGCCAGCTTGGCTCCCATAAAAGTAGACTAGCATCCGGTAGGATGCAGTCAATGCTAGTGCTCTATGTCCTTAACAGTGACAGCAGTTGGTGAAGGAGGCTTCCTAGGCACTAGGCCCTTTGCAAATGACTCAAGTGTGAGTCCTCAACACCCTCAGAAGTAGGGACCACACCCCTTTTCACCGATGGGGAAACTGAGGGTTAGAGAGTTCAGATCATTGGTTCAGGGCTGCACAGCTGAAGTGGTAGGGTTGGGATTTAAACCCATGGATCCAAAGCCCATGGCCTTAACCCTGCACCATCCTGCCTCTTCTTATGAAGGGTTTCTACTTGATTTTCTTTAGCTCACTGTTAATATAACTCCATTCTTCTCCACTGAATTAGCTGCTTTGAATCTTAGTCTGGGCCAGGCGCTGTGCTGAGCACTTTACCTGTTAAAAGTTTTTTGCTCGACAGTGACCCATAAAATAGGCCCTGTTGCTATTTCCATTTCATAGATGGGGAGACTGAGGCACAGAGAAGCAAGGAAATGTTTCCTTGCTATCCTAGTCTGTGCCCCCTACCCAAACCCCACAAGTCCCCCTTGGAGGATGTGTGGACACTCACCTCAGCACTCCGGCTCCTAACCTCCATTGTGCTGCTGGGTGTCACCTGAGCTCCAGGCTCCCACTTCTTCTCTCCCTTCTGCTGCAGAACCAGCTTCAGTTCTGCATGGAGTAGCTGCCTCTGAGCCTGCAGGGGACACAGATGGAGGCTTGAGGCCAGAGGAGTACGAGAGAAGGAGGCTGGGCTTAGAACGAGAGGTCAAGGTGGTACCAGAAGGGAAGAAGGGCCCCCATCCCAGCTGTCCTCTCACCGCTGCCTGGGCACAGGCACCCCCTCCTAACAGGAGCCCAGCCTGGGGTGCCACACAGTCGTCTGCGGGGCTCACACCCTTCCTCTGGGGTCTTGTTGCCTGCCAAGGAGAGACAAGGGCATGAGGTTCCAGGTGGGCCAGGGAAGGGCAGGGTGGGGCATGTGGCACCAGCCAGTGCTCACCTCAGGGTCACCTCCAGCTCCTTGGGCCTCCTGGGTCCGGGGCTCTAAGAAGAATAACATAAGCATTACTATCAGCTAATCCCAGTGATTGTTTCCTAAGTGTCTGACCCTTCGCGTTCTCTGTCAATACTCTGTCCCCATACGCAGGTGGGGAACCTGAGGCTCAGAAGACCTTTACCCAAGGTGACACAGCTGGACAACAAGCAGTAAAGACAGAATTGACTCCTAGGCCTGACAGCAGAGCCCCTACACCAACCACCTCAGCCGACCAAGGGGGCCAAATTTACTATAAAATAATCATAACTATCCCATGTACTTCCCTGAGCAAATCACCTCACCTCAGTTTCCTCATCTATAAAACGGGAAGAATGAGAACATCTCCCTCACAGCGCTGTTGGGAGGGTCAAGTGAATTACTAAATATAAAGTGCCAGGCACATGGAAGTCACTTCATAAACACTTGTTATTATTAAGACCTTCCTGTGGTCCTGATCTTGTGTCAAAGGTCCTACTGGGGTCATTGCACGTGGACCTCAGAACACCCTTGTGAGGTCAATACAAATATTGAGCTCATTACAAAGAAGACACCTGAGGTTAGACGAAGGGAAGTCACTCGATGAGGTCACAAATGGCTAAGCGAGGACTTGAACTTGTCTGAAAGCTCCAGCCCTGATAATAACTAAATAGGTATTGAGTGGTCACTCTTTGCCAGTTCTGTGCTAAGACCTTCACTTTCTACCTCACTGCAGAAAATCCTAGGCCCCCAGAGAGGCCAAGAACCTTGCTCTAGATCACACAACACAGCAAGAAGAAGGTAGAGCTACGATTCTCATGCAGCCTAACGACCTTTATGGGCAAAAGGGAATGGGTCTTGTCTCCCCCCCACCCGCCCCCTGACTCTGGCTTTGTCCTCCCAGCCCCCACCTGGCATGCCAACCCGCCAACCCCTACTCCCAAGGGAAAGGTCAGGCCTCACGGGGCACATTCCCTCAAACAATGGCCTATCTGCTGTGCCCAGTCACATTCCGCCCCTGCCCACCCACCCCCAGCCACACAATGGCCCTTCATAGCCCACCACTGGCCAAGAGAGGGGACACAGGGACCCCCTCAATGTTCCAACTGTCCCCACTCCACTAGCTGGCCCTCTGCTGTGTCGAGGGGCTCTTCTCTGGCTCTGCTAAGTGTCCTAATTTCCGTGTCCTTCTCCGGCCTCCCCTCTAAGCCCCCAGCCCCTGTAAGTAGGGTTGGCTCCCATATCTGGGGCATTTCCTCTGAACTGGGCCCTGTGCTGGCACCCCTAGGTCTTGGGATCACCCTGGATGCGGTAGCTGTTTTAGGGTTGGAAACTGAGGTTCCGAAAGGGGAAGTGACCTGTCTGGGGTCACGCAACAAGGACATGTGCCCTTGACCCCAACTCTGCACCTTAACTTACATCGGTGGCTCTGAGCACAGGAGGAGGCCCAAGGAGCAAAATAGCTGGGGCAGAAGTGGGGCTGGCTGGGCGAGGGGATGGAAGGGTGTCAGAAGGAGCATTTTTATAGGGACCCCTGGTGCCAGCTCTGGGCCAAGCAGGCACTTTGTACATATGGCCTCATGGTGCTCCACTTTACTGAGGAGTAAATGAGGGTTGAGAGACAGGACATCACAGCGACAGTGTTGGGACTTGAACCCAGGTCTGAGAAGCTAACTCTGAGTCCCGGACACAACATAGCATCCTGAGCTGGGAGTGGGAGAAGCCTGGTCCTTGTAGGAAGCAGTGGAGATGGAGGAGAGGATTTCCTGGGCCAAGCTCTCTGCTCCAGGCTGGGCCAGTGAGGGTCACACCCAGAGGCTGGCACAGGAAGCTCAGCTGGGGTGGGGACAAGAGAGAGTGCCCTTCTTCCTCATCCATGCCCAGGATAGTGGCCAGCTCAGGTTATATTTAGCACAACTGTGCCCTTCCTGAGCCACGTACCCAGCCCCTGGGGTGGGGTGGGGGGGGGAGTGGGGGCAGCTTCGGAAGGAAGCCCACCCCACCCTGGGCGCTCTGTGTTCCCAGCTCTGTCCATCCCACTTGGCAGGAGAAGGAGGGGTGTGGAGTTTCCGTGGGGGTGGGGGGGCCCTGACTTGTCTTAGAGGAAGATCTAATGGGGCTCCTGTGGTGAATCAAAGCAAGGCAGGACCCTCCAGATGCAAACAGCCCATTTGTTGAGCAGTTCGTGTGGCGCTACCCTGGTACATTCCTGAACTTCCAGAATTCTCAGAGTCCCCATTCCTTGAGCACTTAATATGTGCAAAGATCTTTCTCTGCCTTGGCTCATTAAATCATTGAAACACCTCCATGGGGAAGGTACAACCTAGATACCCATTTAAGAGGCCACTCATGCCCTTCAGAGCGACTGGGGTGAGGGGCCCTGGGCTCTTCAGCTGAGTTGGGCCTGCTGAGGAATACCCCAGCTTTGCCCTGTGCACCCGCCTACCCCCATGGCTGGCGCCAACCTCATTGAGGAATTCTGCTCTCAGAGCGATCTGCTGCCCTCAGCAATGGGAGCAGGGTCTTGACCTGACCCATCCAGGCCGCTGGACATGATCTGAGGCCATCTAGTGAGGCAGAGGGGGGAGCGTGCGGGCAGTAACCTCCAGCTGCCCCCGTTAGTCCCTGGTCCAGCACTTCTCAGGTTGGAATACTGGGGCCAGGTATTTCACCTCTCAGGGTCTCAGTTTCCTCATCTGTCAAATGAAGCCAGTAAGAGCAGCTTTGAGGATTTTTTAAGATAATGACAGGTGCTTGGAATATTCTCAGAATATAGTAAGTGCTCAAGTACTATAAACTAGTCTCTGACAGCAAGTGGGGGTGTGGGCTGTGCAGCTCAGTGTCTCATGCCCAGCCTTTGCTCACCAGTAGCCCCACACTCTTCCCTACCAAAGGGGAGTTTTGGGTGAGGGACAAAGTCCAGTTTGGGCAGGACCTCCCGCCAACTGGATGAGCACTGCCTCCACAGGATCTATTCCAGGGACCAAAACGCCTGCCCCACCCCAGGCATCCTGCCGTAGCAACTCATCTACCTTCTAGTCAGCCCTGGGAGGTGGCCTCCAGCAGCCCACTTTAGAGACCAGAAAGCAGAGGCACAAAGGGTCGAGTATCTTGCCGGAGGCCGCACAACTAGAAAGGTCTGGCTCCAAAGTCTGTGCCTTCAACTCCTACACCAAGCTTCCTCCAGAGCCCCCCCAACACCTCCCAGGACTCTGGGTCTCAATCCCATGGCTCTGCAGCCTGGCCAGGGAAGGAACTGGCAGGCTGATCTCTTACCACTGGACCTCCAGACACCTCGAGAGCTCCCGGTCCATCTGGTCAGCCCCAACCCCAGACTGGGGGGGAAAAGGAATGGGCAGGGGGAGGGGGACTGACCCTAGCCATTGGCTGCCGAGGCATGACATCACCAGGGGGTGGGTGGTGGGGAAACAAACATCCCCTCTCCCAGCTACATCCACCCCCAAGGGGGTGGGGAGCCACACGACAGCCACACTCTCTTGCCTGGGCTGAGAACGCCACCATGAGTCCTGTTCTTGGGATTTGTAAACTGCTACAGCCCCTTGGAGACTGAGCACTCCACCAACACTAGTTCCTGACTTCCAGACCCAGGCATGGCCCTGCTGGGCTCCTAGGGCCTGTAAAATAAACTACTTCCACTCCCTCTCCCAGTCAGTTTTGGTTCAAACCCCACCTTGGCAACTTCCTGGCTCTATGACCTTCAGCAAGTCACAGCATCTCTCTGGGCCTCAGTTTCTTCATTTCTAAAACAGAGATCGTAAAAGTGCCCACCTCATGGGGTTGTTGTGAGATTAAACGAGTTAAAAAAAATTTGAAGTAGCACAAAGTGAGTGCTACTTAGAAGTATTTTGCATTATTAGCTACACAAATCAGGGGACTGGCTAGACTTGTTAGGGGTCTTTCGCCCTGAGTGAAACAGGCACAGGGGAGCCCCACTTCTCTGCTTAATGAAGTTGCCATTTGAGGGGATAGTATATGCTAAATACTGTGCTGGGCACACAAAGCTCTGCCCCTGGAATCAAGGGTGCAAGGTGGATAAATTATACCTAGTTTTTAGCTATACAGCCAGGAAGTAGTAGATCTGGAGTCCAATTCCAGTTCTGCTGGACTTCAAAGATGCTGCAACACTCTTCTGTTCCCTTCATATAACAGACTTTGAGGCTCCGAGAGGATAAGTGACACCAATGATCACCCACAGCAGGTAATCGGTAGCACTGGGATTTGAACCCAGACCTACCCAACTCCCAAACCAAGATCAGGCCCCCTGATACCCTAGCCCCCGGCCCCCAGCCTGCCCTGACTCACCAGGCCCTGGGGGACAGCACAAGGAGCATAAGTACCCCCACATGCCCCTTGTGTCCACCCAGCCGCTGCCTCGGATGTTCGTAGCACTCTGAGCCCAGGTCTGTGGCTGGGGTTGCAATGAGGCCAGGGATTACCCCCAACATGCATGTCAGCAGCTTCTGCCCCATTGTCCAGCCAGGCGAGGCCACCAGGCTCTCTCCTTAGTTGGCACCCTTGCCCCTCACTCACACCAGCTCAGTGGTCCCTCTGAGGACCCATCTTATTCCCCACACTGTGTGTTCAGGGCTTATTCCTAAGGGCATAAGGGACCAGGAACAGGTTGGCAGGGTCCCAGAATGCTTGGGGCCTCCCCACTTCTCTCTGAAATGCCCCCTGCCCACTCTCAGCCACCGGGGAAGGAAGGAATGTGCTGAGCTCCAGGAAAAGCCTTCCAGGCCTGGCAGCCAGCAAGTTCTGGGGTGTGGCCAGAACCCTCCTCCCAAAGAGGGGTGGAAGGGATGGTGGTCAGGGCTGCTGATGAGTCTGAGGAGACCCTCACCTCATGGCTGTTCTCTCTCTCTCTGTCTCTCTGTCTCTCTCGCTCATATTCATTGATTCATTCAAACATTCATCTGTTCATTTATTCATTCAACAAACATTTACAAGCCCTTGGTGGCAGGTCCTTTGCTGGGCACTAAGGGACACTGACAGACCTAAATGCACCATGAGGGGCAGACTCAGAATGAGATTCCTAAAGGTGACATCTGAAGTCAAACGAGGTTTGAGATGAGGGAGCCAGGTGAAAAGGAGGGGTGAACATGGGCAAAGCACCAGAGGGAAGAAGGGAGCAGTTCTTTATCCAATATCAGCAGTCAGTGAGTACTTGGTCTTGTGCTCAGCCCCATGCTGGATGGTGCTGGGGACACAGTTTGACCAAGATAGCTGGGGCCTGCTTTCACAGAGTTCACAGTCCAACAGGGAGACAGCCCAGAATGGTCATGGTTGTGATGGGGACTCACAGGCAGAAGGAGTTGGGCAGGGCCTTTTTCGGGGAGCCTAGGAGAGGTGCCTGCTCCAGCCTAGGAAGGAAGCCCAGCGAAAGCTTCCTGGAGGAGGGGACATGTGAGCTGAGACTTGAATGATGCTTAAGAGCTGGGCAATAGAAGAGGGAGGAGAACAGTTTTATGGGCAGAAGGAAGTATCAAAGACCTGAATCCAAAGAGACCTCAGCACATAGGAAATGTTCAAAACCTGCGTCCTTGTTCATGGCTGTGTCGCCAGGGCCAAACATGCCCTTTCCTTAGCATCTCCTTTTCTTTTATACATGTATTCACCAGCTATTCGCAGACACCTCCTTTGTATCCATCCCTGGGCTGGGTGGTGCTGGGACACAGCAGTGCCAGTCATTGTGCCCTCACAGGACTCACAGTTGAAAGGGGGCAGACATTAAAGAAGTGATCAATGGAATCAGTATATTATTACACACTGAGCTAAGCACCATGAGAGACAGATCTAGGTCTGTATGAGGGACCTGGCGCTCTGGTAATATCAGAAAGGGCAGGGAGGGCTTCCTGGAGGAAGTGACATTTGAGCTGGCATCTGAAGGATACATAGGAGTTCATGCAAAGCTTCAGGTGGTGGATAAATGAGAGTGGGTTTCAGGTAGAGGAAACAGCTTGTGTGTAAAGGGCCCCTTTGAGAAATTGGTGAATGTGAGTGTGAGGGGAAGCTGAGGAGAGGCCCCTGGTCAGCAGGGCCATGAGGAGGGGCTGAGACTTTGTCCTGAGGGCCCTGGGTATCTGTGGGAGGGACAAAGTCAGAGACAAGTTTTAAGTAGCTGAGGTGGAAAGAGTCTGACTATAGGTCGAAGAAAATCTTCCCTTTCTGTTCAGGGCCAGACAGACAAGGGAGGCTGGTGCATGCTATCTTGTCTCTCTCTGCATCTCAGAGGGCAGACACCCTTCTTGTTCCCACCTGAGGGGACAGGCATTCAGTCTTTTGCCACTAAGTAAGATGTTAGCTGCCAGTTTTGTGCAGCTGCCCGTTAGCAGATGAAGGAAGCTGCTTTCCCTAGTTTGCAGGGCTTTTTGTCATGAATGGTGTGTCCCTCTCTCTCTTTCTGTCTCTCTGTGTGTCTATGTCTATATTCCTCCCTTTGTCCCTGTCTCCATGTCTGTCTCATTCTCTCTATGTCTACTTCTCTTTCTCTGTCTGTCTCTCTGTGTCTCTTGCTTTCCCTCACCCAAGGGGGTGTGACCATGGGAAGTTGAGGTTAGGGGTTGGCACCAGTGTCCCGGTTCTGACCAAGGCCATCTCAATAAACACAGGACATCCTGCAGGGCTAGGGAAGGAGGTGGAAGCTTCTGTTCAGAGACCATGCTCTCCCCACCCAGCCTGAGTCAAGCAGGAGCCAGGTCCCACCCGGTGCAGCCAGTGGAAACTGATGTCTCCCTCACTCCCATCCTTAATGGCTGCGCCTGCCCCCAGCGCTCTCTACTAAGCTCCAGTGGCAGGGCCTAGCCACCTGGATGCCTCCCGCTGGGAGGCCCCCCAGCTCCTTGCACCCACTTTGTCCCTCTCTGGCTTCAGTGTCAACCGCAGACCTGCTTCTCCTCCTGGTCACCATCCCAAGTTGGCCCCACTGTCCCACAGGCCCTTAGCTAGAGCTCTGGATCGCTTCCTAGACCCCTCCTCCATCCCAGCTCATCATTTCCACAGCCTGTCCTCTCTAATGTCTTTCCCCTCTCCTCCTCCCCACTCCCCGTACCTGCTTTGTCCCTTCCCAGACTCCCCTCTGGGCTGCTGGGCTCCAGGTTCACCTTCCCACCGCCATGTCCACATGGCAGCCAGAAAGATCCCTTTACCCTAGTGCCTTCAGAGCGAAGTCTTTCATCCAGTGCCTTATGTGCTTTGCCTCATGCCCACCCCTCCAGCCCCATTACTGACCCTACCACGTTCCCTCTCATTCTAGTCAAACCCAGCAGCTTACAGATCCCTGAAAAGGTTGTAGGGTCCCTCACTTCCTCCTTGCACATTGCTGTTCCCTCTTCCTACAACACTCTTCCCTCAGAACAACAGCCCTTTGAGGTGGGTACTGTTATTGTTCCAGCTTAGAGATGAGGACCCTGAGGCCCAGAGAGGTTAAATACTTTGCTTAGGGTCACACAGCCACAGAATGGCAAAGCTGAGGTTCAAATGCAGGGGGTCTGCTTTTCAAACAATCTCTGCTTTATGGTTTATTGTGTCAGTAATCATTGACTAAGCATCATTATATTTCTGCACCTGGACTGCATACCCTAGGTGCTCAGTAAATGTTCGTTGGATGGGTGAATTGGACAAGGGTGGAAGGTGAGCCTTGGAGGTGCAAGGTTCAGATCCCAGAGGACTGGGATAAATTCTGAAGGCCCAGAGCAGGGGAGAGATGTGGTGAGATTTGCGTTTTACATAGGGCCAGGCACACAGTAGGTACTCATAAATTTTTACTGAATAAGGAAGGAAAAAAGGAAGAGAGAAGACCAAGAACAGGAAAGAAATGCATGTGTGATGGGAGTCCCTGTGAGTGTCTATGGAGGGGAGCTGGCCTGGGGAGTGTCGTGGTGGGAATACACAGAGGCTCTGTGAAAGACAGCAACAGTGCCAGAGCTGGCAGCTCAGTGAGGAATGGTGTGGGCCCTGGAATCTGCTGGCTTCCTGGGGTTGAGCCTGAAGGCGGAAGGGCACACCAGCATCAGGGACCCTGAGCAGTCTTCCAGGGGTCAGGTTTGGGGAGACTGGGGCAGGTCCTCACGCATGAGCAATTCATAAACCTGAAGGCACCAGGGGGATGGGACCAGGGCTGATCTAGCCCATATGGTGCTTTTGTACAAAAGGCATGCCCCTTCCCCAAGGCACTTGACCTCCATCTGCTGGGAAACTGTCATAATAAATATGTAAATACATGGTGCCTGAAACATGTGTGGTAGTCCCTTAAATATGGAGCCTATGTGCAGTGCACAAATTGTGCAACTGTACGCAGAGGCTCTGGGGAGAGGAGGGCATCGCTGGCCAAGCAGGCACAGGAACAGATGAGAACATCATTGACATATGGGTTGGCAGCCTGCATCAGTAGGTATTACGATTATCCCCCAATTTGGCACCCAGAGGCAGTAGGAACAGGTCCCCCAGGGTGTTGTAAACAGAGGGCATTGCTGTTCCCACACTGGGGGCTCCTGAACCACTGGACAGATCTCCAGGGAATCTAAGGCAGCAACATCACAGACCCCCAGACTGGACACCAGGGGGCATTGCTGAGCTCCACCTAAAATCCCAAGGTCTGGGTCTGGGTCAAAACTGAGTCTAAGTCCCATTGCCCAGGGGCTGGAGTCAGGCACTGGAAGACCTTCAGCCTGGACACCAGCTCCTTTCGGGCATTTCCACCCCCTTCCTGGGGCCGCCTCATCCACTTCCAGAAATGGGCACGACTTCCTCTGCTCCTCCAGGAAGCTCCACTCTGCCCGCCCCTTCCCGGCCCGGAGCTGCCGGCCTCCCCCAGTTCCATCCAGTTTCAGCCTCCCTTAAGCTTCCGTCCAGAGGGAATGCGCTGGGGCTCAACAATCCTGATGTCCCCTTGTCGGCGTTTTCCCGTTCGAGGCCCAGCCGACCCCTCAGGTCACATTCCGGCCCTCTGCTCCTCCCTCTATCCCCCGCCCCTCCCCCACCAGCACCCTGGGCGCTGCCCTGCCCCCACAGCCGCCAGGAAGGACGCCGCCTGGGTCCCGTGCCAGGCCTCTGAGTGTGGGGCCCCTCCCAGCGGGGCCAGGAATGCGGCTGGACCGCGGGGGCGGCGCAGACACCCGGCGCTCAGGCCAGCCCTGTCACACAACACAGGCAGTCAGGCAGGTGGCCTCAGCTAGCCGGGGCCTGGGTTTCTTCTAGAAGGAAAGCTGGACAGTCTGCTGTTCAGTCAAGCCACCAAATCTAGTGGTTTTATTTCTGATTCAGCCTCCAAGCAACCCTGTCCCCTGCCCAAATTGCGATTTGAGACCCGGAGTGAATTTTATTTTTAAAAAGTTGCTGCAGTCTCCCTTTCTGTCACCATTTTCCTGGAGAGCTGCCTCTCACTGCTCTTTGCAGAGGCTCCATCCAGCCTCCAGCTTTATGTTTTTATTTCTGGCTCATTCTGAAAGCTCCCTTTTGCCTCCATGCCCAGCCCTCCTAGACCCCAGGCACTGACTAGATTTCCTTATTAAAAAGTGGCCTGGGGCCCCTCTGCCACCACCACTACTATGATGAACAGGCACACCAGGGAAACCTGGCTGAGTATGTTCTGGGGTTTTCTAGAAGGCCAGTTACCAGACCTAAAAGCAGACCAATAACACTGTCAAATTCATGGTTTGAACCCCACCTCCTCAAGTGATGACTTCCTGGAGTCTCAGTTTCTCAACTGTAAAATGGGGATAATAAAAATGCCCATCTTGTTATGAGGATTAAATGAGTTAACACATGTCAAGTGCTTAGAGCTATGCCGGATACACAGTCCATGGTCAATCAACGTTAGAGGTTATTATCTCACCCTCGCCTTAGCCCAGAGACAAAGAAGCACATGGACTTAAGATTTCCCAGGTTTTTAATTTCATAAAACTGGTTGGGGTCTCTTCCCACATCAGGGAGAGAGTATCCCAGGCTATGACCTTGGGGGAGTCAGTCCAGCACTAGGCCTGGTCCAATGACATTCCAACCACCAGGCCCTATCATCCATCAAGAGGACTGATCCCAGACTCCCTCCATCAGCCTGAGACAAGGGGATGGAGATGAAGCTGCCCGGGACTGATTCTGTCTCTCTGAAGCCTCCGGCTCCTCTGTTCTACAGAAGCCAGCTGTGTCTTTCCAAGGTGAGTTGGTTCAGCCACCAGGCTGTTTGGTCACCAAACATCCCAGCCCTGGGGTCAGCTCCCTGGCCCTGGTGGCCGCTCCAGTGCCTGTGTGCCCACCAGCACGTCCATGAGGTAGTCCAGCTCAGCCTCATCCAGCTCCGGAGCTTCCTCCTTGCCCCGCCCATCCTCAGGGCCAGGTTTGAGGCCCTCAGAGGCTGGTGCCCAAAGTTCACTGTCATACATGGAGGTATCAATGTCCTCAAACAGGCCCTCGAGCCCATCGTCCAGCAGACAGCCAGTAGCTGGACCCAGCAAGTCCAAGGCACCCAGGCCAGGGGGGGCTCCCCCCATGGGGCGGCCAGGTGGCCCCTCGTCTGTCAAGGGCTGGGGGGCCTGGCTCAAGCCCTCGATATGACTGAGGTCCTCTAGGAGGCTGGCCATGGAGGCTGAGAGGGCAGCGTCTGAGCTAGCCAGCAGGTTATCAGCCACGCCAGGGGCTGCAGGCACACTAGGCACAGGTGGCAGGGAGGCTGTGGGCACCATGGATGCCTGGATGCGCCGTAGCGTGTTCACTACCAGCACCAGGTGCCGCAGGTCTGGCTCACTTTGTCGCAGACTGTGATGAAGCTTGATCACTGAAAGGTCAAAGAGGGAACTGGAGGCCACTGCTGGGGGTGCCTGTGCCACTGCTGGGTGGCTGGGATCTAGCCACCAGGTGTCCACTGCCAGGGCTTCCTTCTCCTCCTCCTCCTCCTCCCTCTTGCGCTTCAAGCCCTTGCTCAGCATCATCTGTGGGGAGACAAGTCATTGAGTTATGGAAAGCCAATGTTAAGTTCAAACCTGGCTCTGACGACTGCTGCCTGTGTGATCTTGGGCAAGTCACTTAACCTCTCTGAGCCTAGGTTTTCTTAGGGAATCTTTACTATATGAATGATAATAGTATCTACTTCCTAGAGTTGTTTTAAGGAATATATGAGATAATATACAAAAACTACTACAACAGTGCCTGGTACATAGCAATTACTCTTAATAAGCACTATTATTAATAACTATTATAATTTATTTCATCAATGAACCATGTGAATTGTCCAATATTCAACGTTTTTTACCTAAAAGTAGCTGTTTCACAGTTTAATCTAATTTTATTGAGTATCTACTATGCATCAGACAACAAACTAACAAATACAGGAAGTGTAAAGGTGGTGCTAGGAAGATACAAAAGGTTCTGGGGAGTGGTCAGGGAAGGCTCCTCAGAGGAGACATTTGAGCTAAGCTCTCAAGCATGAGAAGGGGTCAGCCACGGAAGAACCAGGGGAAAGCAATCCTAGAAGAGAGAACAGCAAAGGCAAAAAAAGACTTGGAGGCACGATGAGCTTGAACTGAAAAAAGACCAGTGTGTGCCAATTATACCTTAAAAAAAAAAAAAGGGCCAGTGTGGTCAGCGCACAGAATGACAGGGCGGGGAGTCGGGGTAGGTGGAGAGTAGGCAGAGGCAAGGAGTTTGGATTTTATTGAGTGTGGTGGGAAGTCATTCAGGGGTTTTGAGCAGGGAGGAGAGTGGTGCTAGGAATTGATTAGGTTTCCAGAAGCGCCTCCTAGGCTACTTTGAGGAAGGTAGTGGGGAGTGTGGAGAGAAGGGGGAGGAGATCCGTTCAGAAAGGCTACTGCACTCTTTGGAGCAGGCGATGATGGTGGCTTGGAGTAGAAGGTGGTAGTGGACATGAAAGGAAGTTGGTCGATTCAGGATTTATTTGGAAGGCAGAGTGGACAGAGCTTGCCGGGAAATCCTGATGGGCACGGGAGTCACTGAGAGAAGTTTGAAGACCCACACTTTCCTCGGGGCGGGGGGGTCCCTGGAGTTTTGGACCCTTGGCCCAAGCTGCTTTTTTGAGGCAGGCAGCCTGCAGGGTCCAGTCCCCGGGTCCTTGCCCAGTAGGACCTTAAGAGAGACCCCTCATACTACTCAAAACTGGGTCCTCGTCTCCTTCCCTGTAGCCCCGGGAGTCCGGAACCGCAGGAATTCAGCACCCCCCTGACTCCGCCCCCCCGGTCCCGCGCCCCCTAGTGGCGCCAAGCGGGCCTTCCCCCGGGGATTCCAGCCCCTCAACCCCAGGACCCCGTACACCGCCCCGCGTCCTGGCTGTCGTTCCTGCCTGCCTCCCAGGGCCGTGCAGGCCGGGATCCCCTGTGGGCTGCTTTGCCCTCTCGGCCTCCGCTCGCTACCGGAAGGCAGTGGAGGCAGCTCCTTTCGAAGCGGCGGCGGGGGCGGGTGAGTCACGCAGCCGGAGCCAGAGAGCCGGCGCCTCCGCCCCCTTCCCGGGCTGCGGCGTGATTCACCCGGTCCGACCAAGGCGGGAGGCATTTACAGGCCCGCGCGTGTAGATCCCGGGCAGTCCCGGCAGGCACCTGTCGGACCCGAGGATCGAACCTGCCAAAGGACTAAGCCACCGGTACCCCTTCATTCCCTAGGCCCCTTCCCTTCATTTACATACCCAGCTCACCAGCTGCCAATCAGAACGAAGAGGGAGCCACCCGCAGCCAATCAGGAAGCGGCGGCGGCAGCATCGCTTGCGAGCTCTCCTTCGGCAACCGGCGCCTGGGTCGGGAGACGCAGTTCTGACTCCAGCGCACGACTTCAGGCTCCTGACTCCTCTTAGCTACCGCCCACTACCGTGGCGGCTCCGCCTTCCACACAGGGATTGGCCCTGGACGGTGATGGGCGGAGCCTGTAGGAGGCAGGTTCGAAGGGAGGGCAGGTTGGATTCAGGGCGCATGCCCGGGCTGATGAGTGCGAGTAGAGGAGTAGTTTGGGTGGCTCTTAGCCTTGGCAGGCAGTAACCAGGAGGGGTTTTTTGCTTATCAAGGTGCAGGCCGCTCACACCTACCCATGCACTGCCAAACTCAGCAATTGAGCTTGTTACCCACCCAACCCCAACAGGGCTCTACACGCTAGGCCAAATAGGCCTGGGCTCAAATTCTAACTGACCACTAACTTGATGTGTGACCTTGGAAAAATGCTTGACCTCTCTGAGCCACACGAAGTCTGTTAAATGGGGATCTTCTTGCCTACCTCTTGAGTTAGGTAAATTAAAATAAGATCGTATCTGTAAGAGCACTATACTAGACTCGGCAAATTCTGGGCAGTTGGATTCAATGGTGGGGGTCAAAAGGTGGGAGTGGGGGGGATGCCACTGGGGTCATATATTGGGCGCCATTCCCTAAGTAGCTGAGTGACCTCGAGCAAGGGCTTTAGTCCCTTAGAGTCTCAGTTTCCTCATCTTTATTTAAATGAGGGGGATAGCATCTGATGCAAAAGATTGATTTAAGGATTAAATAGAACAATTTGTGCAAAATGCTCCAAGTAGTGCACAATGTGCCCTTTTGTTAGTAGTAATAGCTGTTGTAGTGATAGCACAGGCACTTAGTTCTAGGGGGAGCATGTGGGATGGGGTATAAATAGACAGGAGTTGAATACTTGTCTGATAAACTGACAATGGGACTTACCTTCTTCAAGTACAGTAGCTCATTTTCTAACTCTACTGGAGCTGTGGGAAGAACTGTTAGTTGTGAATAACACTCCTGGCCAAAGTAAGTGCTCAAAAAGTGCAAACTATACTATGCAGTATTATTTACAATTGCCAAAATATGGAAGCAACCTAGGTTTCCATCGATAGAAGAATGGATAAAGAGGATGTGGTACATAGTGTCAATGTAAGAATGTCCAAACCTGTAGATAATGTTTATAAGAGTTTATTTGAGCCAAACTGACAACATGCTAGGAAGCAAGATCTCAAATGCTCCAACAAATGACAGTTTTGCAGCTTCTATCATGCTTTTGGAATTAAAGATGGAAGGTAAGGAAGATTACATGAAGGTGGGAGAGAGCAAAATGGGAAGTGGATTACAGGATAGTTAACAATATAATGTGCTCTCTTGAGGGTGGTTACATATTTGAGGGGTCTGAAAAAGAGGCATTTCAAAAGTGTGTTAACCTAGATGGATAAGAGCAATGGACAGGGCTTGCTTAAGGCACAGAAACCTTTTATAGGCCTGGGGTGTGACTACCCACCATGACATGCCCAGTTAGGAATTTATGATCAGATTATCCTGTGAAGTTACTTTCTGTCACTGAGCTTTGTTGGATTTATTATATAGCCCCTTTTTCATTCACAGTTTCCCCTTTTGGTCATAAATCAATCTGAAGGGTACGCTGATGACCAACATTTTGTCAGATAGTGTGGTCTCAAAGTGCTAGGAAGGCTCATTTCTAGGAAGCCTAAGTATCGACATGGTCTTGTTTAAATGGTGGACCACTGTGGGTGGGGTAAAAACCATCACTATGGGATGTGAATTGAGGCCAAATTTTCCTAAAAGGGAAGGTAAGGTAAGTAGAATGTAGCAGGTCTTATGGACCTTCATTACAGAAAACACTCTGAATCATTTTTATTCTGTGAACTATCATGATCTGAGTTTTGCCATCTGTCTCAATATGAATACTTATACAATGAAATATTACTCAGCCATAAAAAAGAATGAAATTTTGAGGGCCGGCCGAGTGGCTCAGTTGGTTAAGAGCTCGCTCAAGAGTTTGAGCTCTGAGCAACAGTGGTTCGATGCCAGCCCGAGCTGAGCAGCCGCTAAGCTACCAATAGGTAGCAGGATGGCTCAGCTAAAAAAAACCAAAAAAAACAAAAACAAAAAAAAGAATGAAATTTTGTCATTTGCAACCACATGGATGGACCTAAAGGGTATAATGTTAAGTGAAATAAGTTAGAGAAAAACAAATACCATATGATTTCACTTACATGTGGAATTTAAAACACAAAACAAAACAGAAACAAATTCACAGATAAAGAGAACAAACATGGTTGCCAGATGGGAGGGGTAGTGGGATGGACAAAAACGGTGAAGGGGACTATGAAGTATAAATTGCAAGTTACAAAATTGGTCATGGGATATAAAATACAGCATGGGGGATATAGTCAATAATATTGTAATAACTATATATATGGTTTCAGATGGGTACTAGACTTACCGGGCTGATCACCTTGTAGGCTATATAAATGTCTAATCACTATCTTGAACACTTCAAACAATACAATATTGTAATTGAAAAGTCAATTTTTTAAAAATGCTAACTGGGCCAGCCAAGTGGTTCAGTTGGTTGAGAGCTTGCTCAAGAGTGCAGGCTCTGGGCCGGCTGAGTGGCGTGTTGGTTAAGAGTTGGCTTGGGGGCTGGCCGAGTGGCGCGATGGTTAAGAACTGGCTTGGGACGCCAGAGGGCCCCGGTTCGGATCCCACATATGAGGGCCAGTGACACTGCCCTCCACAGCTAAGATGCTGAACAACAGCTCAACCTGGAGCTGGGCTGCTGTGAGTCGCTGGCGACGGCATAGGCTGCAGCCCTGTGGCAGTGGGTTGCTATGGGCTATCGTGTGTAGCCAGCAGCCAGCGTGAGCGGCAAGCAGCCGCAGTGAGGGGCTGTCCAGAAGCCAGCGACTGATCTGCCTCACCCAGGAAGAGCGCAATGATGGTGCCAACTTGGGCCAGTGAAGCGACGTTCTCCACAACTAGACTGAAGAACAAAAGGATGGCAACTTGTCTGTTCCCCTTCCCTGATTCCCCAGTGCTGTTCCCCCTTCCATAATTCCTCAATAAAAAAAAAGAATGCGAGCTCTGAGCAACAGCGGTTCGATGCCCGGACTGAGCTGAGCTGCCGCTGAGCTGCCAACAGATGGCAGGATGACTCAGCAAAAAAAAAAAAAGCTAACTATACTAGTTGATCCAGTCAGCGATTATCAATGGATGCTCAAACTTTAGGGTGAAAAGTTAGTGGGGAACAGGATCTTGACAAACTCCAAAGCATTACCACACGAATTACTTGCTAACTACAAAGGGGAAAATATCCTTATATGATATGGCGATGTGGTGCTTACCACTTTAACCAAGTAATGAAACTCTGCATTGACAATAGTGGGACACCCCGACACTGGTGCCACCTGATCTGTTGGTGCCTTAGGAAGTACACAACATTCCCTACAGAGTCTGCCTGTTAAATTGCATAAACTAAATCTCATCCAGTTTCTAGACTCAGCCTCCAGGTTAGAGGAAACAGGAACAAATTAAACACAAACACAATCAGACAAACGCAGAATGTGGGACATCTACAGTACAACAGGGCTGCTCCACCAAAAATTCGATTTCAAAAAAACACAAAAAGGGATTATTGGGGCTGGGGGAGGATGTCCCAGAATAAAAGGTACTATATCATTTCTTTATTACAAGCAAACAAACGTGTGGACCTCCACTGAATCCTGATTTGGGGGGAAAAAAGCTATAAAAGATATTTTTGGGAAAACCGGGGAAATTTGAAAATTGGCTTGATAGTGGATGATATGAAATTCTTCTTCTCTTAGACGTGAAATAGTATTGTGCTTTGTAGGTGAGTGTCCTTAATTGTAAGAGATGCCTGCAGAGCTACTGAGGTAGAATGTCATGATGTCTGCAATTTACTCTCCAGTGATTCAGCAAAAGAACAAATATATGTACACATCTACATATGCAGATAAAGGAAAGTTAAAATGTTAACCATTAAATCTAGGCGGGTGGGTCTTCAAATGCTCAGAATACATACTTTTTTTCCTTTGTCTTTTCTAAGTGCTTGAAATCTTTCATAATAAAAAGAGGGTAAAATGATCATTAGAACCAGGCCCATGCTAGGAAAATTCAATATTTTCCCCCACAGCCTATGTTGTTGGCCAAGGAAAAGGAAGCACAGAGTCTCCAAGAGGCTTGCTTCAGGCCATATATGGAAGAAGAGCTCACAGGAGTCATTTGATTAACATGTACAAGTATTTATTGACCACCTACTATGTGGTGTGCACTGTTGTAGATGACGGGGTACACTGGATAAGCCTCACATGGTCTCACTTCTGATGGATTGGGGGAGGAGGTGAAAAGAGAAAAGAAATATGAAAAGAGGTGACACAGAGTAGAGACTTGGTGAAATGAGAGAGGTAGTAAGGCTCTGGAGGAAGTGTCCAGCCAGAAGGAAGGGCCAGTGTGAAGGCCGGGTGGTGGTCATGTACTGGAGGCCAGTGTAGCTGCTCTGTATGCTGTCCAGCAGCAGGTCAGAGACGTTTTCAGGCCCTTCAGAGCACTCTTATGGACCTTTGTTTTTCATTCTGAGTGGGATGAGAAGACCCTGGAAGATTAATAAATGAGGAAGGTAATCTCTGCCTCCGTTCAGTGACTCGAAGAAAACAAAATAGGGTGGGATTAATAGAGAGGCTTGGGGAGAAGTGTCTAGCCAGGATGGTCCCGGAGAGGTTTCTCGAGGAGGTGACATTGAAACAGACCAGAAAGTGGAGAAGGATACTGAAATTCAAAGGGCTGGGGGAAGGGAGAAGAAGAGAGACCGGGCATTAGGAAACGAAACCAGAAGCGAAGCTACGGCGCCCAGCAGGCCTAGGGAGGAGCCTCCGCCAGCTGAGAAGGGAGGGTGTAGGGGGAGCGCCCGCCCCGCCGGCTGCCCCACCCGGCCTCTTGGGAGGGAGGAGGCGCCGGGCCGGCTCCCGACTGCCGACGCCTCCGGGTATCCCGCCCAGAGCCAGCCCAGGGCGGAGGGTGGGCAGCGGGGAGTGTCCGGCCCTTCCTGGCTACGCCCTGAGGTGGCCTCGGCCCATCCTCCACTTAGGGACGACGGGCGAAGGCAGGTTGTGGGGGACGTGGACTCTGCTCTCGGGACCCGGTTCTCTCTGCCGGGCCAACCTTTCCACTTCTCTCGCCAGTCCTTTAACAGGGCAGGAGCTGGGCCTCTCTGAGCCTCAGTTTCTTCATCTGGAAAGTGGGGATGCTCCTCATACTGGCCTCACTGTGGTTATCTTTAGAGCAGTCAAGGAGAGCCTATTTAAAAGTGAGTCAGGTCTTGCCACCCCCATCCCCCAATGCTCAACACCTGCCCATGGCTTCCATCTCACTCACGGTGAAGTTCAGGTCCTCCCTGTGGGACTCCCTCAGATCCTACATGATTTGGACCCCTCAGCTCTTTTACCTCATCTCCGAGTACGCTTTCCCCTTGCTCACTCTGCTCCAGCCACACTGACCTCGCCCTCTCTCAAATGCTCCATACATGTTCTGACCTCAGAGCCTTTGCCCTGCTGCCGGGTTGTGTCCCCGCCCCCACCACACACAGACTCATCACTTACCTCACATCTCACCTCCTTCAGGTCTTTATTCCAATGTCCCTTTGTCACTGAGGCCTTCTTTAGCCATTCCATCTACATAGCGACATCCCCTCATCACATTCCTGCTTTCTTTTTCTCTACAGCATTTGTTACTTTTTGTGTTTATTTCAGCTTCCCCCCACTATGATGCTATATGAGAGCAGGAACTGTCTTTTTTACTCATGTGTATGGAAGAGTGCCAGGCCCACCGTAAGCACTCCATAAATTTGAGCAATCATTGGAATCCTTGGTGTGCATTAGGCCCCCTTTACACACTGCACAGTTGCTTAGGGAGGCAGGTATTACTCCACGTCTTGCGGTTGGGACATACTGGTGTGTTTGAAGGATGGCAGAGAATAGTGTGGCTGGAGCATGGGAATGAGGGAGTATGGGGGAGATGAGTACAGAGAGGTGGGAGGGAGGGTTGGCCATGACGAGGTCAGTTCATTTTTTCAACAATAGCAAAACCAATTTTTTTTTTTTGAGTGCCCACTTGTGCCATGCATAGTTCTATGCACTGGGGGATACAGCTGGGCTAAGACCGACAAAACCCCTTCCTCTCAGTTTCCAATAAACCAAGAGGCTAATCATAAACAGGTAATAATTTCAAACAGAATGTGGTGGGGGTAGGGGGGTGCATCTGGACATGTTGAGCTAGGAAAGGTAGGGAAGGCCACTCTGAGAAGGGGACAGTTGGATTGGTGACGCTATGAGGGAAGTGTCCTTTGGAGAGTTCACAGCAAGTGAAAAGACCCCAGGGACAAAATGAGCTTGGAGGTCAAAGGAGACCAATGTGGCTGGAGGTTAGGGACAGTGGGAGACTGAACTGAGGAGCAAGACTATCGCTCAAAGGCCTTGGTGAAGTTGGGATTTTATTCAGAGTATGAGAAGTCGCTGTAAGTTTTAAGCAGGAGAAAGACATCATCCAATGGGCATCCATATTGAGATATGGAACTTATGTGCCTTCTTGAGATCCTCTTGACCACCTCATCTTTCTTTCCTTTCTTTTTTTTATAGATTTTATTGGGGAATCCGGGAAGGGGAACAGACAAGTTGCTGTCCTTTTGTTCTTCAGTCTAGCTGTGGAGGATGTCGTTTCACTGGCCCATGTTGGTATTATCATTGTGCTCTTCCCGGGTGAGGCAGTCGCTCACCGGCCATTGGACAGCAGCTCACAGCAGCTCACAAAAGCTCACACCCGCTCCAGGCAAGCCCCACTGCAGCCTACGCTGTCACCTGCAACTCGTGGGCAGCCCAGCTCCAGGTCGAGCTGCTGTTCACCATCTTAGCTGTAGAGGGCGCTGCGTCAGTGGCCCTCATGTGGGATCCAAACCAGGGCCCTGCTGCTCAGAGCTGGTGTCTCAAGCCAACTCCTAACCAACATGCCACTTGGCCAGCCCCCACCTCTTTCTTGATTGGCACCCACCTGTTCCCCCACTGCTCTCAGACTTAGATGCAATGTCCCTCTCAGGGTGAGAATCTGGCTGAGCCAGAAAGCTCAGGCAAAATCCCCCTCCTTTCCCTGCCTGTGGACTATGCCAAGGTGTGGTTCCTCCTTGCAAAGCTTCCAGAAAAGTCCCTAATGTGTCAAGTCACCTGCTGCCATGACCTCAGAAGTCTTTGCGGAGACATAGCCAGTACAGCAGCAATGTTATCACATTGTATCTTCCCTAGCCTCCCTTCTCTTTTCCTCTTTCACCAGCCTGGGATTGCACCTCCCAAATAGTTAAAAACCGTAACTTTAGCCTGGCTCTACTTCCTAATCAAGTTTTCTAAAAGATCTTTTAGTACCGGGGACCTTTGGGCATTTTCTTTCTCCTCTGGGGCTCAGCAGCACATTTTATACAAATGAAAGGGTTGACAAAATTTTAACTGTCAGAAAGTCCTATTCTTTGACAGGTAATTGACCTGACTGTTTCTCCCTCCTGTGTCTACCCAGGTGGCTGGGGACTCTAAATCTACCAAGAAGCAACAAATACGATAGTTGAGAGCCAAGCTCTGGAGGCAGATTAAGTTTGAGTCCTAGCTCCCTGGTACTCCTTGCTAGCTGCATGACCCTGAGCAAGTGACTTGGCCTTTCTGAACCTCAGCCTCCTCCTATGTAAAATATGATTACAGTATCTACTTCTATATAATTATGAGGATTAAATGGCTT
The DNA here is from genome assembly GCF_001890085.2 of Hipposideros armiger. NCBI lineage: Eukaryota > Metazoa > Chordata > Mammalia > Chiroptera > Hipposideridae > Hipposideros > Hipposideros armiger. The sequence goes on from NW_017732217.1 coordinate 443,656, forward strand.
AATTCAAATAAAGTGGGCAGAATAGTGCTCTTAACAAGCACTCAATAAATGTTATATTTAATGATATACTTCCCCAACTTTGGCAGGGAAGGGGTACAGGTGTCTATGGAATTTACCAGGTCCCTCCCATTGACCCACTGTAGTTTAGAAACTTTAGGCAACACCATCCCTTCCAAAATACTTTTATTAAAAAAAAATAATTACAATCAAAAAAACCACCACAAAACCCGCCTTTCTTTTAAATAACGCGGCATGGAGCAGTTCGGTTTCCACCCTATTGCACGTGGTCCGGCCTGGTTATAAATCAGGAGGCTGCTGGGACTGGGGTCCCGCCAAGGAGGTGGGGTTCTGCCTGGGGGGAGGAGGCAAGCCCCTCCTCCTCACTGGAGGTAAAAGAGGCAGAGTCTGTGTTTCCATAGCAACCAGGCAGCACATCCCTGTCATCCTTTGACAGGCCCAGCTTATCTTCCCTGAGGCCCCAGTGGTCACAAGGGGAGCAGGAACTGGAGGGCAAGGCAGAAGAAATGTGGAAGTGGGAATTCAGACTCACAGAAACAGAGTCTCATTAAGGCATTTGGAACAGATAAATTAATTCAGGAAGACCCACCTTCACAGAAGGCTGTGGTAACCAGACACACGCACACATGCAAGACAGTTGTGGAACCCTGAAATGGAAGGAAAGGAGGCCACAGTCACTGCTTAGAGCCCCCACCAAAACACACACACACACACACACACACACACACACACACACACACACACACACACACACACGGCTGCACCCTGGGATCCAGCCCACTGCGGCTGAGATGTGGAGGCAGCATCCCCACCCCCGATCTCCAAATCAGTTTTTAGGATCCCAGAATGATTTCCATGATGTGATCTAGTTCATTCCACTCCCAGGACCCTGGGGCACAGAAGAGGTTGTGAGTTGGCTCTGGTGGGGCCAGTGCAGGCTCCTTCTCCACTGTGGATGTGTCAATGTCCAGAAAAAAGTCATCCAGACCAGAGTCCCCCAGATATCGGGAGCTCAGAGCTTCTAAGAAGACTGGATCCGGCTGGGGCAGCACTTCGTTCTGGAGGCCCAGGGGAGCCACTGGATTCTGAGGGGGCTCAGTCTCGTCCATAGAAGTCTCCAGCTCCCTGAGAATAGAGCCGATGGTGGTCGACAGGGAGAAGTCCTCCTCACCCAGGAAGAGCGGCTCAGGGGGAAGGGCAGGTGCTGGAGCCAAACAAAGCGCAGCCTGGAGCTGCTGGAGGGTGTTGTGGATGAGGACATGCCTGCGGAGGCTGGGTGCTCGGGGGCCCAAGCTTCGCTGGACTTTGTCTAGGGAGATGCGGAGCAGGGCTTGCTGGCAGCTTCGAAGGCCTGCTGGACCCCAGTCCCACTTCTCATCCTCCTCTTCCTCCTCCAAATCTGAGTGTTTTCTCTTCAAGCCTCCTACCATGATGCCCTATGAAGAAAAGAGGGAGGGGTAAGTCAGAAACAGCGTGGCTAATTCAAATCCAGAATCTCCTATATGGTTGATTTTTAATGGTCTGAACCTCAGTTTTCACATCCATAAAATGGAGATAGTATGAATCCCACAAGGCTAAGGAGAGTAAATGTGTATGACTAAGAAAACAAGACCTGACCTTAAACACTGCTGGGTTTGAATCCCACTTACTTGCCTGGGTGGACTCAAATAGTGAGTTTTCTTCCTTGAGACTCAATTTCCTCACCTATAAGATGAGGTCCCTACCTCAAGTTCTGGACTCTTAAAACTATTCTTTCCACAATACTCATTTCTTCAAATGTGACACATGCAAGACAGGTGTGGAGTACAGAGACCTGGACTAAAGGCAGGGAATCTTCGGTTTTAAATCTGCCTTTCACAGTGCTCAGCTGTGTGATCTTGGGAAATGATGTGACATTACCTCTCTGGGCCTGTTTCCTCATCTGTAAAATAGGGATTGTAAAAATCCTCACTACACCGTCAAGGAGACCCCACAGGACCCACCACACGGGAAACGCTTCATGAACAAGAGTTAATCGCTTTTTCTTTATTCGATATTTTTATTTATTGAGTACTTACTATATTTGAGCCACTGGAGCCTGTTAGGGCACCTATTTCTCGAGACTCTTTCACAGATTATATTTCTGCCCATGCCCTCTTCTTAACTGACTGGGAGCGCTCCCAACAGCAAGAAACAGGGCCCCGCGTTCCCTTCGCCAGTGCCTTACGCTTCCCTTAAAGTGAGCCCCCACAGAAAAACTTGCTAGAACTCGACTCACACCAAGCCCCGCCCCCTCCAGACCCATCCAACGAGACCTCGGACCTCTACAGGCCCCGCCCCCTCCAGGATAGCCTCTCCCTTCAGCAGCCACACACGCCCCAACTTGGTCCAGGGGCTTGTGGGAAATGTGGGCCAATAGCCTTCTGGTACCTACGTTAACTTTCATCTTGCACTACAATCCCCATAGAGCTCAACAAGCCACCGGGACGAATCAACCCCCGCCTTTCAAGGCATGCGCACAGGAAACCGGAGTGGGTGGGGGGAAGGGAACCCGGACGTCCAGCTGCCGGCGCCCGCCCCGCCCCGCCCTCCGCTGCCTCCCTGGGCGGCGAGTCTGAGCTCCGCGCCCGGAACACCCCTCCCCCACCCGAGACTGCGGCTCTAACACTGCTTTCTCCCAGTCCTTCAGACCCCTGGTCCTGGGTTCTTCCCCCTAACTGCTCTTGGGTTCAGACCTCAACACGTCGCTCAAAGACTACAAATGCTCTCTGATCCACTCCGTTCGGGACCCTAGGTATCTCAATTTTGAGACCTTCCCCCGTCAACTTTCCCCTATTCTCCCGTCTTTCAAACGCCTCTAGACTTCACCTCTGAACTCCCCCTCCGGCTCCAAGACCTGAACATGGAACTCCCCCAGCACCTCCTCCCCGCCACTGCATCTGGGAAACCAAGATTCTTTACCCCTAGTTCTCTCGCTTCTCCAAATACCCAAGATCCTACCCCCAACCACTCACACCTTTTCCAGAACACTAGTGCACAGAATTCAAGCCGTCCGGGAGACCCGAATTGTCCCAATATCCAGATTTCCTGCCCTAAAAGTTCCTTCCCTGGTTCTCTCACTTCTCCAAATATCCTAGGGCCCAGCTTCAAACTGCCTGCACTTGAAGATTTTGCCCCAACAACTTCGCCTCCTGTCCAGCATCTCAAACTCGGTCTCCGGTCCCCAAACCCTATCAGTCACTGTTAATCTGCGTCCCCCACTCCAGCCCAGACTCCGCCTTCACAGTTCTGCAGGAGCGCCTCCACCTTCCCCAACCCAAGGCAGGTCTCAAGCCATGCAGCCACCCCTCACCTCAGCTGCAAGGTTCACAACGACTACCTCCTGGAACGTCAGCAGCTCTGCAACCCTCCAGTGCTGGGTAGGGGCCTTGCTAGCCTCTCGGGGGCCTCTTCTTCTGGCCTGGGACTCACCCAGCTCCACCCCGGAGCCGAACCGCGAGCTGCGATTGGCTGGAGTCCTGCCCGCCGCGGGGCGCGGATTGGCTGGGCGGACCAGCCTGTCTCCAGGAGACGGCGGACCCGCCCCTCCCCTCCCTTGAGCCCAGACCATTTAAAGGATTCCGACCATCCAGGGGGTGGGGCCATGTCTCTAGGGTGGAAGATGGCGGGGACATCAAAACTGTTTCCTTCAAATCAGCTACTGTCCTCGCTCCAGATCGTCAGCACTACTTTCTTCGAGCCCTTTATACCAGGCCGGGACGCGGCCCCGGAGCAAGACTCGCGAGCACGCCCCTCCCCACCCCTTTCCGGGAGGGTGGGGTTGAAACACTCGCGGAGGCCGCGCCCCGGGGGTTCCGAGGGCAGACGTTGCCGGGCGAAGGATGACGCCACTGAAGACCAGCCAATAGTTTGGCGCGGCGTACGTTGCCTGGGCGACCGCAGCCCGCCCCTCCACCGCCCCAGTCTTGCCCTCCCCAACACTTAACCCCGGGACCCTTAATCTTCAGGACGCCTCAGCGTGTCCTCTGGTGGCTTGTCCTTTCCGCATCCTCCTGCCTCTCAGGATGGTACCTCCGCTGCTGGAGACTCGTTCATGGCTCCCCACTATCCTGGGGACAAAGTCCAAACTACTTTTGCCACAAAGCACTTCACGATCTGGCCTGATTCACACTCCACTTGCTCTCTTATCATCCTGCTATGCCAGTTCACTTTGTTTTTCTAAAATGGCTTCAGGTGCCCTCCACCACCGCCACGAACACAGAGATTTTATGTTTTCTTTCCTGCCTTATCCCCAGTGCCTTCAACAATGCCAAGTACAGAGGGTGCCCAAAAAATGTATACACACTTTAAGAAAGGACAACTGTATTACAATTGTAATACTCAATATATACTGATAACTAAAGGTGAATACAAGTCATGTTTGACTTCTGCAATTACAAGAGGTGCTCAAAGTGGTTACCATCAACGTCCAGACTCTTCTGATGATGGCGAACTACTGCTTGAGCAACATTGACCAAAGTGTCCATTTGTATGCATTTTTTTGGCAACCCAGGTATACATACTCCAAAATGAGAACAAAAGAGTAAAGGGAGTAAATATACAGATATCGAATTACAATGCTGTACACCTGAAATTTACATGTTTATAATCAATGTTACCTCAATAAAAAAAAATTAATAAAAAAGGTTTCTGGATCCTTAAACCTGTTTCTCCATTCTGAAGCTACATCAATTCCCAGGCTGCCTCTCATCAGGACTCAACTCAAAGGTTTCCTCCTCTTGGAAGTCTCTGATGCACCAGTGTGGGTTGGCTCCCATGGTGTCCTATACTACCCCGTGGAGACCCTGACCCCTCTGCCCATGCTTCGCCCATCCTCACCCTGGGCTGTCATTGTCTGGACTGTGGGCCTCGTGAGGACAGGTACCAATGTTATCTGGGTCACCCACTGCTTGGTCAGCAGCATCACCTACCACAGGGCTGGACACCAAACCAGGCATCCAGTGAAAGCTTGTTAAATGCCTAGACAATATGGCAGAAATAAAACAGTGCTAGTCCCCTGAAAGTCTGAACCAGTAGTGCCCCACCCCAACAAGTTTTCACCAAGGGGAGGGAGAGGCAGGTTTCTCCAGGCTACCCCAGACCAGTTCTTGCTGGTTGGCGTATGTCAGCCAAGTCATCCTGTTTGCAGAAGAAGTGTAAGATTGGAATGGATTTTGCTGGTGGTGGGGTGGTGGGGGTATGTGGGGAGAGGCTGCAGGCAGGAAGAGAGGAGTGGCTCACTCAGGCCTGGGAACAGTGTCTCTGGGGAACAAAGGCAGGGGACAGTAGATTCCAGAGGGACAAGATTAGGAAGGGGCAATTCTTCCACTTCCCTCTCCCAACATGCCCCTCCTCCAAGGTCCTCATCCTAGGGAGGACCCACTGTAGCCCAGTCCCCAGGTTATAGGCCTAGGTTTCTTCCTGAACACCAACTCCCCTTCCCGATGGTCCACTTGGGTTCTGCCCACTCGGTTCCCCTCCTCAAGGCTTCTGCCTGGTCCTCCTGGGCTCCCAGCCTCCATTCTTGTCCCTCTCCCATCCACCTTCACACAGTAGCCAAGGGAGGATTAAAACACAAACCTGACTGTGCCTCCTCCCAACCTCACCCCTGCTCTACTCCTTGAATAAAACCTCAGAATAAAGATTAAACTTTTGGGGCCCGCCGAGTGGCGTGTTGGTTAAGAGCTGGCTTGGGATGCCCCAGTTCGGATCCCACACATGAGGGCCAGTGACACTGCCCTCTACAGCTAAGATGCTGAACAACAGCTCAACCTGGAGCTGGGCTGCTGTGAGTCACTGTCGACGGCATAGGCTGCAGCCACTGCTGCAGTGGGTTGCCATGGGCTACCGTGTGTGGCCAGCAGCCAGCGTGAGCGGCCGGCAGCCGATGTGAGCTGCCAAGAGCCGCTGTGAGTGGCCATCCAGAAGCCGGCGACTGATCTGCCTCACCTGGGAAGAGGGCAATGATGGTGCCAACTTGGGCCAGTGAAGCAACGTCCTCCACAACTAG
>NW_017732217.1:449786-454204 GCF_001890085.2 Hipposideros armiger
GCTGTTCCCATCCCCCAATTCCCCAATAAAAATCTTAAAAAAAAAAAAGAAATAATTAAAAAAAGATTAAACTTTTTACGGTGACTCTGCACAATTTAGCATCCATGGAATGGTCTCTTGGGTTGACCGTCCCTCACCTCTGAGAAAAGTATTATTAAACTGTAGGGGACAGAATTTAGTTCTTCAAAAGGAGTGAAGTGCTCTCCAGCCTTCTGGCCTTTGCTCATGTGGGTCTTTCTGCCTGGAATGTCATCATGCCTTAGGACCTTCTCCTGGCTCATTTTTATCAAACCAGGTTTCAGGTGGGGAATCCCCTCTTCAACAGTCTTGTTTGCTCCCTGTGCTGGGTCAGGTACCCTCTCTCAGTTCCCACAGCCCTCTATGCTTCCTCCATCAGGGGCAGGGCTGTCTTCCCCACTGGACTGTGACATCTGTGAAGGCAAGGCTCATGGCTATCATGTTTACCACTGGGTCCCTAGCATATGGCTGGGTGTGGAACAATGACTCAATAAACTGTTACTGAGAAAATGAATGAAGGAATACCCAGAAAATCTTAGAGGGCAGACAGAGACAATGAGATACCTAGACAAAGCCAGAGTTAGGTCTAGAATAATCTGAAGCTCTTGGCTCAAGATTTATTGCTCTCTTCCTTTGTTCTCCATTTCCCAGGATGCTGTCCTCCTGGACAGGGGCACATCCCTAGTTGTACTGGTGGGAAGGGTAGGTATTGTGCCCATCATACTCATCAGTGGTGAGACAGCGCAGCATGAAGTGGCCCAAGTCATGTTTGGAGATGACCCTTGAGGGCCCTCGTCCATCCAGGGTCACTGAGTAGGCTCCAGTCAGCGGCTGGTCTCCAGCTAAGTAAAGACAGAGGGGCTGGGTGAGGCAGATGTCCTTTCCCAGCCCCCAACACATGATCACTCCAATGATGGTCCCAGGGGGCCTAAAGTGTGCCCAGCCTGAATGGTATAAGAGCCAATGTCTGCAACATACTCTCAAATGGTTCAGTCAAATATACTTGTGTGTGTGCATGTGTGTGTATGTTAGGTGCATGCATAGATAGTTGGTAGCTAGATAGATATAGAAAGATAGAAAGTAAAAAGGGAAAAATGTTAAACCTAGATGAAGAGTTTACAGGTATTCATAAACCTTTAATTCCTTCCTCTTTTCCGGAGGTTTCAAAGTTTTCACACATACACATACAGAAAAAAGAAAAACTAAAAAAGTACTCTGTTTTAAATAACTTTTAGGCATGACCTCTCTGGGTACTTATTTCAAACCTAGTAGCTCAAGAAGTATCTGATGAGCCCCTGCTTACAGATGGGGAAACAGACTCAGAGGCCTGGGATTTTCACCCAGCTTCTCCACCATGCAGCTTCACTGCTGATTCAAAGCTCAAGATTCTGGTCCCAATAAGGTTCTGATACACCCCCCCTTAATTGAACTTAAACAGTGAACCTTATTTGCACCTCTTAGGTGTGTTGGTCCCCTCTCGTATGGGGCCCCAGAAGGCAGAGGGCAAAGCAGAACTATTCTTCCAGTGGGCAGGCAAATATAAAGATACAAGTGCTCCATCTTTGGGCCTACGCACTGCTGTTCCCTCATCCCAGTCTTCCCTTCCATCAGACCTTCACCTGACTCCCTCCCTCACTGCACAAGCCATTTCCTTATAGAGCCTATGCTACGTAAACAGCACCCCATTATCACCCTTCACCAAGTTTTATTGTTTCTTCATTCACTGTAGCACTTCCCTCCAGTAATATCCATCATTTTTGTCTCCTCTGCTATAGAAATGTAAGCCTCATGAGACTACCACCAGCGCTTGTAATGGTGGCCAGGCACACAATTCAAATGCAAGAGACATCTGTTGAATGAATGGCTGTCTCCCTGTGTCTGACTCTGTGTCTTTCAGTGTGGATTCCAGGCCTGGAAGGGGGAAAGAGGACACAGGTGTAGTCTACTGGTTCCCTCCACAACACCACTGTGAGAGGTGGTGCTCCTGTATTAGTTCATCCGACAAACATTTACTGAGCATCTACTACATGCCAGGCCCTGTTCTCGGCACCAAGAACACAGCAGTGATCTAAACAAGACAAGATCCATGCCTCCAAAGAGTTGATATCCTAGTGAGGGAGACACACACTAAATAAGATAAAGAGAGAAGGTCCAAGATGGCAGGATAAAAGAAAGAAAGAAAGAAAGAAAGAAAGAAAGAAAAGATATGACATATGTGGTGAAATGTAAGTCCCTTTCCTTTGAATATGGACTTATCTTAGGAACTCGCTTCCAGTGAACTGAAGGCAGCAGGAGCAGGATTGAGAGGTCAGGTGTCCTGCAACAATTGGCATCAACCACCAGCATGTCCCTGAGGATGCCTTCCACATGACTCCACTTCTAGCTCTTGAGTGAGAACCGCCTGCTGAGCCTAGTCAGCCCCGCCCCCCCGCCCTCCCTCCAGAGACAGACTGTCATAATTAATGAGGGTTCCTGTTTTACATTTCTAAATTTTAGATGGTTTGTTCAATGGGGATAACTGAAAAGTATGTTAGAAAGGAGAATAAAATCAAGCAGGAAACAGGATAGAAAGAGTGGGGGGAAGGTTTGTAATTTTTGACTGGCCAGGCAAGGCCTGGTGGATGTCTCCAGAGGACAGGAGGGGGTGATCCTGCTGCTGAATCCTAGCCCCACTCACCTATGTGGGGCGGCATCACGGCCACATACTTCAGGCCCGACTCCTGTAGTACCTTGTGCATCCGAATGTGGTCATCGGTCACATCCTGCAGTCGTGGGGGCACCTTGGCTGGGTCCCATAGCAGGAAGGCTGGGGGGGGACACAGGGCAGGGTCAGCCAAGGCTTGAGGACAGCCTGGCCAGGACCACAGCCTGCCGGTTTTGTGCCAGGACAAAACCCTGCAGGGGCTCCCTGCTACCTTCCAGCTGCTCCAGGATGAAATGTGTGAGCTGGCCCGGCCTCCTGTCTCTCTCACAACCCACATAAGAGCTAACCTCTTCTCACCCCATGAGCTCCTGTCCGCTGTCACCTTCCACCTGGACCATGACAGCAGCTTCCTGCCTGGTCTCCTTGCCCCTGCCCCCCACAATCTGTTCCCCATACACAGCCAGAGGGGTCTGGAAATGCCCGGAGGGGTCGGAGCTCATCTGTGGCTCCATCTCACTCAGGGTAAAAGAAAAGTCCCCATCAGGGCCCACCAGGCCGCACCTGATTTGGCCCCTTCAGGCCCCTGGCCTCATCACCCAACACTCTCTCCTTTATTCACTCTGCTGCAGCCACACTCCTGCCTCATAGCCTTTGCAACTGCTGATCCCTATGCCTGGAGTCCCGTTATCTCACCACGTAGTTCTCCCTCATGTTACTTCCCTTCCTAAGAAGGCAACTGGTGTGATGAAACAGACATGAGGGGTGTGGACAGTGGAAACAGACAGCCAGGTTTCACACACCAGCTCTGCCAGCCACAAGCTGCGTGCTTTGGTAAGCCGATGGGTCTCCACTGCCTGCACTCCCTTAGCTATACAAGGGAGACATAAGAACAGCTACTATTTACTGAGCACCTACTATGTGTCACCATGAGTAAAATTACTCAAAGGGGTTTTGTGAGAATGAAGTAGCATTCATCCCTAAGGTACACAGTAAGTGCTCAATAAACACATTAACTGCTTCTGTTATGTACCCTTCAATCTTCCTTTTGGATTATTCTGGACAACTGTTTGTTTAATGGCCATCTCCCCATAAATGGGGAGTTCTGTGAGGGTAGAGACTGGGTCTATATATCCATGGCTGTGTTGCTTCCTCTAGTAAGCTCTCCCTGACCTCGTCTCAGGATAGGTTAGGTGCCTCCTCTGGGTTCCTACAGTCCTCTAGGCTTCCCCCATCCTGGACCTGATCCCTCTGCCTGGAGGCCCCCCAACCCCAGTCCTAGCCCCTCTGCCTGGGCCCCCCATCCTGGCTCTGAATCTTCTGCCTGGGCCCCACCATACCAGCCCTGACTACTGTGGCCTGTCACTGTTTGATGATGGCTCTGTTAACCACTTTTTTGCCATCTGTGAGACCCGTGAGTGCAGGGCCCAGGGCTGTACTGGTCACCACTGTGTCCCTGGCATCTCCCAGCAAGGTTCAGGCACAAATTGGTGCCAAAAAATGTACAGTAACTTGGGATGGCTCCAATACCACCTTGCAGAGGCCCTTTGGCTGCCTGTTCAGTACCTACCCCCATCCTTCAGCCCCACCCCTATGACCCCACCACCCACCCGAGGTGCAGGCCACGACCTTGTCCACACCATGGGCCTTCATGGCCGCCACAATGTTCTGGGCACCCTCGGACATCACTGTGGTAGGACCTTAGAGGGGACAGAGAGTGGCTGTCACTGGTGGGCGGCGGTGGTGGTGGGGGTGGCAG
>NW_017732217.1:454259-472429 GCF_001890085.2 Hipposideros armiger
GGTGGTGCTGGGGGCCGAGGCGCAGGGGAGGGCCGTGGGCAGAGAGGGGGCCCAGTACTGAGGTCACTGCCGGTGCCCAGCAGCACGATGACAGCATCCTGCCCAGCTATGGTCTTGTCCACATCGGCCGCCTGCCGAACGTCACCCACTATCACATGGGCCGGCTGGGGCCCCTCTGAGGGCAGCCTGGAGGAGTCCCGCACCAGCACTGTCACCTCATAACCTGTGGGCAAAGAGGGGCAGAGAGGCAGGTCAGTGAGCTTGCAGGCTGGCACTCCCGGGCTCCAGGGGCTGGGTCCTGAAGAGTGCCATGAATCCTCAAATACATTCCCCAGGTCCCTGTTCGGGGGCAGTGGTCTCCAAACATTTTTGCTGCATACCTACAGTTGATATTCATCTGGTTATTAAAACTGGGCCAACCTTCATGTTGGTTCATAAATAACCTGTACTGATGCCTCCAAGCCCCCCCTTCACCATCCAGCAACTAAAGGGTTAATGGCTGGCACCATACTGGTCTATGGCCCCCATCTATGGTACTGAAGGAAACTGAAGCACAAAGGAGGACATGAGTTGGCCAAAGGTTTTCCAGTGCTGAGATTGGTCCCCCAACCCTTTACTTCTGGAGGGTCAGGACCTGCCTTAGTGGTCATTAAAACGTTTGAACACTGCCTTGGTATGTCCCCTCCCAAAAGAATTTTGAGTAACTCATGTCCCCCCTCCCACACATACACACCCACTTTACATTTCACAACCAACATAGTATTTCTCCCTTTGTTTTGAACAATGGCAAAGGATGTTAACGTTTGGTGTACTGCAAATGGTGATATCAAAATAATAAAGGTAGGCCGGCCAAGTGGCTCAGTTGGTTAAAAGCGTGAGCTCTGGGCAGCTCTTGGTTAAGAGCTGGCTTGGGACGCCAGAGGGCCCCGATTCAGATCCCATATATGAGGGCCAGTGACACTGCCCTCTACAGCTAAGATGCTGAACAACAGCTCAACCTGGGCTGGGCTGCCATGAGTTGCTGGCGATGGTGTAGGCTGCAGTTCCTGCTGCAGTGGGGTTACCATGGGCTACCGTGTGTAGCCAGCAGCCAGCGTGAGCAGCCAGCAGCCTCTGTGAGGGGCCGTCCAGAAGCCGGCGACTGATCTGCCTCTCCCGGGAAGAGCGCAATGATGGTGCCAACTTGGGCCAGTGAAGCAATGTCCTCCACAACTAGACTGAAGAACAAAACGACAGCAACTTGCCTTTCCCCTTCCCCCAATTCCCCAGCGCTGTTCCAACCCCCCAATTCCCCAATAAAAATCTTAAAAAAAAAAAAAGATCCAAGACCTAAATGTAAGAGCTAAAACTCTTAGAAGAAATCATAGGCACACATCTTTGTGACTTTGGATAGGTAATAGTCTTCTAGCTATGACACCAAAAGCACAAGCAACAAAAGAAAAAGTAGATATACCATCAAAATTAAAAACTTTTGTGCTTCCAAGGACACCACCCAGAAAGTAAAAAGATAATCCACAAAATGGGAGAAAACTTTTGTAAATCATATATCTGAGAAGGGGTTTGTATTTAGAACATATAAAGAACTTCCACAGCTTGATAATGAAAAAAGGAATAACCCAATTACAAACTGGGAAAGATCTAAATAGACTTTCTCCAAAGTAGATATATCAATGGCAATCAACACATGAAAAGATTCTCAATATCATTAGCCATCAGGGAAATGCAAACCAAAACCACAATGAGATACCACTTCACATCTACTGGGATGGCTATAATCCAAAAGACAGGCAACAAATGGTTGTGTGTAGGTGGGGAAACTGGAACCCTCATACACTGCTGATGGGTATGTTGAACGATGCAGCCACTTTGGAAAACGCCTTCACAGTTCCTCAAAAGGTTAAACATAGAGTTACTGTATGATCCAGCCCTTCCACTCCTAGGAATATGCCCAAGAGAACTGAAAACATACAGCCGCACAAAAATAGCTATACACAAATGTTCATAAGAAGCATTACTCACAATAGCCAAAAAGTGAAAATCCAAATGTCCATCAATTGAATGGATAAATAAAATGTGGTAGATCCATACAATGTAATAATTCTCGGCAATAAAAAGAAATGACATACTGATACATGCTACAACAGGACGAACCTTCAAAAAGATTTTTTTTTAAGTGAAAAAAGCCAATCACAAAAAACCACATACTGTATGATTCCATTTATATGAAATGTCCAGAACAGGCAAATTTATAGAGACAGAAACTATTTAGATTAATGGTTGCCTAGGGCTGGGCGGGAAAATGGGGGGCAACTTCTAGGGGTTTCTCTTTGGGGTGATGAAAATGTTCTAAATGGACTGTGATGATATTTGCACATCTGTGAATATGCTAAAACCAATGGCGAACTGTATAGTATGTGAATTAGATCTTAATAAAGATGCTATAAAAAATACAAAACTAGAGCCGGCCGAGTGGCTCAGTTGATTAACAGCTCGCTCAAGAGTTTGAGCTCTGAGCAACAGCGGTTCAATGCCCGGCCCGAGCTGAGCTGCCGCTGAGCTGCTAACAGGTGGCAGGATAGCTCAGCTAAAAAAAACAAAAACAAAACTAAAACAAATGAAAACTTTAGGGGAGAGCCTGGCACAGGAATGTGTGCTATATGGATGTTGGCTGTTATTATGTCTTTTAATCATCTCACAATGTAAGAGGATTTATCTCAGTCTGTTGAGATCTTGCTTCCAGGTATAGCCTTTTAGGCTCAAAAAAAAAAAAAAATTTTTTTTTTTTTTTTTTTTTAGCTGAGCCATCCTGCCACCTGTTGGCAGCTCAGCAGCAGCTCAGCTCGGGCAAGGAAGGAATAATAGAACAGCTGTTGCTCAGAGCTCAAACTTTTTTTTTTTTAAAGATTTTTTTTTTAATTGGGGGTTTGGGGGATGGGAACAGCGCTGGGGAATTGGAGGAAGGGGAACAGACAAGTTGCTGTCTTTTTGTTCTTCAGTCTAGTTGTGGAGGACGTTGCTTCACTGGCCCAAGTTGGCACCATCATTGCGCTCTTCCCGGGCAAGGCAGATCAGTCGCCGGCTGCTGGCAGCTCACACTGGCTACTGGCTACACACGGTAGCCCATGGCAACCCACTGTAGCAGGGGCTGCAGCCTATGCTGTGCCAGCGACTCATGGCAGCCCAGCTCCAGGTTGAGCTGTTGTTCAGCATCTTAGCTGTAGAGGGCAGTGTCACTGGCCCTCATATGTGGGACCCAAACCGGGGTCCTCTGGCATCCCAAACCAGCTCTTAACCAACGTGCCACTCGGCCGGCCCTCAGAGCTCAAACTCTTGAGCGAGCTCTTAACCAATTGAGCCACTCGGCCAGCCCTCAAATAAATTTTTATAAAAGTTAAAAATAAATAATCTCACAATGTATTTCCTTGCCTGGTCTAGTCCTCCCTAGGCTCCTGACCCCTGCCTCACCCCTTCCAGTCCATATTCCACATGGTAGCCAAACAGGGCCCTCCACAGAAGTGCCCCCCTGCTCAGGTCCCTCCCGTGATGCCCCAGTGCCCTGAGATAAAGTCCTCATGGCAACTTTCAAGGCCCCTGGGGATCTGGCCTCTCCTCCTCCCACCCTGCGCTGGAGCTACTGTCCTCTTCACCCACTGTACGTCCTTCAGTTCCTCAAACACATCATGTTGCCTTCTGGCCTTTGCACGTGCTGTCCCCTCTGCCTAGAACACCCTTTTACCCTCTTTCCTTGGCTCCCCAGCCCGCACCCTCAGCCACTTGTGCTTCCTCTGTCACAGCCCTACTAATGCTGACCTGGGAAAAACCAAGGGCCATGTGGATCCAGGGACTGTGTCATAATTTCCACCATCTCCCTGATGTTTTATAAACACAAAAGCACAGGTTTTACTGCCCCCACAGACCTGGGTTCAAACTCTCCCTTTACCACTTACTGGCTAAGGAGCCCCGGGAGATACCTTTTAGTCTCCTTTTGAAAGTGAAGATCACAAACTTTGTAAGGTATATAAATGTCTAGTCAATATGTTATATACCTGAAACTAATATAATATTGTATGTCAACTGTAATTGAAAAATAAATTAATTGTAAAAAAGAAGAAAAAGAAAGCAAAGATCACAATCCCCAAGTCCCCATCCTGTGTGATCACTTTTCAGAAAACCTGTGCTGCCCTCACAAGCATCTGGAAGCAGTGAGGGCTTTCAAGGTGCTAACTTGGGCACTGGTTAACTGCCACTGTATTGGTTAAAACAGGCCCTAATAAACTGTGGGTACTTTTGGGGAAAAACATGTTTTCATGGACAGCGAGAGCATTGACACAAGCGTTGTGGGCCAACCGAGTAACCCTTCACTCTCCCTCAAAGACTGTTGAGTTGGGGTTTCCTGCCTGGTTTCTTAGTTTCTTGGCCCTTGGCTTTGATTGCTCTTCTAACCAGTTTCTGAAACCTAGGCTAAAAGGTTGCCCCTAGACTGAATCACAGAATATCTCTCAACCACCCTGGCTTTAGGTAACTACTTAAAAGCCTGTGATTTCCCAACATTCCCCAAGCCATTCTGGACCTAACTCTTGGATAATCCCATCCCAGAGACTAAGTAGGTTTTAACATTTTCCCAGGCCAGTAAGTCTAATGATTCTTTCTAAACCCATTCTGGGCCCAGACAATTGACACCACCTGAGTGACGGACTGAATGGCACAGGTTTCATAAAAGGTAACTGATATTAATTAAAATCTGTTTTTCCTCGTTTAGGGGCCTTGGGGATACAGATGGTGCCCTGGCAAGGTTGCCAGTCGCAACCAAAGAGGCCAGCGCGATCTTCCGGGCAGAACCCTTCCTCTCATCTGAGATGAGCTAGGGTGAGAGTTCCGTGAACCCCCAATAGGCAGGGACAGCTCTACGCCCCTGCCCAGCAGGAAGCAGATACAGAAGAAGAGACTTCCTGTCCCTTAACTTCCCATAGAGATTTTGTGGGGATCGCGTCTCCCAAGAGGAGGACAAGGCAGGCATTTGAAAGCAGGCATTGGGTCTCTGCATTCCTGCAGGTCCCACAGAATGCAACCGCCTAGGAGACCGCCCCTCTGCACCCATAACTCCCCCTTGTATTGTAATTACCTACCCCTGCGGGGAAAACAAATGGGCACAAAATACCTGACTGGATTAGACCAGTCACTCACACCTGCACAGTAAAGGCCATAATGACCTTCATTTCACCCGGGCCTTATTATACCATTATTATAATATCATACATATGCCCGGAAGTTTATTAATATCATTATAACAGACTGAATTCTGGGAAGACATATGCACAGTCTAAAGAAATAAGATAATAGCCTGTTGTCAATTACAGGTGCCAATCAAGTGGTCCCACACCTAGAAGGGAACAGTCCATTCTGGAGAAAAAGGGATAAAAACTCCAAGTCAAGGGAAGTCAGTCTTCTGGACACCTTCCCTCTTTTGGGAAGCCTTCCTTTTTTTGGACCACGTTCCTCCCTTTTTTAAGCCTCGCCTTTGCGCATGGCCTGCTCCAAACTCTTTGGAACGTAATTTCTCTTCTAATAATGGGCCCTTGAGCCATTCTCTACTGCTCAGGGCCTACTTCTACTTCTTTGATATGTACTATCTCTTCTAATATCAGCACAAAGGTCCCCATTAGTGTTACATTATTGGTGATTAGTGAGATTTATTGAGAAGTGATGTGCTAAGCTCTTTCCACATATGAATGTAGTTTTTTCCCCCCCAATTTTTTTTAACACAATCCACATTTCAATTTAAATATAAGCTAGTGGCTACCATACCAAACAACAGTACAGATTTAGAATTCACAGATTTTACTTTTAAAAAAAACAAGAGCATTTCTAAGGTAGTTCCTTTTTTAAAAAAAACAAATCCCTTTATTTACAGTTTTCTGTTTTTTATTTTGAAATAAATTCAGACCTACAGAAAAGCTGCAAGACTTAGATTCTCATATTGCTTTTGCTTTATCCTTCTGTGTCTGTGCGTATATACGAGTATATAATATACATATTATATACATATGCGTGTACATAAATACATTTACACATACACATATAACATATATTGGGTCGTCGGGAAAGTTATGACGCATTTTTGCATTGAAAAACATAGAAAACTACGTCATGAATTTCCCGACGACCCAGTGTTTTCCTGACTATTTGAGAGTAAGTTTCAAAGCTCATGCCCCATTTAAGCTTTTTTGATCTCAACCCTCAATACAAATGTATTTCACAGCCTAACCTAGCATACACAAACCCATAAAACTTAATATTTAACATGTGATACATTCAGATACTGTTGTGACCAATTAAATATATGTCAAAATTCAATGTTTCCCACAGTTTGAAAAACACCAGGTTGGAACAACCTTATTATTATAATTACCTTTTTGAGGATGGGGAAACTTAGGTAACAACTGGGCCAGGATCACACAGCTATGATCTGAGTTCACTCAGCCAAGGAGTGCTTATTGAGCACCAACTATATGCCGGAAACTGTTCTAAGCACTTTCCACATATTATCTTATTTAATCACCACAAGAGCTCCAGGGCAAATGCTACTAGTTTCATCCCACTTTACGGATGTCTAGGTACACAGACAACAAAGCATTGGCCACACAGGTGGTAAGTGGCAGAGCTGGGTGCAGAGTTTAAGCACCAGAGTTTACCCCTGTTAGGACTCAGCCTTACAGAACCACTGAGATAAAAGCCCAGCTCATTCAACAGCGAGGCTCAGAGCGGTGCAGGGACTTGTCACAGCCACCATGAGAAGGCAAGGCCTCCCCAGGCCCCAGCTCTCAATTCCCTAGGGTGCAGTCCCAATTGTGACCAGCAGGGTGGATGAACAGAATTCAGTGGCATTTCAGATTAAGGAAAAGGTAGTAATTTAGGAAATTGGATCCTCACAGTGATTCAGCACTTCTCAACTTCTCCCTCTCAACTTCCTCCCCCACAAATGCTTATCAGCAAATTTGTTTCTCCCTTCCCATAAGCCCCAAGTCAAGATCCAAACTAGGTCTTCCTGGGGGAGAGCAGTGGGCCTAATGGGGAACTTTCAGGAGAGTCCCTCCAAGGGAGGGCTGGGTTGGAGGCAGAAGAGAGTAGGATCCTGGTGGCCTCCACCCTTTTGGGGCACCCAGATAGTCAATATCTTCAGAGTCACCAAGGCCAGCAAGGGTGGGGCCCCATATCTGGAATTCCCAGGGCCCACTGTGAAAGACTTAGGCCCTTCCCTGCCCCCTTCCCTGGGGCAACTCTGAACTTTCATCCTCATTGACTTTCTGGGGTCCTCAATCGTCACCCATGTGTCTGGAATCCTCTCTCCTTTAGATGCTCACAGCAACCCACCCCCCAGGCTTTTCAACCTCCAGCCTTGGTGCCCAAGCCAAGAGCCGGTGGGCTTTTGGCAGTTAAGAGCACCAGCTGGTTTCAAATCCCAGCACTGCCACTGACCAGCTGTGTGACACTGGGCAAGTCACTCTCCTGGCCTCAGTTTCCTCATCTGTCAAATGAGGTGATACTAGATCCCACCCCATGAACGCTGTGAGGATTTAACAGGTGTGAAGAGAGGGAGGTGCTGGGAGGCAAGCTACACCTGGCTTAGTAAGCCCCTGCTGGGTGTGCTAACCACCACCACCACCACCACAACAACAACAACACATGCCTGTAAGCACCTGGATTTAAACCTAACTGCGTTGGAGTCCCCCAGCCTCCCAGGGCCAATTCGTATTCCTTGAACTCACATAAAACTGGATCTCTTAGGGTCCCTTACGTCTGCCCCCGTGGCCACCTGCTTTGCCCCCGGGGTCCTCACACACCAAAGCACTGACGGTCCCAACCGGCCTCGGTCCAGCCCCACGGTGCCCCTTCCAGGTACTCTGCCTGTGCACCCGGTGACATCTCCCGCCCGCCCCAGCTCATGCCTGCTTGCACCGCCTGCGCCAGCGTGGTGAGCCCGGTCCTGCCCGTGGCGCCGAAGATGGCAATCTTCTTGACGGCCATGTTAACGTGGGGGTGAGAGGCCACGGAGCTGCAGGAAGCGCGGGAGCCGAATGACTGCTGGGCCACCCTCTCCGTCCTTCTCTAGCGGGAGGGACCGGGCGGGACCGCTCAGAGGACCACGCCTCAGCCCGCCTCTGGGCTCCCGGCACAGGCCGAGGGGCGGGGCAAGCGGGACACGCCTCTAGCTGTGAAGAACAGGGTGGGTGGGACAGGAGTCACTTCACCTCGGCCAGCCGCCCAGCGCCACCCTCTTCACCCGGGGCTGAGCTGGGAGGCGTGGCCGTGTTTGGCCTACAGGGAAGGTGGACCCAGTGCCCCGCCTCCGCACTCACCCTCAGAGAGCAGGCCACGCTCATCCGTCTCTCCTAGCTCAAGCCCCGTCTCCCAGGGCCTTGAGGCGGGTCTGGGACTCACATTAATACCCCAGGACCTCCTCAAAGGGAAAAAGTGAGGGAGGATAGTGTGGGTGTGTGGGATTGACACTGTGTAACTGCGTGTCTATGTGCCTGTGTGAACCTGTGTGACTGTAACCCCAAGGGAGAGCATGATTGTGGGTGACACCATCTGCCTTCCTCTATGTGACAGCATGACACTGTGTGTGACACTACGTGTGGCAAGCATTGATGCTGTTCTTGTGTAACCTTGTGGTGACACCCTGGGTGACACTGTGTCAGTCTGATGCTGTATGCATCTACGACTCTGGACACCGTGTGAGTGAGGGACATGTGCGAGACGTGTTATATGACAGTGTGTTGTGTGACTGTTAGACAAGGCAGGGTGTCACGGCATGTGTCATGTAAGGATGTGTGACACTGACTCCCTTTGTGTGTGTGGCTGTGGCTGTTACTGCTGTGATGCTGTTTGTGACCTCCTGTGACTGTGATGTATGAGTATGTAATAGTGCAGGATGTGTGACCCCCATGTGAGTGTGACTGGTGTGACAAGTTTCAGTGTGTAAAAAAGTATGTGACACTGTGATTAAGAAGCTGTGTCATGTGTGAATATATGACACTCTTTGTGACCCCCGTGGGAGTGAGACAGTGTGTGACATTTGTGTGCTTATGTGTGACACCGAATGGGTGGTGGTGGTGGCACTATTTGTGTATCACAGCGTGTGATGCTGTTGCGTACTGTGCAGTGTGTGACCCCCTGTGAGCATGTTACTGTGTGTTTGAATGACCCTGTGTGACCCCATATGGGCGACATTATGTGAGTGTGTGAATGTGGATAATGTCTGTGACGCTGTATGTGACCCTGTGTGTGTGACAGTGTGGGAATGTGTGACCCCGTGAGAGTGTGTGGCTGTGTGTGACGCTACCTCTGGCCCCCCGCGGGTGCACCTGTGCATCACACTCTGTGCCCCGGTGTGTGGTCGCGCCTGGGCCGGCGCTGCAGGAGGCCGGAGCAGCGCGGGACGCGGGCGGAAGGGGGTCCGGGGGAGGCGCGGCGGCGGCAGCGGCGCATGCGGATCTGGCGGAGCAGCCGGGCCGGCGGGGCCGAGCGGAGCCGGGCCGCGCCGCGCCGGGCCGCGGACGCACACAGGGAGGGCAGTCGGGCGCCGCGAGCAGCGAGAACGGCGGCACCAGCGGCCGCGGGCCCAGGTGAGCAGCGTGGGGGCGGATAGCCCCTCCCTGCAGCATCTCCCCACCTGCCCGAGCAACCCTCCCCCGCGCGCCGTGCCCATCGCCTGAGCCCCTAGGGTCTCGCGATTTGGAGGGAGGCGAAGGGTCGAGGGCAGAATGAGCCCCCCCACCCCAACCCAATCCAGCCTCCGCCACCATGCGTGAGTTTTCCACCCAGGCCTTGGCCTTTCCAGGCCCCCATCCTTAGGAACGGTGACTAGACTGCAGGGAGAGAGAGGCGCGGCCCCGAAAGGGTTAAAGCATCGGCTCCCACCCGCAGCCTAGCACTCGCCAGCCTTTGCTGGGGCTGCAGGACACTCCTTTCTACCCTCCACCGCCTTCTTCTCTCTCTCTTCTCTATTCAATCACGTAATGGCTAGGGCTGTTACCCCGGCAGCCTGACCGAGAGCTCACAAAGTGCTAAGTGCCTCCTCATCTCCAAGTGTCCTCCATTGAGGAAACTGTTGTGTTCACCATTTAACTGAGGGAAACTGAGGCATATAGAGGCCAAGTTTAAGATAGCTGTTAAGGATACATCAAGAATAAAGCAGGACTTGAATTCATTTCTGCCTTACGCCAGCACAGGCACTTTGATTTGCTAAGATATGTGACCAGAGGATGAATAATACTAGCAAGGACCATGTATTGAGGGCTTGCATGTACTAGCTACCATGTCCCCTGAATTACTAACTCATTTCATCTTCAAACACCCCTAGGAAATGGGTACTGTTATCCTTACCATTTTACAGATGAGCAAATTGAGGCCCAGAAAGGGGAAGTGACTTGGCCAAGGTCACACAGGTGTAAATAGCCATGTGTCCGCTTACAGCTTTCCATGGAAGAAGGGAAGAATAACAATGGATTTTGGAGTGTCCACCAAAAGAGACAGTGTCTACTACACTCACCAAGATCCTGCCTTCCTAGAATCTGGTGGATTGGTAACTGTCTGAATTTTTGAGAAGGAAGACATTGATCTCCTCCCAGTTCCCTCCTTTCTTAGTCTTACAATCAAGCCTGGAGTCCTGGAGGATGGAGGAGATGTATCTGATGTTTCCCACCCCCTTGAATTTCATATTTATAATCTGGCAGTATAATCTAGAACACAGCTCTGGAGTCAGACACTATGTCAGTTAGATATTGCCACAATAATGCTGCATAAGAAACCACCCCCAAACTCAGTGTCTTAAAACACTTAAGCATTTATGTAGCCATCAAGCCTGAGGTCAGTGAGTTAGGCTGGGCTCATCTGAGCTTCTTCATATGTTGGGATGGGGAAGGGGATGTTGGCTGTTGGCTGCTCTAGTTTGCATTGGCTAGGACAACTGGGGCCACAGTCAAGCACAAGCAAAACCACAAAAGGTCTCTTGAGTCCTAGGCTCAGCACTTCAGCACTTCCACCTAATTCTGTTTATCAAAGTCATGTGGCCAAACCCAGAGTCCAAGGGGTGGGGCATGTCCCCTCACCCCACTCTTCTACCCCTCCCATCACCACAGTAGAAGAACATTGAAGAGTTATATGACAAAGGGTGTGGTCATAGGGATGACAAATTGGGGCCATTAATGCAATCATTTTATCACATTGCCTGCTTTTGAATCCTGTCTACTCACTAGCTGTGTGACCTTGGGCAAGTGAATTAACCCCTTTGTGCCTCAGTTTCCTCCCTGTATAATAGGTCTAATAATAGCCTATCTTTAGGGAATTAAATAAGGAAATGCAGATAAAGTACTGAGCACAGTGCAAGTGTTCAATAAATGTTACTGTTACTGCACTGTAGAGTTCTATTGATAACAAAGTTATTCTATCAAGAATAACAGTGACAATTTGCCCGACCTCTACCCTGGGACAGGTGCTAAGCCAGCTGCTTTACCACAGCCCTATGAAATGGTCAGTGTTAACATTATTGTCATTAATATGTCCACTTTAAAGACAGGGAAACTGAAGGCAAGAGGGGACAGGACTCACAGCCAGTCTCTGTTAGAGGTGGGACCTCTGAGCTTAGGTCCCATGTTTCCGCCCTAACCTGCCTTTGCCCATCTCCAGGCTTCATCTTCCCCCATGGCGCAGGTACCAGGGGAAGTGGATAACATGGAGGGCCTGCCGGCCCCTAACAACAACAACCCTGTGGCCCGCTGGGAGAGCCCAGATCGGGGCTGGGAGCGGGAGCAGCCTATGGCCTCCACTGCAGCCGCCTCACTCTTTGAGTGTTCCAGGATCAAGGCCTTGGCAGGTACCTGGAGGAGGGGTGGGGTGGGAGGAGGGGAAGGAAGGAAGGGAGGGGGCTGGAGGGGTGGCCTCTGTGTACCTCAGTGCCTGGGAACCTTGATGGCCAGGAGGATGGGAAGATAGTTATAGACACAGCTTGAATCTTTAGACCAGCTCTGTCCAATAGAACTTCCCAAGATGATGGAAAAATGTTCCATATCTGTGACGTCCAGTATAGTAATCACTAGTAATTGTGGCTGTGAGCGCTTGAAATGTGGCCAGTGCTATCTGAGGGACTGAATTGGTAATTTTATTTAGTTTTAATTCATTTAAATTTAAATAGCCACATGTGGCTTCTATCTGCTGTATGGGGCAGTGCAGCCTTAGAAACTTAGCGATGTGTACCGTCCTAGTAATTTGGGATTTTGTAAGCATGCTTTCTTAGAATTCTGAAATGCTGAAACACCGAATTTTAGGACCTTAGAATGTCAGACTCAGAGGTTCTTTGAACCTGAGACCTTTACAAACAGAAACTCTTGTAAACAACTTTATAATCACAGACCTTAGAAATTTCAATCATTGGCTCTTAGGAACCCTTAGAAACCTAAATTCTCATACACATAGATCCTTAGGGCTTTTTAATCCTAACCCTTTAGAATTTCAGATCAGAAATCTGGATCCCGAGAACTTTGAGATAGAATGATCAAACCTTCCTGCTTTAGCACTGAAACCCTCACTCTTGGGGCAACTGGGATGGTTGGTCACCTATTTTGATGTTTCAGAACAATGTAAGCAAAGACCAGACACCTATAGAGTTTAAGAATCTTAGAACCTTAGACGTTCAGAATTGTAGACCCTTGGACCTTAGGACTGTGTATTCATGGAGCTTTGGGGCCTCAGAAGAATTTAATCATAAGCATTAAAACTTTATGAGCAAAGACCCTTCAGAGACGTGTAACTTCATAATCATAAGCCTTGAAAACATTAGACCCTTAGCACCTTTGACCTTTAGAATGTTAATATCTCAGAAACATGGAGTGTTATACACATAAAATATATATTGTTATAATCATGAAATCTTGAAACCCTGAAGTCAGAATCAGTTCCCTCAGAATCTCAGAATTTTAGCAACTCAGCATTTGGCAATCATGGAATCTTTGATACTAAGGTTTTTGGAACTTTATAACTAAAAGATGTTGAGCAGGGTGTCAAACTCAAAGGCCTCTGGGGAAGCAGGTGACATAAATGAGTGTGTGGACTGGGGCCCCTGGTCAACTAGAGAACAGTCAGTGCCCTGGACACCAGCACTCGCCATGGAGAAATGCAGGCCCAATGGCCTGCAATTTCCAATTTATCTTCAATTTCCCAATTAAAAAAAAATCTCTATGTGCCACAAATTATGAACCAGATTCAACCCATGGATTTCCAGCTTCCTCTGATTTAGAAACCTAGAATGATATAAACATATTCATATACTCTTGAACTTAAATTCACACCTTTAGACTCTTAGAAGCTTAAAATTTGGGAGCATACCAACTTAGAATTCCAGAATTTAGGATTTCATCCACAGAAATATTTATTCAGTGCCTGCTCTGTGCCTGGCCTCTGCTGGACAATATGAGGGACAGAATGGTGACTGAGCCAGCCCCATCCTGCCCCCACAGAACCCCTAGTCCAGTGGGACAGTTAGATCAAGCAAGATAGTGATGACACAGAGGGGTCAGGGCCAGGGTGGGGGAGGCACAGGCAGAGGGCTGTGATGGGGAGCCCCAGGGGGTGTAGAAGCCCTGATGAGATGCCTGATTCTGCCTAGAGTCAAGGAGTGCTTCCTGGAGGAAGAGATACCTAAGCTGAGGCCTAAAGGAAGAAGAGGAGTGAACCCTGGGGTGGAGAGTGGAAAAGGATATTCCAGGCAGAGGGAACAGCATATACAAGACCACCAGAGGTTAGGAGTGACTTGAGTGAGGAGGGTACAGGTGGTGAATAATTGATGATGGGTAAGAAGCCAGTGGGAGCCACATCTTGAAGGGCCTTGGCATGAAGACTGAGGACTCTTCAAATCTTAGGATCACTGATTCACGGAACATCAGTGCTGGACCTCAGATAGCATCTAGTCTAGAGATTTGTAGAGATCCCCTTAAAAAAAAAGTTTCTCATACATTCCACATGTCTACTTAAATTTTTATAACTGTAGTTTCTTAAATGCACACAAACACACACTTCTGTTTATATCTCTGATGTCTACAATTCTCTACAACTAAAACACATGATACTGGACTCCAGACCCAAACCACAAAACCAGCAACTTAACAGTAACTTTGGGATGTTGTTATTCTGTGAAACCATGTTGCTGCTCAAAATGCAATGACCTAGACCGCCAGGGCGCATATTTCATTTTGTATCTCTTTGCCTGCTTCTCTTGTGATTTTTCTCTATTCAAACTAAGGCCAAACCTTTGAGCAGAGTCCTTTGTATCATGTTTTAGCATGAAAGCATTTAAAAAATTGTCTGGACCTCTTGCTCAGAGAGGTCCAGAGTTTGTGGCTTGCTGTCATCATCATCTGTGTGAGGCCCTTCTCCTCTTTATCTATTCGTTTATTCTCTTTTATTCCCATATCTCATACCAATGCCTTCTCCCCTATAGGCAATCATTCTGATAATTTTGTTTTTTTTTCTTTTTGATAGTATTAATGCAAATCCTTTCCTTCGCATGTGGATGATTTTGCATTGCTAATTAGTGTGTGTGCAGACATGTATTTTAACTTTATTAAATTATTCCGTGCACACAGAAAGGCAAATAAATCATGAGTGTCCAGATTTCCACAAATGAGCACCCTCTTGTAACCAGCCCCAAGATAAGGACACAGAATATGAAAGCCCCAGACAAGCCCCGCTCTGGCCACTTCTCTATCACCACATCCCAAGAGTGAACATTGTCCTCACTTCTAACACACACGTCATTTTGCTAGTGGTCGAACTCCATATAAATGGAAACGTTTTATGTCTGGCTTCATTCACTCAACACTCTGCTTGTGAGATTCATCCATGTCTACCTGTACTTGTAGGTGTTCCTTCTAATTACGGTATAATATTCCATGTTGTGAATGTGCCATAGTTTATCCATTCACCCGTTGATAAATGGATTTGGGTTGCTTCTTTCTAGGTTAGGGCTATCACAAACTAGACCATTGCAAACTAATAATTACTTGTATTACAAACTATTACAAAGAAATGAAACTATTACAAGCTATTGCTGTTCTAAACTTTCTAGTACATGTTTTTTATGGGCATAAGTGCTAATTTCTGGTTGGCTTAGACCCACCCCGGAGTGACATTGTTGGGTCACAGGGTAGGTGTATTTCTAACTTTAGTAGAAACTGCCAGTTTGTAGCATTTTACACTCCCCCAGCAGTGTATGAGTGACTCAACTGTTGCATATCCAACCCTTGCTGTGGTCATTCTTTTTAATTTTAGTCATTCTGGTGGGTGTGCTTTAATTTTCTGTTGTGTTAATTCTGTTGTGGCTTTAATTTTCCTGATGACTAATAACAACTAATGAGGTAAGCACCTTTTCAAATGTTTATTGATTATTTGGATATTCTGTGAAGTGCCCATTCAAGTCTTTTGTCTATTTTTCCTGCTTTTTTCTGATTGCTTTTCCGGAGTTCTTATATAATCTGGGTACAAATCCTTTGTTAGATATATGTGTTGTGAATATTTTCTCCCACTCTGTGGTTTATCTTTTCATTCTATTAATGGTGACTTTTGATGAACAGGGTTTCTTAATTTCAGTGTAGTCTAATTTGATCGTTATTTTCTGTATGGCTAACATTTTGTGTCCTGTTTAAGAAATCTTGCCTACTTCAAGGTCATGGAGATATTCTTTGATATTTTCTTCTAAAGCTTTGTTGTATTCCTTTCACAGTTATATTTATAAGCCAAATGATATGTATTATTTTGTACAGTGTGGGTCAAGGTCCTCTACCCACTCCCTCATGGATATCCAGTCAACTCAGCTCCATTTATTGAAAAGGCTTTCCTTTCCTTCCTGAACTGCAGTGTCACTTTGTCATATATCTGGGAGCCCTATATGTGTGGGTTTGTGTGTGTAGGTATTGCTAACTGATGCAAGTTTTGTCTCATTCTAGACTGTATTTTTGCATGATTTTCTCACTCAGCATGATGCCTTAGTACTTATCCATGTGGCTCTGTGTACATCTAATCTGTTGCTTCTCACGGTTGCATCGTCCTTGGTGTGCAGTCACCACATTGTTCATTCCCTTCCCAGTGATGGACAACCAGGCTGTCTCCAGCCTTGCCCCTGCCCCACCCCCCATCCCCAGTAGCACTGCACTGAATATCCTCCTATATGCTCCTGATAAATCAGTGTGAAAAAGGTTTTGGGGACATATAGACAGGGGAAAGAGTTGCTGGGTCATGGGCACTAACTTAATTTGATTCAGATTGTCTTCAGAATTGTTGCCTCAGCCCATAACTCACCATAATGCACTAGCAGGCATGAGGGTTGTGATATCCCCATATTTCCACAAATACTTGGTATTCTTGAGCTTCCTAACTTTTTCCAGACTAATATCCAAATATATCCTTTACATATTAAGTCTCTCTAGCCTTTCTCCTTAAAAGTAGTGGATAAAGGAGTAGTTCTTCCTCTGCTCTATGAAAGTCCCAATGTATTAATGATATGAATAAACTAAAGTCTTATTCTAGGGCAAGGTTTGGCAAATTTTTGAGATGGAAGAGCCCAGGGGTCGGCAAACTGCGGCTTCCGTGCCACATGCGGCTCTTTGGGTACGTACATGTGGCTCTGAAGTAAAATTGAAAATGAAAATAAAACTATCATTGTTTCATTTATAAAAGTTTTAAAGGATATTATTCACTTAATGGTGATTATGTGAATATATATTTATGGCTCTCGATTAATTTTGCAATTGTTGTGAGGGACAGGATTGGCTCTTCCAGGGGTTGGCAAACTTTTGAGACTGCAGTCTCAAAGAGCCTTCATGTGGATCGCGAGCCGCACTTTGCTGACCCCTGTTCTAAGGAATGTATTTCACTTGTGATTGGTAATGACCGCAGTGGAGAATATATATTTCTCCAAGAACCTAGAAATGGGAAAGTGACTCAATATGAGCCCATGGGAGAGGTAGGGCAATTGTTATTTGGCTCAGAGTCTTGACAGCCCAAAGGTATCTGTGCTAGCTAGAGTACTGGCAGGAAGCACATGGTCCCCTCAAAGCAGTAAAATGGAGGAGAGTTTAATGAAGGGGCTATTTACAGAGGTGAGGGCAAAAGTAGGGGAACCTACAAGGGCAGTGGAGACCCCCAGGGGCTGGGGCAGGGAGTGGTGAGAGGGGTGAGAGTCCTCCCCAGCAGGGGCAGGGGAAGTAGGGAGAGGAACCAGGTACTGCCGGAAGCTGGTCAGGCAGGGAAGGAATGCATTTCTTGGCCTTTTTTCTTTCCTCTCCTCGCCTGCTGTCCAAACCCAACTGGAAATCTGAGGTCTTTGAGGGCTGGGGAGCCCATTCATACAGTCCACATCAGCCAGCCTCCCAGGGCCTAGAACGGTGCAGAAAACGTGGTGGTTAGCACTGGAAGAGCAAACAGAAGACACTCCACACAGTAGCCAAACACACTCACCAACCCAGTAAACATTCAGTGTCATCTCAGGTCAGAAGTGGCACTCTGGGACATACGCTTATGTGGTTTCACCTCCGCTACATTTTACAAAAATGTACATCAGTTGACAACATTTAACATTAGGGAAATTTTGTCTTTTAAAAAATCGAGATTTTTTGGCTCGTCGTGGAATATCACATGATATGGCAGCACTGGGTCACCAGTCTTCAAGTCTCCAGTCTTGGGGACTATGTGCCTGCCCATTGTCCCCTTTAAGGAGGGCCTCATTTTCTCAGTTTCAGAGCCTGCTTGGCACCCATGGAAATTCAGCTCTGGACCCCAGCTCCATGCTAACAAGATTGTAATCACCAAAACCAAACTCTCACTGTATAGTTCATCTATGAAGTCATCATTGATATGGTCCAGGATATATTTCTGTTAATTTTCGTTGGGTATCATCAAAATGAAAAGACAAAATAAAAAGTATTCTCATAAATCCCTGTTCTCCAAGGATGAGTTCCCAAATACCTAGGGTTCCCCCAGGACCCACTAAAGAAACCTTGATCTAGTCCAAACCCCTCATTTTTTTTTTCGATTTTTATTGGGGAATTGGGGGGATGGGAACAGTGCTGGGGAATTGGGGGAAGGGGAACAGACAAGTTGCTGTCCTTTTGTTCTTCAGT
>NW_017732217.1:472716-504858 GCF_001890085.2 Hipposideros armiger
ACTGGCCCTCATATGTGGGATCCGAACCGGGGCCCTCTGGCGTCCCAAGCCAGGTCTTAACCATCGTGCCACTCGGCCGGCCCCAAACCCCTCATTTTTTGCAAAGGGGAAAACGAAGGCCCAAAGAGGAGAGGTGACCTCTTGAAGTCACACAGCCAGTCATCACAGAGGCAGGGCTGAATCCAGTTGTCTTCATTCTGGCACTGCTGGGGATGCACTGAAGTTCCACTTTGGCTTCAGCATTGGCCAAATCTGCTATTGACATGGACATAGGCATTGGAAGGCAGAAGAACCAAATACCCATCACTTCCTCATGTGCGATCTTCAAGGTGTGATTACTAAATTATTTCAAAATTAAATGTGAATAATATCTGTACAGGCTAAGTTGCTGTAACAAAAGACACAACAATACAGTGGCTTAAAGGAGATAGAAGCTTATTTCTCCTTCCTGGATGGTCCCTAGATGAGCACCCTCATTGGCACGCAGGCACCATTCCAAGCAGTCAGTGTGGAGTCCAGGTTTCTTCTTCCATCCGGTGCTCTGTGGACCTTGGTGTCCAGCTGTGGGAGTTGGGGGGAGAGGGAGAAAGGCCAGACAGCAGTTTTCTTTTATGGAAAAACTTTACATTATGCAATAATTATAGTTCTACAGGTAGTTGTAGATAGTAAGATAAAAGTTGTAGATAAAAAGACAACCCCAGGGCCGGCCGAGTGGCGCGTTGGTTAAGAGCAGGCTTGGGACGCCGGAGGGCCCCGGTTCGGATCCCACATATGAGGGCCAGTGACACTGCCCTCTACAGCTAAGATGCTGCACAACAGCTCAACCTGGAGCTGGGCTGCCATGAGTCGCCGGCAACGGCGTAGGCTGCAGCCCCTGCTGCAGTGGGTTGCCATGGGCTACTGTGTGTAGCCAGCAGCCAGTGTGAGTAGCCGTCCAGAAGCCGGCGACTGATCTGCCTTGCCCGGGAAGCGTGCAATGATGGTGCCAACTTGGGCCAGTGAAGCAACGTCCTCCACAACTAGACTGAAGAACAAAAAGACAGCATCTTGTCTGTTCCCCTTCCGCCAATTCCCCAGCGCTGTTCCCATCCCCCAATTCCCCAATAAAAATCTTAAAAAAAAAAAGACAACCCCAATTAAAAAATGGGCAAAAGATTTGCATAGATATTTCTGCAAAGGAGAAACGGCCAATAAGCATGTGAAAAGATGCTCAACATCATTAATCATCAGGGAAATGCAAATCATTTCCACTTCACACCTACTAGGATGACCATAAAAAACAAAACAAGGGCCAGCCGAGTGGCACATTGGTTAAGAACTGGCTTGGCCAGAGGGCCCCGGTTCGGATCCCACATATGAGGGCCAGTGACACTGCCCTCTACAAAAAAAATAAAAAAGTTATGAAAATAACAAGTGGGGAAATTGGAACCCTAGTACATTGCTGGTGCAAATGTAAAATGGTGCAGCCACTTTGGAAAACAGTCTGGCAGTTTCTCAAAAAGTTAAACATAGAGTTATTTTATGATCCAGCCATTCCACTCCCAGGTACATACTCAAGATAAATGAAAACATGTGTCCACAGAAAAACTTGTACCTGAATGTTCTTAGCAGCATTATTCATAATCGCCAAAAAGTGGAAACAACCCACATGTCCCTCAACTGATAAGTAAAATGTAGTATATCCACTCAATGGAATATTATTTGGCCATAAAAAGGAATTAAGTACTCATCCATGCTACAACATCGATGAACCTTGAAAACATTATGCTAAGTGAAAGAAGCCAGACTCACAAAAGGCCATATTGTGTGTGATTGCATTTATATGAAATGTTCTCAATAGGGAAACCCATAGAGACAGAAAATAGATTAATAGTTACCTAGAGCTGAGAGAAGAGGGATTGGGGAGTGACTACTAATGGGTACAGAGTTTCTTCTTGGGGTATTGAAAATGTTCTGGGGGGGCCGGCCGAGTGGCGCGATGGTTAAGAACTCGCTTGGGATGCCAGAGGGCCCCGGTTCGGATCCCACATATGAGGGCCAGTGACACTGCCCTCTACAGCTAAGATGCTGAACAACAGCTCAACCTGGAGCTGGGGTGCCGTGAGTGAGTCGCCGGCGACGGCGTAGGCTGCAGCCCCTGTGGCAGTGGGTTGCCATGGGCTACTGTATGTAGCCAGCAGCCAGCGTGAGCGGCCAGCAGCCAGCGTGAGCGGCCAGCAGCCGCAGTGAGCGGCCGTCCAGAAGCCGGCGACTGATCTGCCTCGCCTGGGAAGAGCGCAATGATGGTGCCAACTTGGGCCAGTGAAGCAGCGTCCTCCACAACTAGATTGAAGAACAAAACGACAGCAACTTGTCTGTTCCCCTTCCCCTAATTCCCCAGCACTGTTCCCATCCCCCCAATTACCCAATAAAAAAAATCTTTAAAAAAAAAGAAAATGTTCTGGGGGCCAGCCGAGTGGCTCAGTTGTTTAAGAGCTCGCTCAAGAGTGCGAGCTCTGAACAACAGCGGTTTGAGTCCCGGCCCCAGCTGAGCTGCCGCTGAGCTACCAACAGGTGGCAGGATGGCTCAGCTAAAAAAAAAAAAAAGTTCTGATATTAGATAGCAGCAACGGTTGCACAACTCTGTGAATACACTAAAAACACACACTGAATTTACACTTTAAAAGGATGAATTTTATAGTATGTGAATTATATAGCTCATACTAAAGCTGTTATTTAAAAAAAGATAGTAAGAGAGTTCCCAAACAGTTTCTTTGTAAGCAAGCAAGGCAGACGTTGCACACATGCTTCCACTTGCTTTCCGTTGGTAGTGTCAACTGAGCGTAAATGAATCAGGAGGCTTTGCGAAAATTAAATGACAAAGTTTTATTCAAGGATCTTAAGATTTGCAATGTTGGAACACTACTAGGTAACACTACTAGGTAACACTCAGAGTGTTCTGAAGAAAAGAGAAAAGTTGAAAGTTCTTATAGTAAAAAGTACATTTTGGTTTTTTTTTTATTGGGGAATAGTGTGTTTTCCCAGGACCCATCAGCTCCAAGTCAAGTAGTTGTTTCAATCTAGTTGTGGAGGGCGCAGCTCAGTGGCCCTTGTGGGGATCGAACCAGCAACCATGGTGTTATGAGCACTGTACTCTAACCAACTGAGCTAACCGGCCACCCCCAAAACGACATTCTTGAGAAAAATCAGTCCTGCTTTCTTAGCCTCTGGATTGGTCTGAGGTGGTAATCTTTCATATGTCAGGTGGTGTATGGTGGTCAGGTGGTCTGGACTTGTGAACAGTCTTTCTCCTAAATTCTTCAGAAAGTTATTTATAGAATATATATATATATATATATATATATATATATATCTCCAGGCATTGATGCATAACTGAAAAGTTTGAAAGTTAAATCTTCAGGCTAGTTAAAGTAAAATAAAATTGATTCCTCATGTTTCAGCCCATTCTGATTTAAGTAATTTTGTTAGCTTGGCTATGGTGACTTCATTTTGTTTCTTCACACTTTCCTTAGTAGTCACATGCCTACTCCTCGCCCTAGGAATGTGGGACATGCAGTGTCCAGCTAGTAGTCCAGCTACCACAGAGGGGGAGACATGGTTTCTGCCCTCAGGGAGCATTCTGTCTAGCTTCTTCCTTCCCCTTCATCCTCCACAGCCTGTCAGTTGCCAAGTCTTACTTTTTCATCCAAATAACTCTCCAACATGCCCTCTTCTCCCATTCCCACAGCTCTCCCCTCCTCCAGCCTCGTCCTCTCTCTCCTGAGCCCCTTCCCCAATCTCCTCCCTGGTCTCTTGGCTGCCAGTCTTGCCTTCTCTGATCTACCCATCCTCACAGCAGCCAGGGATATGGTTGAAACACAACTGTCATCAGGCTCCTCCTCCTCCTCGACCCTCCATGGCTCCCTAGTGCCCCCCTCCCCACACACACACACTAAACTGAGCCTGTATTCAGAGCCTAGAACAGTGAGGGGCACATAGACATTCAAATATTTATTGAATTGAATGAACAAAGCCAACTGGGATAGGAAACAGGGAAGGCTTTCTTGTGGAAGTGATAGCTCAGGAAAACTTGAAAAGACTAAGGAGGCTGCCTTCAGGTGGGCAGGGAAGGGTAGGGGAAGGTATCCCAGGTAGGAGGAGCTGTCTTCGGAAAGACCTGATTGTTGAGGAGAGCTGGGCCTGAACAGTGGGGAGTCGGGGGCTGGGATGAAGATGGAAGGGGGAGGTTCCTCGGGGAGGCAGGGTCTCATCAGAGCCTGTCCTTCAGATGAACGGGAGGCCGTGCAGAAGAAAACTTTCACCAAATGGGTGAACTCTCACCTCGCCCGCATTGGCTGCCACATCGGGGACCTCTATGCGGACCTCCGGGACGGCTTCGTGCTCACGCGGCTACTGGAAGTGCTGTCCGGGGAGCAGCTGGTGAGGGGGTCTGGAATGTTGGGTGACAGGTGTTGGCCCTGGGGTCTCTCACTGGGCTAGAACAAGGGCCTGGCTAATGGATGGGTGGGCCGTCCTAGAAGGTGAGGGTGGGTTAGAGGCCCCTAATTGTGGTGGGCGGGGCTATGGCACGGCGGGGGTGTGTGTGTGTGTGTGTGCTTGGTTGTGAGGAGCCTGGGGGTGTGGCTTGGAGCGGAGGGATTCGGTGGACGGTGAGGGCAATGGTTGGGGTGGGACTCTGGGCTTGGGTGGAGCTCAGTTGGAAGGGGTGGAGCTATGGGGCACAGGAGGAGCTTTATTAGAAGGGACTGAAAAAAAGAAAAAGAAAAAAAAAACAAGAAGAAGGGATTGGCCTGGGTAGTGCGATAGCAAGGGGGGCAGTGGCTATAAAACAGGGGCAGAACTTTGTCAAGGGGGCGGTCCATGGTTGAGGATGCGCTTGTCATCTGAAGCGGAGGCCTAAGGCGTGGGAGTCTGGGCGACCAGAGAGAACTCTTGTATGGGTGTGGCTTGTGTGGGTTGCAGTTGTATTTCTGGGCTTGGATGGGGCTTCGTCGCAAAGAATGGGGTTCGGATGGAGCTAGAGATTCATTAAAGGCCCAGAGGTTGGAGCTCAAGTCGTGAGGGGCATGGCTATAGAACAGAAACAAACGTCATTGGAAAGAATAGAGCTATAAATAAGGGGAGAGTCCTGGGGTGGCGAAGGGCTTCATAGTAATCGGCGTGGCTCCAGGCAGGGGTCTGAAAGGGAGGCAGTGGGGGGTGTAACTTTGGAATGGAGAAACATTGGTAGCCTGAGACTGAGATCCAGAGAAAGGAGCGGGACTATGGCTACAGGCAGGACAGCGCGGCTTCACGATAAGACGTGTGGTTATAAGGTTGGAGGTGGAGCTACGGTATAAGGGCTGGGGACAGACACTTGAATAAGCCGCGGAGTGAACTGGGTCCTGAAAGGGTGTTGCTATGGGTAAGGGAGGGCTTCTTTCGGATTGGGTCCTGGGTCTTTGACAAGACTGAAGGGGCGTGGCCTGGACTTGGACTTTCAGGGAGCGTGGCTAGGGGGCGGGCTTCTTTGGAAGGGGTGGGGTCTAGGGCACAGTGTTCTAGGTCAGACCCTCTATCTCCCAACACCCCTGCCGCCCTAGCCAAGGCCCACGCGTGGTCGCATGAGAATCCACTCGCTGGAAAATGTGGACAAGGCACTGCAGTTCCTGAAGGAGCAGCGCGTGCACCTGGAAAACGTGGGCTCACATGACATCGTGGATGGGAACCACCGGCTGACCCTAGGGCTGGTCTGGACCATCATCCTGCGCTTCCAGGTGATCCCCAAGTGACTCCTGCCCAGGCCACCCACGCGGTGGCCTTAGGAGGGTGAACCCCACTCACTCATTTATTCATTCATTCACTCACTCCAAAAATATTTTAACATGCTCCAGGAACCCTGTTCCAGGTGATGGGGGTGAAAATAATGATAAAAGTAATAATTATTACCACCATCACTATGGCCATCATTATATATTTTACACCATTCCAGGCACTGTTCTAAGCACTTGGCATTTAATACACACAAAACCCCGATAAATTAGGTACTATTTATTATTCCATTTTACCAGTGAGGAAACTGATGCCCAGAGAGGTGAAGTAATATGCTCAAGATCACACAGCTGGGTAGTGGAGGTAGAATTCGAATCTAGACGACCTTGCTCCAGTTCAGAAACAAAACTGACAAATTTTCTGCCTTTATGGGCAGACAGTAAGCAAATCAATAAATACATAAACAAGCGATGTATGAGAAAAGGACCAGCTCTAGGCAGAGAAGTAAGCAGAGCTACGCAGAAGAGCTACTCTCTTCTGCGTAAAAGGGATATAAAATATAGGTTGATGGTGTTGAGATTTTAGACTGGGTGATCAGAGAAGGGCTCTCTGAGAAGCTGATGGCTGAATGACATGAAGATGAAGAGAGAAATCATTCCAGGCAGGGGACCCAGCAGATGCAAAGGCCCTCAGGTGGAAATGAGCTTGGCGTGTTGGAAGTACAGAAAGATCAGCATGGCTGGGGACTAGGAGGTAAGGGGAAGACAGAAGAGATGGGGTCAGAGGGGTTGGCAGGCCTAGGTGATCCTCGATGAGCAGTCTGGATTTTATCTTGTCTGAGACGGGGAGAGATTGGAAAGCTTTATCAAGAGGCGGGGCATAATCAGATTTAGAAGGACCCTTCTGGATGGGGGGTGGTTGCCAAAATTGGGGGCTTGGAGCATAGGAAGGTAAAGAGGAAGGCAGGTGGAAAATACGCTCAGGAGGCAGTGGGTACACCATAGGGGAAGGGACAGGACAGGGAGGTGTCCAGGTCAAGGCCAAACGCTCTGACCTAGGGCCTGGGGGTTGGTGGGGCCACCCTAGGACAGAGTCAGGGAGGAAGAGCACGTTTGGAAAAGACACTAAGGTCATTTTGGGATGCAGTGGTCATAAGGGGTCCGGGACATTAGGAGGAGGCATTTAGGAATCCACTGGATCCTGGGAATGGAGCTCATGAGAGGGGTGGAGGCTGGAGGCAGGTATAGGCATTGTTAGTACAGAATCAGGGATGAGACTGTAGGGTTGGGAGTGGTGTCTGGTGACCGGAGCCTTGCACCAGGGGCTGGGACCTCCTGGGAACCTAGTTCTCTCCCTTGCACCCAAATGCCAAACTCAGTTCTTGAGTCCAAGACCCAAGTCTCGAAACCCACCTGAAGCTCTTGAACCTGCTCTAGATTCTGGGTTATTCAGAACTTTATTGAACACCTACTACGTGTGATAACACATAGTAGAAACAAAACCGACATCTGTTACCGCAGGAAACAAAATAGGTAAACATCCTGTGGTGCTGGAACTTTTACAGGTTAGTGAATGTATTAGTCTACTAGGGCTACTATAACAAAATACTATAGACTGGGGGGGGGGTCTAAACAACAGAAACTTATTTTCTCACAGTTTTAGAAGCTGTAGTTTAAGATCAAAATGCTGTCAAGTTTGGTTTCTCCTGAGGCCTCTCTCTTGCACTTGCTGACAGTTGCCTTTTCTCTGCATCTTCACATGGCCTTTTCTCTGTGCGTGCATGTACTTAAGGTCTCTTTCTCTTCTTCTTCTTTTTTTTTTTAACATGGGTAGCTTTCACTTTATTTTGTATTTTCTTTTTCTTAGCCATTGCAGAATCTATTGAATTGAGAATCTAGAAGATGGTAAACACATTTTTAGGTGTCACAACCAGGGAGTTAGGACATGAACTGAGGTCTCTGGTTGCTGACTTTCAAACACTAAGTCTTTTGTCAGTGTACAAAACCAGTTGTATAAAATCCCTGTCAGGAACTAGCAACATGCCAATCTGGCTAGTGGGAGCTGGCCAGTCGGAGGGGAGCAGGGCTGATGGGGGAGGGGGGGCCCTTGAAAATTCAGGATCTAATGTCGAACAGCAGCCAGGGGAAAGTCAAATAATGATTAGTGTAGTCAAAAAGTGTTTTTAAAAAACCCTCGTCTCCCAAACCAGCTCCTTAGATGCTTTTCTCAAACAGGAACACACAAAAAGGAGTGCTTTCCAGTCCCAAATACGGCAAGTGCACCCATTTTGAGTATCACAGAATGAGGTGTCCACGGAGGTCATTGATGTAGGGTTCCTATTCACAGGAAATCTGCAGAAAATACTGGAAATGTACTCATGGGTCTGAAACAGACGGAGCAAAGCAGTCAACATTATATATACAGCTTAATAAATGGATTTAGTTAACAGCTAAGGAACTCATTAGTTGCACATGATTAGATGAATGGGTTTTATAACTGTTAAGCTTTACATAACCAATTTCAGGTTCCTTTCCCATCAGCAAGCACTTCAGCTGTGTCACTGGTGAGGTGACCCAAACCATTCCCGAAGCACCCACTATTGACCAGCTCCACCGGTTACCCAGGTAGCAGTTCCACGTAACTAAGGCAATTCCTGTATCCTAAGCCAATTTACTGGTAGAACAGGAGCTCAGTACCTAAAACACTCAATAGAAAAGTTACATAGGAAACGGTCTGACCAGACAAGATTAGATTCCCTTGATGGTGCCCCACCAGTGTCTTTCTCCTCTTATAAGGACACCATTCATAATGGATCAGGGCCCCACCCTTATGACCTCTTTAACCTTAATTATCTACAAATACAGCCACATTGGGGATTAGGGCTTCAACTTATGAATTTGTGGAGGACACAATTCAGTCCGTAGCAGGCGAGACAGTAAACCGGATGAATAATTAAAATGTATAGGTGATGATAAATACTGAGATAAAAAGGCATGAAGGAGGATGTGAAATTTGGGTGTACGTATTGAGACTTAAAATCAAGTGGTTGGTCAAGTCTTCACGGAGAAGGCGATATGTGAGTACAGACCTCAAGGAAGGGTGGAGCTGGGGGCTCAGGAGTATGAGGATGGGTTTTGGAGTAGGCCAGGACATCCACAATGAGGGGTGGTGGTGGATTAGGGTCTAAGATTCCAGGGAAGTCACCATCACCCCTTGTGGGGACCTGGGGGGAAGGAACGGCCGGTGCAAAGGCAGAAGGAACAGCTAATGCAAAGGACCTAGGGTGGGAGGACGCTGGTGATTTAGTGAAAAGGACAGAGGTCTCTGGAGTGGAGTGAGCTGTAGAAGATGATGTCAGAGACGTAATGAGTGGAGATTGTGAGGACTTTTGCTTTCATCCAGAGTGAGCTGGAGCCACAGAGGGTGTTGAAGATAGGAGGCACGTTATCTGATTTGGGTGTTCACAGGTGCCTCTCTCTGCAACATGGAGAACAGACTGTGGGGTGGGGGTTGGGGGACAGGGAGACCAGCATGGGGGACACTGCACTAGCCCAGGTGGGAGATGATGGTGGCTGGGATTAGGGAAATGGTCCAGACACCAAGAATGGAGCCTTCCCTGGAAACTGAGACCCTAATCCACCACAACCCCTCTTCATTGTGGGTGTCCTGGCCTACTCCAGAACCCACCCTCACACTTCTGAACCCCCACTCCCAGCCTGAAGCTGCTTCTTCCATCTCCTCTGTCACCTACCACTCTTCCTGGCAGCAAGGTGGGCAGGGGGTCTCTCCCAGGCTCAAGCCTGCCAGGCCCCAGCAGCAGTGTTTTGTATCCTCACAGATTCAAGTCATCAAAATTGAGACTGAGGACAACAGAGAGACACGTTCTGCTAAAGATGCGCTGCTCTTGTGGTGTCAGATGAAGACAGCTGGGTAAGCCCCTCCCACCCCTACACCCACTCCCACCCCCCAACCCCTAACCTCAGGAGTTCCTTTGGGGGACAAGAGTGCAAGGAGACGCTCAAATCCTCAGTGTCAAAAGTTACATCTGGAACTAATAAACTGGCAAATAAAACACATCCACTCTTCTGACCTTTATGAATAAACCTGTATAAAAATCTGGAAGGCCAGGTTCAAATTTAGAACTTGGATTCCTCTGAGTCAATGCTGGAAAGTGGTGGACTGTCTTAGCCTGCTCCTTCTTTCTCCCCCAACTCATCCTGCATTTCAAGAGGCCTCATATGCACCTGTGTGGATCCTCCAGCTCTTGGTCCCAGCCGCCCAGCCCCTCCACGAACAGCCACCAGTGGGCCTAGGAGGGCACACACCAGGGCTTGGGCAGCTTGCATGGGAAATTCAGGGTCCTGGGCGCCTTCAGTGGGGTTGAGAAGTCGGGTGCATAGACTCTGCTGGGCATGACCCCTGGACTCTCAAATCTCTGCCCTTTGGGGAGGTCCATGGCCTGAAACTCAAGTGCCCGCTGGAGAGCAACCCCTGGGAGGAAGAAGGGAGACTGGGCATTCTTTCTCATCCTTCTGGGGGTGTCTGTCTTGCAGTGCTGTTTCTCCATGTGTCGGTTGTTACTTCTATGTCTGCTTTTCTTTGTTCTCATCTCTCTCTCTCTCTCTCTCTCTCTCTCTCTCTCTCTCTCTCTCTCTTTTCCCCCATCTCTCTCCCCCTTCCTCCCTCCCTTCCTTCATGTTTCTCTCTCCCCTCCTTTCTTTCCCTATCACTGTATCTTGCTCTCTCTATCCTTTTTCCCTCCTTCTTTCCTACTCTCTCTTCCTCCCTCTCCCTCTTTCTTTTTTGCTCCTCTCCTGTCTTTTTCTGTCTCTACATCTATCTCTATGTTTATGTCTATCTCTATGTTCCTGACTCACTCTGTCATCTATTATCTACCTATATACCTATCCATCCATCTATCTACCTATATATCCATCCATTCATTCATCTATGTCTGTTTCTCCCTTCCTTCCTCTTTCTCTCCCTCTCTCTTCCCTCCTGACTCTCCATCTCGGCCTCTGTCTCTCCCTTCCACACTGCCAGTTACCCTGAGGTAAACATCCAGAATTTCACCACCAGCTGGCGGGATGGCTTGGCCTTCAATGCCCTCATTCACCGACACAGGTACCACCTGGCCTGGGGCATCCCAGCCCTGCCCAGCCTCTTACCCCACATCCCTTGTGAACACACCTGTACACATATATATATAGAGAGATGACACACACAGACACAAGGTTTCACCTCTGTGTACGCACACATATTTCCTTTCACACACATAGGTGCACACCCCCACAGAGACTTCTGTCCAGGCTACATACCCTGTGCACACACAGAAACACGCGTGCCTTTGCACAGATGTGTACATGCACGCAGACACTCATGCACATACACAGCCTGCACCTGCTGCTTAAATGCCCCTAGGGTAGGGGGCTTACCCCTCAGTGGACTTTGCACTCGGGTGTGTGCATAGCACCTCCTCTTATCAGAGAGAAGCTGCTCAAGGTGAGTCCTCAAAGCCCCCTTCTGACTCCTTGCACACCCACTTAGTTATAGCTCAGAGCTTGGCGCTGACCTGGTGAAGGGCTGGGTACCCAGACAAATTATACCCACATCATGGTCGTCCTCATGACAGTTTGGGGAAACAGAGGCCTAGAGGATGGGAGGGACTTGCTCTGGTGAGTAGAAGCCAGAATTCACACATATGCACTCATACACACATGGGGAGACCCAGCCCCACCTACACACCCAGAAACCCACAGGCTGTAATGAGGTCCAGCTAATAATGGTAACACTGAATGCTCTGTGTGCCCGGCATTGTTCTAAGTGCTTTCCAATAAGTCACTGAATATAGCACGTATTGGAAAGTGACTTATTGGAAAGTACTTAGAATATTCAGTGACTCTATGAAGCAGGGTGCTATGCTATTATTATCCCCATTTTACAAATGAAGAAACCGAGGCAGGGAGATGAAGTTGCTCACCCAGATGACCGCCAGGAAGTAGCCTAGCTGGGATGTGAGCCAGGCGGGCTGGCTGCAGACCTCACACTTCTAACCGCTACATAATACTGTATAGAAACACACCCAAGTAGATACATGTGTGTCATGAAGTCAAATGTACACGTGCCCTTACACCCACAATACTCACACCCACAATAAATGGTGTACAGACATGCACCGGCACACACAATTTCCCCTTGGCTGGGTCATGCCCCTCCTGCCCCTTGCCCTGGGTGGGGCTCAGACAAGGATGTCTTTCACCCATTGGCTTTGGAGCCTGCCTGCTGCCTGCTCGCTCTGTGCCCTTGCCCAGGCCTGATCTCGTGGACTTCAGCAAACTCACCAAGTCCAATGCCAACTACAACCTGCAGAGAGCCTTCCGCACGGCTGAGCAGCACCTAGGGCTGGCACGTCTGCTGGACCCTGAGGGTGAGCCTTGCATGGCCCCAGCCTAGACTTCCTCTTTGGGGTTCCCAACCCCAATGCCATCCCAAACTCAATTCCATTCTACCCCAACACCGTCCCAAATCCCAGGGTCATTCCAAATTCGGGCTCCATCCCAGCTCCCTCCCCTTTGTCATCTCCAGTCCCTCCCTCTTCCCATCCCCACATCCCTTACTTTCTCCATCTCCATCTCAAACCCCATTCTACCTCCATTTCTATCTCCAGCTTAAGCCCCTCCCCTTCCCCAACCCCATCCTCAATCATCTCCCCCTAAACCCACCCCTTCTCTCTCC
This sequence comes from Hipposideros armiger, assembly GCF_001890085.2. NCBI lineage: Eukaryota > Metazoa > Chordata > Mammalia > Chiroptera > Hipposideridae > Hipposideros > Hipposideros armiger. The sequence continues at coordinate 485,203 of NW_017732217.1, forward strand.
CCAACCCTAGCCCCAGCCCCCAAACCAACACCATGCCAACCCCATCTCCAACACTGTTTTATCCCTAACCCCAAACTCCTTCCCAGTATCACCCACACCCCCATCCCCAATCCCACTTCTGACCCCATTCCTATCCCCAGCCCATTCCTTTGCCTATCCCCATCCACAACTCTGCCCTCAGCGCCTCCCCTTTTCCATTTTCAGTCCATCCCCAACCCCACCCCTGACTTCAGCCTCATTCCCAACCCAGGATCACACCAGTGTCCCATTTCTGGAATAACAGCTGCTCCCTTTTTCTGAGCATCTACTATGTGCCAAGCACATGGCTGGGAATTGGATCAAAATTGTTCCCTTTCATCCTCACACTGACTTGGTTGGATAGAATTGGATAGTGATGAAAACAAAGGCTTAGAGATATGAAGTCCCTTGCCCAGCGTTGCCCTGAAAACCAGTAAACAGGACTTCTGATTTCAGGATTTATGGTCTTAAATCATCCCTCGACCTGCCTCTCCAAGCTGTATTCTGTGCTCAGTGCTTGGCACATGATAGGTGTTTAGTGGATGTCAGTTTCACAAAGGGGGGAAGAATAAGGACCGAATATAATGTTGGGCATTCAATAAGTAAATTAAAATGATCATTAGAAGTTGTTGAGTTTCTTCTCTGTGCCAGGCTATTCTTTGTAATACTTAACAGTGTTCCTAGGTGGTAGGCACTGTGATTATTGCTGCAGTAACAATGGGGAAACTGAGGTTCAGCATGTTCTATTTTCTAAGGACATACAGTGAGCAAGTGGTTGAGCTGGGATTCAAGCTCATGCTGCCTCCAAAGCTCGTGGCCTTGGCCTCAAACCTCATACACCATTCATACACTTAGTAAATATTTACTGAGCTCCTACTGTATGCTGGGCATGGCAGGAAGAGTGGTTAAAAAGATGGGCATAGCCTATGTCCTCATAGAACTCAAACTGTAGATAAGGACTTAATCACATAAGTGAATATCTAATTACAAATTGTGATAAGGAATTTGGAGGAACTAGGAGGAAATGATAAGATGCTCTGGGGAAGAGTAACAGGAAGAGACCAACTCTAGAAAGGGTGAACAGGAAGGTTTGTCTGAGGAAATTTAAGTTGAGTTGAGCCCTGGAGGATGAGTGGGAGTTAGGCACACAGAAGAGGGAACGGTGTTACAGACAGTGAGAACAGTGTGTGCAAAGGCCCTGAGGTGGAAGGTAGATTGGTGTGTTCGAGAAATAATTATATATAATTTTTCTATGATGGTTTATATGTGTCAGGCACTGTCTAATCCCACGAGGTAGATCCCCATTTGGCAGATACAAAAATTGAGGAACAGAGAGGTTGGTTATCTTGCCCATGGTCATACAGCTAATAAGACTGGGTTCTCTCTCCCTCCCCAGTACCTTCAATCCCTCTGCCCAAGTGCTCACCATCATGCTCCCTCATTCTCCCTCCCCCACAGATGTCAACATGGAGGCTCCGGATGAGAAGTCCATCATCACCTATGTGGTCTCTTTCTACCACTATTTCTCCAAGATGAAGGCTCTGGCTGTGGAGGGGAAGCGGATTGGGAAGGTATGAGGAACCAAGGAATGGGCTGGGTGGGAGCCTGGGAACCACGTGGGGGTGTATTTGGGGTGAGGCTGACCCCCGACCTTCCTGTGTCGGGCTAGGTCCTGGACCAGGTGTTGGAGGTGGGGAAGATCATTGAACGCTACGAGGAGCTGGCGGCCGAGCTCCTGGCCTGGATCCACCGCACCGTGGGCCTCATCAGCAACCAGAAGTTCGCCAACTCGTTGAGTGGGGTGCAGCAGCAGCTTCAGGCATTCACGGCCTACTGCACGCTGGAGAAGCCTGTCAAGTGAGGCCCAGCTCAGGAGGGAGGGTAGCAGGTGGAGGTATAGAGGTAGGGTTCCTGAGCTCACGACCCTTCAGGTTTCAGGAGAAGGGGAACCTGGAGGTGCTGCTCTTCAGCATCCAGAGCAAATTGCGTGCCTACAACCGTCGCCTCTACGTGCCTCGGGAGGGCTGTGGCATCTGGGATATTGACAAGGTGAGGCTGAGGGTGTGGGGAGAGGCAGGGTTGCTCTGTGGAGCTATGTAGGTTGTGCACTGCTCGAGGGAGCCATTCACATGGTAGACATTGTGGATTTGATAGTCATTCTGACGGTTTTCCAGCGGTAAAGTGTCATGAGGAAGCAACACGTTTTTTCCAATTTGCACAAAAGTGCTGTTAGTGCTAGGAGTGACCTTAGACAGAAAAGCCAGGGCCATTAAACTAGAGGAATTATTGGAGTCTGACTGCCTCCTCCTGTCTCTCTAGGCATGGGGCCAGCTGGAGAAGGCAGAGCATGAGCGGGAAGCTGCCCTACGGGCAGAGCTGATCCGTCAGGAGAAGCTGGAACTGCTGGCCCAGAGGTTTGACCACAAGGTGGCCATGAGGGAGAGCTGGCTGAATGAGAACCAGCGCCTGGTCTCCCAGGTACCGGGTCTAGGGCTTGGCTTGGGGGGTGGGGCGATGGCCCTGGGACCAGGCAGGGAGACTTGATCTCCTAAGCAACAGGGAAGTGTTGGATCAGTCTCCTAGGTGACGAATGAGGGTGGGAAGTGAGAACTGGTCTCCTAAGTGTTTGGTGGGAAAGGGAGTGGGCCTGATCTCCAGGGTAACAGGAGAGTGAGAGTGTCTCCAGGGCAACTAGAGAGGACAGAATTAGTTTCTTCAGAAATAGGGAGAGTTTTTAATTATCTCTTAAGTGACAAAGGAGGTTGTATCTGGTGTCCAGGGTAACTCAGGAGGATAGAATTGGTCTCCTAAGTGACAGAGTAGGGTAGGCCTGGCCCCTAGTCTCTAGTGAAATGGAAGGATGGGGACTGTTTCCTGGGTAACAAGTTTAAGGTTAAAGATGTAAAAGAGAAGGGTGGGGCTGGTCTCTATGGTAACTGGGGATGGTGAGGCTAGTCTCCAGGGTAACAGAGGAAGGTGGGCTGGTCCCTAGGGTAATAAGGGTGTATAGGACTGGTCTCTAGGATAACAGGAAAGGATGGGGCTGGTATCCATGGTAACGGGATGGTGAGGCTGGTCTCCAAGGTAACTGGGGATGGTGGGACTGGTCTCCAGGATAAAAGAATCAGGTGGGGGAGTTTCCAAGTTCACACAGGGTCAAGGTAGCAGGCGGGCTGCTAAGGCAGCACAGGTGAGTGTCTGAGGCCTGCCCTGTCCCAGGACAACTTTGGTTATGAGCTGCCAGCAGTGGAGGCAGCCATGAAGAAGCATGAGGCAATTGAGGCGGACATTGCAGCCTATGAGGAGCGAGTGCAGGGCGTGGCGGAGCTGGCCCAGGCATTGGCAGCTGAGAGCTACTACGATGCCCGGCGGGTGGCAGCCCAGCGTGACAGCGTCCTGCGCCAGTGGGCCCTGTTGACCGGATTGGTAGGTGCTCGGCGGACACGGCTTGAACAGAACCTGGCCCTGCAGAAGGTCTTCCAGGAAATGGTGTACATGGTGGACTGGATGGAAGAGATGCAGGTGCGGGCCAGACTGGGGCCGAGGGTGGCTGTGTGTGCTGGGAGTGGAGCGGCAGGAGGGATATAGGCATTGAAAGGGTTGTCAGAGGCATGGAGTGGGAGGGGGAGAGAGATGGAAAGAGATAGAGAGAAAGTCAGGGAGACAATGAGAAAGATACAGAGAGAGACAGAGAGTCAGAGAAAGAAAGAGTGAGAGACAGAGACAGATAGAGAAATAGATTAAAAAGAGCTATCGAGACAGAAAGAGCCAGAGACAGAGACAGGGAGATTATTCCAGAGGAAGATGGTGACAGTTTGAGAAAGAATAAGAGAAATCAGAGAGGGAGGGAGGGAGGGAGAGAGAGAGCACACTAGAGAAGCAGACACAACGTTAGCAATGGAAATCTAAATAGCTACAGAGAAAGACACATGGGAAGCGAGAGTCCATCTGAGAGGGAGAATGACCAGAGGTAGATAGATGGATAGACAGACAGACAGACACAGAGATGGAGGAAAGGATGAAAGCAGAGAGAGATACAGGCAGAGAGAAACATGGAGAGAAAGAGATAGGGATAGATATGGAGACACAGAGAGATGGAGACAGAAGTATAACTGAGAAAGAGGTAGGTAGAGGCAGAGAAAGGTGGAAAAACATAGATATGGAGGCATAGAGAGGGGACACCATGATAGAGCCAGAGCCCAGAAGTGTGGAGACAATGAGAGATGGAACATTTAGAGAGAGACAGATGATGACAGAGACAAGGAGACTGAGACAGAAACCAGAGTTCAAATGATGGTGTAGAGGAACGGAGAGCTGGCATGAGCAGTGAGGGAGTGGGGAGTGACCTGAGGGCCAATGCCAAGACTGCTCAGTGCTGCCCCGTCTTGTAGGCTCAGCTGCTGTCCCGGGAGTGTGGGCAGCACCTGGTGGAGGCCGCGGACCTGTTGCAGAAGCATGGACTGCTGGAGGGGGACATCGCTGCCCAGAGTGAGCGGGTGGAGGCCCTCAACGCTGCTGCCCTGCGTTTTTCTCAGCTGCAGGGTGAGTCTGGGGTTGGAGACTGGGGTGGAGACTTTCAGGGCAAGTGCTAATAGAAGCAGAATGAGTCCCGAGAGACAGAAGGAGTGAGCTCCTTGTCTTTGGAGGCACCCAAGCACAGACTAGGATCCCACTCCACCAGAAACATATCATCAGGGGAATTAGTACCTTGATCGGGAGGTTGAACCACATGACTTCTTCCTGCTTTGAGGGCCTGTAGCAATAGTTCCCATTTATTGAGCACTTGTTATGTACTCAGCCCTTACAGCCAGATCTCAGTGAATATCATAAAAGGACTGTGTAAGGTAATAACGTAATGTATTTTCAGGGACTGTTCAGTAGCAAGTGATAGAAACTCAATTCAATTGGCATAGGGAGGAAGGGAGAATGTATTGGCTGATGTAACTAAAATGTCCAGGGAGAGGTGAGTTTGGCTTCAAGAAGGGCTGGACCCAGGCATGGTTCAGTGATGCTTTTAAGACGGTCTCTCTCTGAATCTGTTTGTGTCACTGTTGGATGGTCCTTTTCCTTGTGGTATAAATCTGGGGTCATTCAGCCCTGTGTTTACATCCCAGCAGCTTAGCAGATCCAGCAGGAGACAAGCGCCCTTTCCCCAATAGTTCTGACAGAAGGTCCAGAGAAGGCTTTCATTAGCTCACTGTGGGTTCTATCTGCTCAGCCAAGCATCATGGCCCCAGGTTATACAGTGATCTAATTGGCCATATCTTTGTGATGTGCCCACCCCAGAACCAAGAGTGGGGTCAGCTCCCTCCAAAGACATGGACTAGAAGAGAGGAAGTGGGCAACCATTACCAGAAGCTGGGGCATGGATGCTGATAGGCAAAACTAAGACTGGCTGACATAATTTTACTGATGTAAGTGTCCTCTGGCCACAGACCTCTGGGGACCCCTGAAGCCAAACCAAGCTGGGTTTGTTGGCTCTTTGCACACACCATGGGGCACCTCAATAAGAGACATTAAGGTGGCTTGTTACAGGATGTGGGCTTGTGTTAGGTGACTTGGGGGTGATTTCATGTAATGTGTCTTGCTGCAGACTGAATGCTGTCAGGAAGTGGGGGTAATTTCGCATGTTAATAATTTTTCTCCAGGTGGTGGGAGGAACAGTAACTGGCAGGTCATTCACCTTAGCCAGGCAAAGGGGGACGGGTGGCCTTTTTTGTGGTTTGCACAGTGACCTTGTTTTTGTGTGTGCCCTCCGTGAGGTCGGGTGGTCTCATTTTTGTTCCACTCCATCACAATTGCTGAGTGGCCTTGTCTGACGTGGTGTCCTGTGGAACTGTGTGGGCTAGCTGTGTGTGCAGACAGCAGTCAGGGCTGTTTTTTTCTTTTACTCCGAGGCCCAGAGCCACAGAGCTGATATGAGGGTTTTGAGGCTGGTCTGTCTATTCCTTTATCCAGAGCCAGGACCCTCTGGAATCGTGGAACTTTGTTAGAAAAGGAGGAACCTATATAGGCTTGCAGGAATTGTGGGCTAGGTCACGACCTAAGAGCAAGTGTTGAGGTCTTCTTTTAAGTCCTGGTGCAGACTGACATCCCCATCTGGCTCAGTCCCTCTTACCCTCATCAGAACCGAATGAGAGGTTGTTAGGACCCTCTTTCACCTTATGGATATTTGTCCCAGGAGGGTCCCTCTGTCATCTTCTTGTGAGATCTTGGTGCCTGGTGACAACCAGCAGCACTGAGAAAACAGCCAACAGGCTTGTGTGGGATGTGCGTTGTCATGGTGATGGGAGGCAGCGCTGCCTGACACGTGGTCCAGAGTGTGATGTCCTGATCTGCTGTGTCTTAGCTGAGGCTGGGCAAGCAGCTTTCCACCTTGAGTCTCAGTTTCTTCATCTGTAAAATGGAGCTAGTAAGGATGCTGACCTCATAGGATGGTTGTGAGGATTAAATGACATGGTGTCAGAGTAAGGGCTGGATACTTGGACACCATTTTTATTTATTATTCAGTTGGATGCCTTGGTATTTGGGTCAGTTTCAGTGACTATCCAGAATTACAGAAATCCTGCATTCCATCTGGGCAGTGTTTTGACCCAGTCAGAAATACATTTACTCATGATCCAGAGTTCACACACACACTTTCACACACACACCAAGGTTTTATAAAACAATACTCCCCTTTACCTCGTGTGTTGCAGCCTAACATTTTCTATTCATACTATTCTATTTCATTATAAAGAAATGCTAGCTCCGACCCATTAAGTTAATTTCACAGACTGGAGGTCTGGGAGGAAAGAGAAATGTTTGAAGAAAAACAGGAGTTCAGGTCATCACTGGTGTTAATTGGTAAGGCAACAGAAGATGAGAGAGGGAACCCAGAAAATGGCCTTAGAGTAGAGCAGTTTCATTTGGTCCAGTTCTGAAGGAAACACAATTTACACTAAAATATACTGATTCTAGGAATCTCTGAATCTCAGTTTCCATTTATCATTCAATTAGTAAGTCACCGTTTTCATTAGGCTACTGTGCTGGGCTCCACCCAGTGCTGGACAATGGTGAGAGCACCATGTAATGGATTCAGCACCAGGCCCTGCCCTCAAGGAGCTCCCAGTCCAGTGCTGGAGACAGAACAGGCAGCGATAGCTCAGAGGGGTCAGGGCCGGGATGGAGGGAGCAGAGAAGCCTGGGAGCCCTGGAGAAGGCGCCTGCTCCAGACTCGGGGTGTCAAGGAAGGCTGCCTGGAGGAGGGGACTCATAACCTGGCCCCTGATGAAACTGATCCAACGACTGGGCTGGCAGCCCGCACCACCCTCTCTTGGGCGTCCCCTAGCCTGTGCCCAATCCGGGATCCTCCCCTTCTCCTGGCCCAGGCTACCAGCCCTGCGATCCGCAGGTCATCTGCAACCGCGTGAACCACGTGCACGGCTGTCTGGCGGAGCTGCAGGAGGCCGCGGCGCAGCGGCGCGCGGAGCTCGAAGCCTCGCGGAGCCTGTGGGCGCTGCTGCAGGAGCTGGAGGAGGCCGAGAGCTGGGCCCGCGACAAGGAGCGCCTCCTAGAGGCGGCGGGCGGCGGCGGCGCGGCGGGCGTGGCGGGCGGCGCACACGACCTGTCCAGCACCGCTCGCCTTCTGGCTCAGCACAAGATCCTGCAGGGCGAGCTGGGCGGCCGGCGGACGCTGCTGCAGCAGGCCCTTCGGCGCGGCGAGGAGCTGGCTGCGGCCGGCGGCGCCGAGGGTCCAGGCGCCGAGATGGTGCACTTGGCGGGCCTAGCGGAGCGCGCGGCGAGCGCCCGGCGGCGCTGGCAGCGGCTGGAAGAGGCGGCGGCGCGGCGCGAGCGGCGGCTGCAGGAGGCGCGGGCGCTGCACCAGTTCGGCGCGGACCTCGACGGGCTCCTAGATTGGCTCCGCGATGCTTATCGCCTAGCAGCCGCAGGCGACTTTGGCCACGACGAAGCGTCCAGCCGCCGCCTGGCGCGCCAGCACCGTGCGCTCACCGGGGAGGTGGAGGCGCATCGTGGGCCAGTGGGCGGCCTGCGGCGACAGCTGACAACACTGGGGGGTGCCAGCGGCGCCGGGCCTCTAGTGGTGGCACTGCAGGTGCGCGTGGTGGAGGCCGAGCAGCTATTCGCTGAGGTGACCGAGGTGGCTGCACTGAGGCGCCAGTGGCTGCGGGATGCCCTCGCTGTCTACCGCATGTTTGGCGAGGTGCATGCGTGCGAGCTGTGGATCGGAGAGAAGGAGCAATGGCTGCTTGCCATGCGCGTGCCCGACTCACTCGATGACGTCGAGGTGGTGCAGCACCGGTAAGAGCGCACTTGTGGGACTCTAGGTCCCTTTCCTCAAGCACAGCGTCGCCTTCATGGGTTCCACAGTTCATATTCGCTCAGCTAGAACCAGGGGTTCCGGTACAATGGGAATGGTATTAGTCCCAACCTCACAGGTTTGGGTAAACAAAAATGAGCAAATACGTATAAAACACTTGGCAAATACCAGGAGCATTCCAGGAGCGTTTGCTGTTATTACTACCTAGGAGGTTTATAGTCACGGGGCACCGAAACCCAAGTTTCTCCAGGGACAACTCAGCCTGGCCCCTCCCTTGGGACTCCCACTGTACCTGTACACTCACTTCCTGTGCTAATATAATAGCTCCCACTCTGTCACTTTCTCATCCCTCGCCCTGCTCTATCTTTTTTCATAGCACGTACCCTCCTGTGACACATTAGACATTGATTTGCCTGTTGACCAACTTAGGGATGAGTTGGTAAATTAGTGGGTGAACCCTCTAAACCTGTCTTTCTGGGCACCTTGTTTATTCATTCATTCATTCACTTGGCAGGTACTCACTGGGCTTCTGCTCTGTTCTAGGTCTTGTGGTGGGCATTGCTGGGAACACAGGCCTGGTCTCTGCCCTTACTGTACCCACAGTTACCCAAGCTACAGCCTTGGGCATTGCTTTAAACAAGAGAGGAGCTGCCCAGCTCTGAAAATATCTCCCTGGCTGTCATGTGGAGGATGGGTTGGAGGGGGTGAGAGTGGTGGCTGGAAGCCCAGAGAGGCAGCTGGTTTGGGGACCCAAGTACAGTGTATAAAAGGGAATGGGACTGGACTAGGGCAGGAGGCCAAGTGGACAGGCTTGGGGCCGGGGGGGGCGGTTGTCCAAAAGAGGGCCAAGGGCTCTGGCCTGGGGAATAGTAGGGCTGTTTCTGAGATGGGGACCCAGAGGAAGAACAAATTTGGGGAGAGATGCTGAAGCCAGTTTGAATCACACTGGGTATAAGGATCCCCAAAAAGGTGTACAGCAGGCTTTGAGGGTGGAGACAGTTCAAAAGGAAAGAGGTTTGGGTGGGAGACTGAGATATGGGGGTCATAAGTTCAGGGGTGAGGACCAAGGCTGTTGAGGTGGGCGAGGTGGCCCAGGCAGGGTGTGAGGGGAAGCTCAGAGGGCCCAGGACAGAGCCCTGAGGAATCTAACATTTAAGCAGCAGGTAAAAAGAGGAGGAACTGGCAAAAGAGCTTGAGAAGGTGAGATTGGAGAGTTAGAAGGAGATCCAGGAGAAGGCAGTTTCATAAAAGCCAAGAAGTGGCCAGGTCCCCAGGGTCCAGGCCTCTCTGAGCATGTCTATCCTTCTTCTGCAGATTTGAGAGTCTGGACCAGGAGATGAACAGTCTGATGGGCCGTGTCCTGGATGTGAACCACACAGTTCAGGAGCTGGTGGAAGGAGGCCACCCCAGTTCAGATGAGGTGCGCTCCTGCCAAGACCACCTCAACAGCAGGTAGGCAGAGCCTGGGGCTGGAAGTCCTTCTAGGTATATCTTTCCAGCTTTCCTTTTCTTATTCACTCAACCACGGAAATCAAGAATGTGCAATTTCAAACCCCTGAAATAATAGCCATTTAGTAAATCAGCAAAATCTTTCTAAAAATGGTAATATCCAGTGCTAGTGATGATGTGGTAAAATGAGGATACAATACACTTCAGTGGGTTTTTAATTTATTTGTTCAGAAATGATTTATTGAATACCTACTGTCTGCCAGGAATTTTTCTAAGCGCTTTATATACCTTGTTTTCTCTCCTAATAGCCCAATTTTCATAGTGAAGATTCCAGATTCGGGACTCTTTAAAAATAGCAAGAAATTAATTACTCTCCATCTGGAACACTACAAGTGTGGGTAGGGTTCACAGATGAAGACACAGATCCAGAGAGATGAAATACTGAACTTGATTACTCAATCTAGAAACTCAGCTCTGTCTGAATCCAGAGCCAGGGCTCTTGGATTCAGTCTTCCTAGCAACCCTATGGGGCATAATTACCGCATGTTAGAGATGAGGAAACTGGGGCTCAGAGAGGTGAAGAAACTGGCTCAAAGTCACACAGCAAATTAGGGAGTCAAGTCTGGATTTGAAGTAGGATTTGCCTGACTCCAAAGACTGTGCTCTTAACTGCTATGCTGTAAGATCCCAGTATCCAGTGATTCTAAAGCCTTTGTAGCCATGACAATCCCAAGCATCAGGTCCTAAAAAGGATAACAAAAAGAATGATTTACAGCCTTTACTGAGATTATATACCAAGTGCTTTAGCCACATGATCTCATTAAACACTTAATGATGTGGAAAATTATTATCTCTATTTTCCAGATGAGGAAACTGAGGATCAGAGAAGGAAATGATTTGTCCAAGGTCACATGGTGAATCTGGCCAGAACAGAACTTGAACTTGAGTCCTTCAGATTTCAGAGTCCTAATCTCTGCCCTATTGGTTGTCCATTCTAAAGCGGGCAGAGAGACAGTTAATAAGTAAACTAATAAATAAACAAGATATTTAGAGAATTGTATGGATTTATGCAGGAATTAGAGGATAGTGACCTGGCAGTTAGCACAGATAGTGACCTGGCAGAGGCCAAGTCCTGAGTCAGAGAAGGGCTTGATACATTCCAAAGATCATCCCCACTCAATAACAGTAGCACACAGGTACTGTTCGAAGAACTTCATAAATCAGAACTCATTTAATCCTACCAGCACTCCTGTGAGGAATGTGCTATGCTATGATTGTGTCCATTTTACTGATGGGGAAAGTGAGACACGGAGAGGGTTACTAGCCAAAGGGTGCACATCTCGGATTTGACTCCAGGCTGTCCTACTAGAATGCTATGTTTGTAACCTGACACAAAGCATCACCTAATTTTTCCATTAATTTATTTTGGAGTAAAACAGGTTTGCCTTTGCACTGCTCTATCCTCAGTACCTAGTTCATAGTACTTGATCAATCACTATTCGTGGGACCCAACATATTATCTGATGTTTGTTGTAAGCCAGCATTTCTCACACTCTTTGGTCTTGAACCCTGGTACTCTTTTAAAAATTATTAAGGATTCCCAAAGAGCTTGTTTTAGTGGGTTATATCTATCAATACTTACTATATTGGAAATTACGCCCACCCGCAACTAAGACTGAACTTGGCACCTTGAGCTGAGTTGCCACCCGGATGGCTCAGTGGATAGAGCATGTGCTCTTAACAACAAGGCTGCTGGTTTGACTCCCACATGGGATGGTAGCTACGCTCACCTGCAACTAAGATTGAACACAGCACCTTAAGCTTAGAGGCCACGAGCTGCCTACAGGCAGCCACATGGCAACTGGCGCCCTCCACAACTAAGATTGAAGAACAACAAATTGGCTGGTCCCCCTCTCCAATTGCCCAATTTAAAAAAATTTTTTTTAAATTAAGTCGTTGAAAAATAATAATGAACATATTGTGATAACTTTTTTTTAATGAAAAATATTTTTCAAAACAAAAAATGTAATGAGAAGAGTGGCATTGTTTGGCATTTTTGCAAATCTCTTCAATGCCTGGCTTAAGAGAAGGCAGCTGAGTTCTCAGGTCTGCTTCTGCATTCGGTCTTTGTCATGGCAGCCCTGGAAAACTCCACTGTACACTCTGGTGACAATGAGAGTGAAAAGGCAGATAGAGTCTTAGCGTTATTTTAAAGATAGTTTTGACCTCGTTTAGATTTCATTTTGAGAACTGCTGGTCTAAGCAAATGTGCGGATAAGGTTCCATCTTTACACAGGCATTAACTGGGACTCAGTGAGATAAAGTGACTTTCCAGGGTCACCCAGTGGTTGGGTTCTACCCTGGGTGGGTGGGTCCTCCCCTGGGTGGGTGGGTCCTCCACGCCCAAGAGGAGGCCCTGTCCTCGTCAAGCCGCCCTCCTTCCCCTGTGCAGGTGGAACCGCATCGTGGAGCTGGTGGAACAACGCAAAGAGGAGGTGAGCGCAGTGCTGCTGGTGGAGAACCACGTGCTGGAGGTGGCCGAGGTGCGCGCCCAGGTGCGCGAGAAGCGGAGGGCTGTGGAGAGCGCGCCCCGCGCCGGCGGCGCTCTGCAGTGGCGTCTTAGCGGTCTGGAGGCGGCTCTGCAAGCGCTGGAGCCGCGCCAGGCGGCCCTCCTGGAGGAGGCAGCGCTGCTGGCCGCGCGTTTCCCGACGCAGGCGACACGGCTGCACCAGGGTGCAGAGGAACTGGGCGCCGAGTGGGGTGCTCTGGCCAGCGCGGCTCAGGCCTGTGGCGAGGCGGTGGCGGCGGCTGGGCGCCTGCAGCGCTTCCTGCACGACCTGGACGCTTTCCTGGACTGGCTGGTGCGCGCCCAGGAGGCGGCGGGCGGCGACGAGGGACCCCTGCCCGGCAGCTTGGAAGAGGCTGATGCGCTGTTGGCGCGCCACGCGGCGCTCAAGGAGGAAGTGGACCAGCGCGAGGAGGACTATGCGCGCATCGTGGCAGCCAGCGAGGCATTGCTGGCGGCTGACGGCGCGGAGCTAGGCCCAGGCCTGGCACTCGACGAGTGGCTGCCGCACCTCGAACTTGGCTGGCACAAGCTGCTGGGCTTGTGGGAGGCGCGCAGGGAGGCACTGGTCCAGGCGCACGTCTATCAGCTTTTCCTGCGAGACCTACACCAGGCGCATGCTGTGCTGCACAACCAGGTGCCAAATTGGGGGCTAACAGAGGTGGGGGTCCCGGGCCTTGGGGGACTTCCAGGACAGGGAAATGAATGGAAGAGTATGTTTGCGGATCACCCCTGGGCTCGTGTTTTATCGGAGGTAGGTGGGAGTGGGGAGGGTAGCTGGTATGGATAGTTGGATTTGTGGACCATCAAGTGTGAACATGTGTGGGTGGATGTGTGACAGAATTTGAGAGTTATGATGGGTGGGTTGGTGTCTTAGCTGAGGTGACTAACTGGGCTGTCCTGAGTGGGTAATGCACTTGGCTATTCATTGGAGTGGCTTCCTGGGTTTGTTGTTATTTGGAAGGAAATAAGAGGTTGATTGGTGGTGATTAATGGGGTTCAAAGAAGATCTTCATGCGGATAATCTTTATCCTCTGTTAGGATAAAGAGGATAAAGATTGTGGAAGCAGGTAATTCAGGCTCAGAGGTTATGGGGATCAATGAGTGATTGTGGATTACGAGATCTGACAATTAAGTTCACGAACTCATCCTAGAAAAGGTGCCACATACCTCATTTGAATATCACTACAGTCACCTTCAAAGTACTCCCCTTGGGAAGCTATGCACCGACGCCAGCACCTAGTCCACCCTTCAAAGCAATTTTGGAACTCTTTTTCTGGAATGGCCATCAGAGCTGTCATCATATTACCCTTGATGTCCTGAATGTCATCGAAATGTCTTCTTTTCAACATGTCCTTTATCTTTGGGTAAAGAAAGAAGTCATTAGGGGCCAGATCAGATGAGGAGGGAGGTTGTTCCAATACAGTTATTTGTTTACAGGCTAAAACCTCCCTCACAGACAGGGCCATGTGAAATGGTGCATTGTCATGAGGCAAGAGCCATGAATTGTTGGCAAAAAGTTCAGGTCATGTAACTTTTTCATGCAGGCTTTTCAGCACTTCCAAATAGTAAACTTGGTTAACTGTCCAGTTGGTACAAATTCATGATGAATAATCCCTCTGATATCAAAAAACATTAGCAACATCACTGCAACAAGTTTGTGAACTTACTTGTCAGACCTCATGTGAGGTCATGGGTGCCTAAATTAGCAGATGATCTTATTGGGGCTGGCAATTTGCAGATTCTCCTGAGGGGTAACTGTGTGGCTTGAAGTAACTGTGCATGGTGGTTCTCTGGGAACAGCTTATCCAGTCTGGAGATTATTCTGACATGGGAACCAAGTTTGGGTTTTGGACAAGACAGAACACCCCATTTTCAGATTGTCCAAGAGTAGGTACCAGTTTTGTGAGATCATGTGAGGAAGAATGACCATTGGTGCTGGTTATCTAGAGAATGCTGACCCAGTTTGAGGATTATCTGGGAGGACAGACTGGGAGCCTTTAGAATCATGAGGTTACTAAATTTTGGAGCTGAGGTGGCCTTGAAAGACCCTTTCTGACACATGCATTTTATCAGTTAGAAAACTAACCCCAGAGAGGGAAAGAACTTCCTTGAGGACACACAGCACCCAGTTCAGTCTTTATTAATGAACCAAATATTCACTGAGTGCCTCTTCTGTGCCAGGCACTATTCTGGGGCTGAGTACACGTAAGGAAACAAAGTACAAAATCCCACTCTCACAGGGCTGGCATTCTAGTGTGTGTATATGGATGTGGTGGAGGAGACGATACACAAGTAAATGTACATAGGATATTATATCAGGTATAAGCTACAAAAAGTAATAAAGCAGGGTAAAGCGATATGGCTGGAGTAGAGGGTGATGTTTTTGGCAGGGTGGTCAGAGACCTGAAAAAAGTGAAGGAACCAGTTCTGGGGATATCTGGAGGGAGAGACTGCCAGGCAGAGGGACCAGCATGAGCAAAGGCCCTGGGGTAGGACCATGCCTGGCATGTTTGATGCTAGAAGCAGTGGGGAGGAGAGTGGTGGCAAGCCAGGCTGGAATGGGGCCAAGCTGACTTGTGTGCCACTCCTCCCCCATTCCCAGGAGATGGCACTGTCGGGTGTGGAGCTCCCTGGCACAGTGGAATCTGTGGAGGAGGCATTGAAACAGCACCGGGATTTCCTCACCACAATGGACCTGAACCAGCAAAAGATGCAGGTGGCCGTGCAGGCTGCCGAGGGCCTGCTGAGGCAGGGCAATATCTATGGGGAGCAGGCCCAGGAGGCTGTGACCCGGATGCTGGAGAAGTAGGTTCCTCAGTCCCCAGGGGCAGAGGGGAGGGCTGAGGAGGCAAGGGTTCTCTGTTTCTTTCCATAACAATTTCTGCTCCCTGCCCCTCTCTGATTTCTATTTAGTTCCATATTGGTTTCGATTTGATTTAAATTGACATTTTGTGAAAAGGTAACTTGCAGTTGTCAAACTGAAAAATACAGAAGGATATATGAGAAGTTTCTCTCCCCAGCCTGCACTCAGCCTGGAATAGCTAGACTGGCTGTTAAAATGTTACTATATTTTCCTGGGTGTCCCGCATCTGCCCTGCTGTTCTGCCCCCTCACTGGGAGCCCTGGGACATCCCCAGATCCAGCAGCTACCAGCCAGACACAGGTTCTGTCCCAGCTTTCCAGATGAGACTGTCCCCTGCCTTGTTAGTTCTTGAATATTGAGAATGAACACCTCTGCTGGGCCCCCCAGTACTCTAGGGAGGGTGTAGGATGTGTGTGTTTGTGGGTCACCATCTGTCTGTCCCCACTGCCTGTCTCTTGTCCACCCTTACGCTAATCAAGCAAAGACATTTAATGAGCATGTACTGTGTGCCAGGGACTGTTCTAGGCCCTGAACAAAACAGCACCCCCTCAAAAAAAAAATAATCCCACTCGAGGAGTCCTTTATAGGGTTTCTTGCAGACCCACTTCTTTGTCTGTCACTCTCACTGTTTCTGCCCCTCCTGGTGACCCCAGCTTTCCCTTCTTTGACCTGATCCAGGCTGGAAGAGAGCCCAGCATCCCTCCTTGTGTTTTCCAGTCTCCTGATGGAAAGCACACCTGGTCACTCCATCGCCATCCACGGCTCCGAGACCCCAGCCTTTGCCACTTTTCTACCTGTACCCCTCTGAGCTGTTCCTGCCCTGTTTCTGTCCAGGGCTCAGGCATCTTTTCCCCCTAAATTCACCTAGGACAGGGCTGGAGTTTTCTAAAGGAAACTTTTATGGGTATTCTTGTCCTGAGGCTGTAAACTCATGATCTAGTTCCCCAAGCTCCTGGCCTAGACCCTTTCTTTGTCCCACGTTTCTTGAGTGCCTGCTACATACCAGTCTCTGCAGAACGAGGAGGAGGAGCCTGGAGGACTGTTCATTCTCAGATTCAATCCATTATTCCTTTTCAGTCATTAGTTGCTCCTTTCATTCTATTGTTTATTCATTTATTCTTTAGCCAAGTAAGGTGGAGTCCTTTCTCTGTTGCAGGCCCTGTGTGGGGCACAGTGGTAACCAGGACAGGACATGATTCCTGCCCTCACAGAGCTCACACACTATCTGACAAGGATGACCTAGAGTAGTCAAGGCCTGGACAGGGGAATAGCAGGGGGCTGGGGGAGCTGAGCGGGGGCATCTACCCCAGGCTTGTGCTGGGTGAGGCTGGAAACACAGCAGGAATTGAGACAGACCCAATTCTTGTCCCCATCCCAGGTCCCAGTTACTTACTTGTCTAGGGATGCATTTTCCACATGGCGAAAGTAATAAAACATCCTCTCATTGGTGGGCAGGGGCTGCTTTCCACACCCCCAAGGGGGACAGAACCATGCAGAGTCGGGGTGGGGGCTGGGGCCCTGGGGTCAGACAGGGTCAGGTTCTAGTCCCAGCTCCACCCCTCAACCTGTGAGATTTGGGGTAAGTCACTTAGACTCTCCATGGGCCTTGTCTCGCCTGGAACCTGGCACAGGTGCTCTTATCTGCACTTTGCACATGAGACTCAGAGAGGGTCATTGACTTGCCCAAGGTCACAGCCAGGAAATGTCCCAGCTGGGATTCGAACCCTGCTGTTTTTTTCACCCTCCTGGAGGTTTTCCTCATCTAAGGACTGATACTTAACAAGTTGGCTAGTAAAGGCCTAGAGCAATTGATTTCAGTTCAATTTCAGAGGCATTTCCTATTTCCTGGCTTCTGATCTGAGTTGAGGCAGGAAGGAGTCAGTCCTTTGCTTGTTTGTCTCTGGTCTTTCCTGTTTCTCCTTCCAGCTGTGCCCTGATTCTCTCTGTAACTTTCTCTCACATGCTCTGTCTCTTGGCCTCCATCTATGTATTCTCTCTCTCTCTCTCTCTCTCTCTCTCTCTCTCTCTCTCTCTCTCTCCCCCTCCCCCCCTCTTTCCCTCTCTCCCTCTCCCTCTCCTCTCCCTGCCCAACCCCACCCCATTTTTCCTTGTCTCCATCTGCTCTCTCTTCTTCTGCCTCTCTTTCTCTGTCTTTCTCAGATACGTTACCTTTGCCTGTTATCCCTCTTTCTTTCTGCCTCCATGTCTCTCTTGCATTCATTCACTCATTCATTAATTCAACAAATATGTATTACACACCTACTGTCCACTGTGTACCAGGCTCTTTTTCTAGGCATTAGGGATATAACGGTGAACAAAACAGACAAAAATTCCTGCCTTCATGGAATGACATCCTAGTGGGGGAGACAGACAAGATAACTAAGTGTGTCAGATAGTGTTAAGTGCAAAGGAGAAAATGACAAAAGGAAAGAAGGCCTGAAAGTGTTGAGTGGTCAGGAGGGGCCTCACTGAGAAGGTGACATTTGAGTGGATGTTTGGGGGAAGAGCATTTCAGACAGAGGGAACAGCCAATGCCAGGCCATGGGGTGGGAGTGGCTTGTTCAAGGCACAGTGTAGTGGGATGCCCCAGCCCTCTCCACTACGCTTCTTGGGCACTTTGCCCTGCCTGTACTGTAGGCAGGAGGATAGGCTGCCTGCAGCCTGGGTCCAGCCTGGCCAGTTCACTCAGGCCAAGGGCCTGCCCCTCCTTGCTGACACACTTGCCCACTTTCCCTGTGGCTCCAGCCCCTTCTCTCCCCATGCCCTGCTCTATTCCCTCTCTCCAACTCTGTTGCACCCTTCTGGCTGGCTGGCTGGCTGTGTCTTTTACTAATGGTGTCTTGTCACTTCTCTGCCTCTCTGGGCTATCCCTGCCCTGACTCTGTCACTTCCCCTCTTCTCCTCCCTGTGCCTCCTCTCTCTCTCCTCTCTTCCTTGTCTACTTCTCTCTCTATCTCTATCTCTGTTTCTCTCTGGCACTAAACCTGCTTTATTTATTTCCTTGTCTTTCCCGATTTTCCCTCTCCCTGGGCCTCTTTCTCTTTGTCTCTCTCTCTCTGGGTCTCTGTCAGTCACATTTTCTTGAGGTTTCTGCTTATTTCTTTGTCTCTGGTCTTGTATCTATGTGTGTCTGGCTTTATCTCTCTAGGCCTTTACGTCTCTCTCTCTCTCTCTGAGTCTATGTCTCCCTCCCGATCTCTCTTTTTCGCTAGACATCTCTCAGTCTCTAAGTTTTGTCTCTTAATATCTCTTAACTCTGTCTCTGTTATCTCGCTCTCTGGGTTTCTTTCTCTCCTGTTCTCTAAATGTCTGTATCTCTTTCTTTTCAGATGTCTGTCTCTCTCTCTCTCTCTCTGCCCCTCTCCACCTCCATCCTGGTTCTGCCCCACTGATGTTTCTTTGCCACTCCCCTCATCCTGACCTTGCCCTCTCCTCCTCCTCGCTCTTACATATGCCCCAGGTTTCTAGCCTTGCCAAGCCCGACGCCCTCACAGCCCTACTGCTAGCGCCCCGACCCAGGCTTCCCCCAGCCCCTATTTCCCCATCCCCAGGAGCCAAGAAAACCAACTACGGGCCCAGCAGTGGATGCAGAAGCTATATGACCAACTTGGACTGCAGCACTTCCTCCGAGAATGCCACGAGGTAGGAGCTCTAGCAGCGCTGGGCAGTGACTTCTTTCTTTGGGAGGGAAGTGCTCCAGGGCAGAGGGGTGGTGGGGGCGGGGACGCCCCGTCTAAGTGGGTCGCGGAGCGATGATCACTCCGCGCCGCCAGGGGGCGTGCGGAATCCTGTCTCAATGCGCATGCTCTGCAGGGCCCTCCTCGCATACGTGGGCTCCAGGGAAGAAGGGAGGGGCCCCAGGAGCCCCTGGCAACGGCGCGTATCCGAGCCTACGGGTTCCGCGGGGACGCGCGCCGAATTCACCTTTCCCTCTGGTGATTTGTGAGAAGCACTCTGCTGGGTAGGGGCGGGGTCGGGAGGAAGAGGCGTGAGTGGACCAGTGGCCTAGAGTGCATCTTCAGTCACAGATGGTCCAGAAACCAGCCTTCGCCTTTTAAAAAGTGTGCAAGAATCAAGCTCTCCCCATTTTGAGATGATCTATACACCCGTAAGGATCATCCCCAAATCAGATTCCTTCCTTATTAGAGAGGGTCAGGAGACCGCTGCCTTCCTCTTCTTACCCTGCATTCCATAGAAACTGTTCTGGACCCTGACTACATAAGAGAATGGCCCAGTAAACATTTTCCTAACCCCCACAGAGATGGTCCCAACCTTATCCGTCTACTTGACCCAGAATCATTTCCCGCCTCCCCCCATGATGATCGAGTACCTAAGTTTCCCCCAACCAAAGATGGTTCAGGAACCAGGCTCTGATCCTTCCATTAAAGGTGGTTTGACTCTCTATGGTAAACCTCATGGGAGACTTCTGTCACATAT
>NW_017732217.1:505213-514424 GCF_001890085.2 Hipposideros armiger
CCACCCACCCCTCCCCCATCATTCGATTTGGCCCGGGACCCCCTTCCCCCTCTCATGAGATTGTTCTGGATCAAGTAGCAATCATCTGAGATGGCGCAGAGCCCCCATCCCCACGCTTTAGGGAGGGAGGTGATTCTCCACCTCTCAGCTGGGGCCTGGCAAGGAGGCGGGCATGGAGGTAGGAAGGAAGGGGGCGCGCGCGGGCGGGCGCGCTGCCGCGACGCGGAGGCGGGGGCGGGAGCGGGAGCGCGCGCCCGCCAGTACCTCAGCTGCCGCCACCGCTGCTGCCGCTGTTGCAGTGGAGGGGCGAGAGCCCGCCTGCCCGCCGCAGGGACGCCCTGCCAACGCTGCCGCCACTTCAGGTCTCGGGGGCGCCAGGGGGAGGGGGCTGATGCGCGCCTCCGCCGAAGGAGGCGGGGGAGGGGGCTGAGCGCGTGCTCGCCCGCGTAAGCGGCGGGTTGGCGGGGCGCCAGGACCCCAGCCCTGCTGAGGGGCGGGAATGCCGGGAGCTGTCCGCGGTGCTGCTGCAGGCGGAACTGAGTGACCGGGTCCCAAGGGAGGGAGCGGAAAAGGGGGGACTTCTAAGGCTATTTCTGGGATAGTGTGGATTTGCCCTGGGGGTTAAGGCGGTCTTAACCTCTCTATGGGGCTCTTTTTTGGGTAATGGGAAACCTGAGATTTGCCCTGGGGTTGGGAGACTCTCAGCCTTTTGGGGGGTTTCTTTGGTCCTTGCGGCATCTATATTAGCCTTAGATGATGGGGTGAATCACTTTGGGAGGGTCTGCCTTGGGCGGTGAAGGTCTTAAACTTGCTCTAGGTTGCGGAGCTCTGACTTTGGGAGGCTTTCCCCGGTTGGTGGGGACTCTGGTTTTACCCTCGTTGATGGGGTCAGTCACTTCTGGGGGCCTTTACCTTGATGACGGAGTACCATATCCTTTAGGAGCTTTGCCTTCGCTGCAAGCTGTGGCTGCCGTTGGCAAACTCTTCCCTGTGCGTGAGAACCTGTGAATTGAGTTGGGGGATTCAGTTTTTGACTTCTAGCGTGTATATGTCTATGAGGGAGTCTGAAGCTGTCTCAGACCCCTAGGGAGCACATGCTCGGGGGACGCGGGGTGGGGTTTGGGTGGCTGGGGATTTGTCCTTGGCTATGACTGCATTTGCCTCGCGGGACCGCTGAGCTGGAGTCTGGTTTTTTTTTGTTTTTTTTTTTTTGGCAGGAGGGAGGAGGAGGATCTTGTGACTGGGGGGAGGAGAAGAGGGAGGAGCAAACTGTCCCAGGTGCCAGGTTTGGTCATGAGTGGGGAGATTCCGGCTTGGGAGACAAGCCTTATTTAGGGAGAGCTCAGAAATCACCCTTGTGATTGGTCTTGCTCAGAGTAGTGAGAGGGGCCCACTCGGTGCTTCCATTTTGGATGACTGGTTTTGTTGATGAGTGGGGGGTTAGAATTGGCTTTAGTTTGGGAGGAGGCTGGCTGGGGAAGATCTGGTCCATGTTGGGGAGTCTGGGGCTGCTTTTGGGTAGGCTCATTTGGGGAGCCAGAAGGCAGCCCTGTTGCTTGCATTTGGGAGGGGTTTGCTTTTGTTAGAGCTTAGAACTGGTAATGGTTTGGGGGAACTGTGGTCTTGAGCTGGATCCTCAGGGCTGGATTTGGGGAGTCCTGTGGGCTCATTAGGGAGGCTGGATCTGGGTTGTGGGAAATGGCCTACCCCAGATTGGAAGGTTGGCTTGGAGGGAACTAGACTTGGCACTAGTTGGGAAATTGTTTAGGGGTTCATGTGGCCATATCAGGGGGTTGGGGCTAGGTATGGGGGCTTCACTTGATACCCAGGGGAGTGGGTTGGGGATCTTGAATTGGTACTTATTGGTATTTATCTGAGACTGAATCGAAGAGTCTAAGTATTGCTCTTGGGGGCGGGGTGCTGGGGCTAAGTTGGAAACAAGTTAAATCAGGTTGGAGGACTTGTTTTGGAAGGTTGATTTGGGCACGGGCAGGAGAAGGCTGACTGGCTCAGGAGTCCTGCCTTGGGGCTTAGGGCTTATAGGGAGTTGAGAAAGGCTACCCTGAGGACAGGGGGACTGAGGGATGGGACATTCTGGGAACCCTTCCACCCATCCTCTGCCTCCTAGGAGAGAGCTTGAGCTGCCTCCCCCACCCACTCCACACACACATAAAAGCCGTACTTGCAAAGGTTTTCCATCCCTTCCTCCCCCGACCCACCAAACCTAGCAGCCTAGGCCCTGAATTTGGGACACCCTTTGGAGGGGATGGGGGGCTGTGCCAGGTTGGGGCGACCAGCTGAGCCCCTCCTCCTGTCCTCCTGCACAGCTGGATGGCTGGATCCATGAGAAGATGCTGATGGCGCGGGATGGCACACGGGAAGACGGCCACAAGCTGCATAAGAGATGGCTCCGGCACCAGGCATTCATGGCTGAGCTGGCTCAGAATAAGGAGTGGCTGGAGAAGATCGAGAGGGTGAGGATGCAGAAAGCCCCTCTGCCTATGCCAGGTGCCGGAGGCCTCCAGGGAACCCACGTCTCACCTCCTACACCCTCCACCGCCAGCCTGCTGCTCTCAAATTTCTGAACTGGTTCAGATCATTTCCACATCTGCTCCTAGCTATGTGGCCTTGAGCAATGCATGTAACCTCTTCGAGACTTGGTTTGCCCATTTGTAAATTGGCCAGCTTCTCTTCTGAATGGTGCCCATTCCCTCCTGGCTGTTAACTATTTCACCCCTTTCTATAACCTTCCCCAGCAGGCTTCTTTCCACCCTGTTTAGAGCATCTAAGATGGAAGGTCAGGTAGACAGGCTGAGGCAACCCTGGGAAGCTAGAGTTAAAGTGAACTTTGCGTCCCTACAACCCTGGGTTCCAAGAACTGTGTCTGTGCCTGTTACCAACTGTGGGGCCTTAGAGGATTGTGTTAACCTCTTTGAGCCTCAGCTGGCTCTGCTTTAAAACTGAGGAAATAATGAATATAACTACTTTTCTGGGCTCTTGTGCTTAACACAAGGCCAGGCACCTAGGAGCTGTAATTGCTCTGGTATTGTTATTTTTAATATGCTCTAGGCCAACATATATTGGAGCTTGACTTCAGTCTTGGAGGGACCCAGGCAGATTCTTGCTCCAAGTCTCAACCCCCCAAACTGCCCCCTACTTTGGCTGAACCCCTAGACCTGCAGCCCTGGATACCCCCACTCTTCTGACTCAAACGGAGACACCCAGGTGGGCCTTAAACTCTTAAATGGCTATTGATGCCCCATAAATGGTGGCGCGTGGCAAAGCCGCTCTTCCTGACTTTGGGTTTAATGGAAACTCATTCTGCCTCTCTCTCTCTCTGTGTCTCTGTCTCCCTATGTCTCACTCTCTCTTTCTCCTCTTGTCTTTTTCATGGTCCTCTCCCCATGTTTCCGAATTTATGTGAATGTCTCTGTGTCTGTCACTCTGTGACTGTCTTTCCGTGTCTCCTGCCTACATCTCTGTGTCCCTGTGTTTCCTTCCCCACACTTTTGTCTGCCTCCTTGCCTCTCTTCCCACGTCTTCGTTCCTTCCATATCCGCGCCTATCTCTGCATCCACCCCTCATGTCTCTGCCTCTGTGTGTCTCCAACTCCTTGCGGGTCCCTCTCTCCACATCTCTTTGTGTCCTGTTGCTCCCATATTTTTCTGTCCCTCCCCACCCCCGACTTCCTGTCTCTCACTGTTCGGGGCAGGAGGGCCAGCAACTGATGCAGGAGAAGCCCGAGTTGGCGGCCTCCGTGTGGAAGAAGCTGGGTGAGATCCGGCAGTGCTGGGCCGAGCTCGAGAGCACCACCCAGGCCAAGGCGCGGCAGCTTTTTGAGGCCAGCAAGGCTGACCAGCTGGTACAGAGCTTCACTGAGCTGGACAAAAGGCTCCTTCACATGGAAAGCCAGCTGCAAGATGTGGACCCTGGCGGGGACCTGGCCACCGTCAATAGTCAGCTCAAGAAGCTACAGGTATGGCCTGGCTGACTCAGATGGGGGCTTTCTATGCCACAGTGGGGCCCAAGTCAGGGTCAGACTTCACTCAAGGTATTTCAAACAAAAGGGATTTAATACAGGGATTTATTTCAAATGTGTTAGGAGGGCTGGAAGAAGAAAGGGAACACTGAGGCAATCCAGCTAGCAGTAAGTGTTGGAAGCAGCCACCACTTTGGTGAGGTACAAAGGAGAGAGGAACGATTTAGAGCCAAGAAGCAGTAAGTGAATAACCAGCACACTAAGGGGGTCCCAGAACTCTGATACCTGATTCCTGGATAAAGAAACCAAGGCCCAGAGGGAGGGGAATGACTTTGCACGGAATAATAACGACATCTGTGGAGTGCTTCCTTTACTAGTCTTTGTGCCGAGCTCCCACTGACTCCTCCCATCAACCCTTAGAGATTGGCACTATTGTTATCCCCCGTTTTTACCAATGGGGAAACTGAGGCACAGAAGGTAAAGCACCTGGCTGAAGGACACACAGCTAGCCAGTGTCTCCCTTATGAAATGGGGGGCTCTTAGAGAACAGACAGTGTCGGCTATAACTCCACTCCTAGCTTGGCAGCTGGTGGATGCTAAGTATCTGACCCTGTGACGTAAATGGGCTGGAGGTTCAAATGTAGGTGTTACATCTCACCTCCCAAGGTGTGCCGGCTCCTGCCTTTACATGCCAGGAACAATGCCTGACCATAATGAAAGGGAAACTAAGGTTCCAGGAGGTGGACTTACTGGCCCAGGGTAGCAAGTGGCAGAGGCTGGATTCAAACTCAGGATCCTCGACTTTGCACTACTTTTGATCTCCCTCGTGCATAATTATGCTTCTCTGGCATAGGGCCTGGCAGAAAAAAGTCAACTCATAATAAAAGCATAGTGACAGTAATTAGTATTTATTCATTTGTCTGTATAGCATATCTTTATCGAGCATCTACTGTATGCCAGGTGCTTTTCTAGGTGCTGGAATACAGCAGTGGGCAAAAACTGACAAAAGTCACTGCCCTCATGGGAATCATATTCTGGTGGGGAAGACAGGCAAAGGAGCAAAGAGACAAACAGATCTGAATATGATGCCAGTGGTGTCATCACTTTGAATACACCAGTGGGTCTCAAATGCCTTGGTCTTCAGGATCCCTCTACCTCTTACAGATCATTCAGGTCCCCAAAGAGCTTTTGTTTGTGTGGATTTTACCTATTTGATATTTACTATATTAAAAATAAAAAATGAGAAATATTTAAATTACTAACTGATTTAAAAGCAGCAATAAGAAACCCTTCACTTACTAACCCAAAAGCATTCTTTTATGAAGACTAACCATACTTTCCAAGACGAAAGAAAATGTAGTCAGAAGACACATTGTTTTTAATGTTGCAACTCTTTCATGTCTGGCCTAATAGAAGCATAGGATTCTCACCTCTGCTTCTGCGTTCAGTTTGCTGCAGGAGCACGGGTCATATGGTCCCTGCAAAAACCCCACTGCACTTGGGAGAGAATGAGAATGATGAAGGCATAGTGCACCTTAGTATTTTTATAAAAAGAGTTGTAACCTTACAGACCCCTCGAAAGGATCTCAGCGTCCGCAGGAGTCCCCCAACCACACTTTTGAGAAGCACTGATTACGCTCCATGCCAGGCACTGATACCCACCTCCTTCCCAGCAGCCCTACCAGGGAGGGGCTGTGGTTATCCTCACTGCACATCTGAGAAAACCACAGCACACAAAGGGTCTGTGGCTCCCCCAAGGTCTCACAGCCACTAAGAGGCCATTCAGGACCATGTATTGCTTCCGTCCACCCTCCTCTCTTGATATTCCCAGGCCACAGTAGGGAAGATGACCCTCTCACTGGCCTCTGAAGCGTTGATCACTGCCTGAGTTCCAGACCCCATGGGCTGGGCAGGCAGTGGACACATGGGGATGACTTGGCCCTAAGTCTGCTCTGAGGGATGGCCCAGAATATCAGCAGAGACAAGTGGCCTAGAGGAGGGAGCCGGCCGTACAAGCAGCCAGGAGCCAAGTGATAAAAGCTTGGTCAGGGGAGGCAGACATAATAACATGGGTTCAAATCCCAGACAGGGTGCATGTTCAATTCCCTCTCTGAGCCTCTGTTGTCCCTTGTTAAGTCAGACTACATCAGTGGGGGCCTCCCAGGGCCACATGAGGTTGTGCACTGAATGGCACCTGGGATGTGGTAAGCTCTTAAGAAATGGGGGTCTGTGACTGTCAGGGTCCCAACTAGAACAGAAGCATGCTCCACTGAGGACAGTTTAAGGAGGGCTTATCAAGAGTCTTGACAAAGGTGTGAGCAGGGAATGGGGAAGCCACAGGGAGGGTGAGTGGGGGGTGGCGAGGTGGGGAGGTACAGCCCAAGCCTTTACCTCCCCTGAAGAGGCTGAGGGATGAAAGAGTCGCCAGACAGGATCTGGGGCCCTTAGCCAAGAAGGGCAGCCAGCCCTTGGCACTGCTGCAGGAAGGAGCTGGAAAATAATTCCCCAGCCTCTCTCTCCTCTCTCCGTCCAGTCCCCCTGCTGGTGCCCCTTGTCCAACCAGGGCCTGCTTCATGGGTGTGGTCGCACAGGGCCCCACACTAAATGTTCTGCTGTTGCTGTCTTGAAGTGCTTAATAGTATTTGAACAAGGGTCCTGCATTTTTATTTTGCACCAGGCTTCACAGATTATGGAGCCAGTCCATAATGGAGCCAGCCCAGCCCACCCAGAAGCTAGAAGGCTGGGTCCATACAGGTTAGCCCCCACGGGCACAGAGCACGGTGGAGAAGCTTGACTGTGAGTCAAGAGTGGCCAAAGAAGACATCCAGCCTAGCAGCAACTATTACTGGGATTATTAATGTTCTTACCATTACTACTAACTCTTCCTCTGCAGCTTATTGCAGTGGATAAAGGCACACACTCGGGACTCATGAGGGTCTGGGTTTGAATCACAGCTCTGTCACTTAGCAGCTGTGTCATGTTAGGCAAGTGGCTTTGCCTCGCTCTGAGCCTCAGGTGCCTCCTCTGTGCGGTGGAAGGAACCTAATGCTAAGCCACTCCTTGACAGTGGGACTGTAGGAGGCAGTGCAGCATTATGGTCAAGGTCATGGATGCTAGAACTTGGCTATCTGGGGTCAAGCCCTGGCCTTGTGATTTACCAACTGGGTTACCTGGAAATTTCTTCTCTCTGTGCCTCAGTTTCTTCTTCAGTAAAATGGGCATAATAACAGTACTGACCTCATGTGGACATTGTGAAAATTACAAGACATAATGCATAAGCTGGTTTCAGAATTGCTGGCCCAACAAACCTAGGATTTCATATTTGTTTACAGGTTTTTCGATTTTAATTGTCTTCAGCTGGAGGGGATAGCACTATTCTGGGTTCAAAAGTTATTTGGGTTAGTTATTTCTCCACCTTTGCTGTGGTTATGTTATTATTCAAAAGAGTTGTTTCATTTGTTTCTGTTTGTATTTCATTTAGGCATTCCCCCCCATCCATATAGCTTTTTAAAAATGTATTTTTGGGGGGTGGTAATATGAAATATTAATATAGTGCCCAAAGTTAGAACTATCTGTAGTTCACATGATCTTCCCAAATTGCTTGCTCGGGTCCTGATGCTAGTTAGGAATTCCTACTTCCTTCCAGCTTGCCAACACTTGGTGTCATCAGACTTCCTAGATTGTTCCCAGTCTCATGAGTGGAAAGCATATCTCACTGTGGTGTGGCATGTGCATTTTAGGGGAGGGACTGCTGAGCTTAGGCATCCTTGAGGGAGAATTTGGGGCCTTCTGCTCTAGCCAGAATGCAGAGCCATCTCTTCCCTACCTATGGGGGGATTTTAGCCCCACCAAGCCCTGGACACCATGAGGTGGGGTCCCCATTGTTTAGGGGAGAGATTGAGGCCCCGAGGGGAGAGGGGACTGGTTCAGTGTCACAGACCGATGGGCATCAGCGGCAGGCCAGTAGAGGACTGCTGGGCCCTTTCCCCAGCAGAGGGAGCCCAAGATGAGGAGTGACTCAGTGAGCCATGGCC
Organism: Hipposideros armiger; assembly: GCF_001890085.2. Lineage (NCBI taxonomy): Eukaryota > Metazoa > Chordata > Mammalia > Chiroptera > Hipposideridae > Hipposideros > Hipposideros armiger. The sequence goes on from NW_017732217.1 coordinate 513,227, forward strand.
CCCAGATGGAGCCCAGCTGGGACTCAGGAGCTGCTGCTGGGGAGGTGAGGGGCCTTCCAAAGGCTTGCTGTCCCCTGGGGCATGCCTGAGAGCCCAGACACTGGGCATATGCAGGCCAGAGAGCTAGGCTGGGTTGGGGGAGGTGCTGGCTCAGGGCCTGAGGTAGTGTGGATATGTGAGTGGTCTGTACCCCCTCTGCCTCTCTCTGGACCTGTCTCTCAGTCCTGCTCCCCGAGTTCCTCTGTCTCTGTTTCTCATCTTTTCTATCTGTCTCTCTCTGTCTTCGTCTTTATGTCTCCTCTGTGTCTCTTCTTATTTCTTTCTTACTCTCTCACTCCTCTCTCTTTTTATTTCAATTCTCCATCTCTTCCTCCCTCCTGTGATCTCTCTTATCCCTGTGTTCTCCTTGTGTCCTCCCTTTGTCCTCACCCCAGCTGCTGCAGCAGGCTTTCTGCGACCCCACCTCCCAAGTCCAGGCCACGTGACCCAAAGTCCTCTCTCAGCATCTCTAGCCCAACTGTCCTTCTGGCTGAGGGGCCAGATGGTGGAGTCCCAAGCCCCCACTTTCCCAGTCCTCAGGGGCCCGGCCAGCTGGTCTGGCTCAGCCACTGGCTCCTGCTTGGTGGGGTGGAGGGGGGCGCTGGTCTGCTGCCATCTGAGGGGGACTGCCAGGGGAAAATGCACTGGAGGCCTTGCAGCTGTTGGGCTGAGTCCCTGGGGACATTTTACCACCCCCAACCCTAGGCAAGGCTCTTTCTCTGGCCAAGGAAACACCCTTCTCCCCTTTTTTCATTCTGTGTGCCACATTTCTTCATCTAGCTCAGTGTAGCTTAGGGGAAGAGGCCAGATTCACGAGCTCCACAGTCTCTTCCACTATCATGTGACCTAGGGCAAGCGACCCCACCTTTCTCAGCCTCAATGTCCCCAGTTACAGAGAAGCAGAGTGACTGAGAGCCACTAGGGTTTTGTGGTCATGTGGTCCTGGGTTCAAATTTTGGCTCTGGCAGTTTTTATTCTGGACCAGGGACTGCTCCTCTCCAGGCCTCAGTTTCTCCATCTGGAAAATGGAAAGGCAGCCTGGTGGATCTCAGTAGGAATCAGGTTGATCTGGGGTCAGGGCTTGTTGTGTCACTACCTACTATGTGGCTAGCACCTGATGCTTTTGGGGAGATAGGCTCTTCTGGTTTGTTTTGTTTTT
>NW_017732217.1:515959-557167 GCF_001890085.2 Hipposideros armiger
GCAGCTCACTGGCCCATGTGGGAATCAAACCAGCGACCCTGTTGCTCAGAGCACACGCTCTTAACCAACTGAGCCACTTGGCTGGCCCAAAATATTCTGTGCACACACATATACACGTGACATACGCGCCATATTGAAGCTTGCCTTTTCACTTGACAAAACACTCTAGACACCCTTCCTTGTCTAAAAAATCTGTGGATATGTCCTGTCCTTTTAAACTGTTGCATGGTATTCCATGGGCTGGTTTGACAATCTGTCTTTCACCAGCCTTCTGTTGCGAGACCTTTGGGCTGTTTTCAATAGTCTGCTAGTATAAATAGTGCCACAGCAGACATTCCTGTCCATACGTATTTGAGCCCATGTGCAAGTGTTTCTGTACAAAACGTTCATTAAAGTGACACTTTGGGGCCAAAAGGTGTATGTATTTAAACTTCTTGATAGATAGTGCCAAATATCCTTCTGAAAAGGCAGTGGACACACCTGCAATATAACAGCATCCCTCTCCCCCCGTGGTCACCATCATTAGGTATTGTCAAGCTTTTTCATCTCTGCTAATCTGAGTGAAAGATACTGTCCTGTAGTTATTTTAATTTGCATTTTACTGAACACTGACGGAGGCTGTATCTTTTTGTGTGTTTAATGACCATTGTACTTCTGCATCCTTTGTCCGTGATTGCAGGAAAAGATACACATTAAATGTTTGGTGTCAGTGTCTGGAATTATTCCATCTCAGGTCATATGGCCACTTGCTGGAGGTTGTAGAAGGGTTTTCATCTGATGGGAAACTGGAACTTATAACCTTAATATTTCAGGTGATATTTAAGAATTTCCTGAATTCTAATGCATTTTTATTTTGTTAGTAAAAAAGGTTTTGGGGTGACTATTTTACTTTTCTTTGATTTCTACAGCTTGTGATTGTGCCTTTTAAAAATTTCCATCTTACATGGTTTTGACTTGTTATAAGGTTAGATTTTTACCCATTTTTATGACTCCTTCGGAGTGTGAACTGTATCAGTTGGGACTCTTTGAGGTGCAGTTCATAGGACTTCAACCCAAATTAACTTAGGCTAAAAGGGGACATTGTTGGCTCACATAGCTGAAAGATCTAGGAGGGGTTATGCAGCTTCGGGCATGGCTGGATCAGTTACTCAAATTATGTCCTCAGGAATCTCTGTCTCCAGTCCTGTGCCTTGCTTTCCTCTGTATTGCTGTGTATTGTATGGCCTCATTGTTGGGGAGCCTGTTTCCTCTTGATGGCAAGATGGCCCCCAATACTCCAGGCCTACATTCTATCAGCTTAGGAACCCCGTGGGAAAGAAAGCACCCCTCCTGAGCTCACATAGTTTTCCAACAAAAGTGGGAAGAGTTTTCACTGGCTGATTTAAGGTCACATGCCATCTTTTACCCAATCCTTGTTAGCTACAGGTGATTCAGTGTTTTCATTGGCCAGGCCTGAGTCACATGGCCATTCTTGGACTGCTGGGTTTCATCAGCCCTTAGGAAGCAGAAATCGTTTTTGTTGTCCCAGCTTAGGTCACAACCATCCCTGACCCTAAGCCCTGTGGCCAGGGTGATTTCAGTGTTCTGATTGGCCAGGCTTGGGTCATGTGGGCACCTCTAGGCTAGGCTTGGGTCATGTGGCCCTCTAGGTTTTATTAGTCCCTCAAGAAGCTCAGGATCTGAAAGTGGGATGTGAGGTCCTGAGAAGGAAGGGATGGATGTTGGGCAGGCAAAACCAACGGCTCTGCATTTCAGAATCTTGGAACAAAAGTTTTGACTTGGTTCTTAAGTTTTTGAGTTCTGGGTTGCAGTCTTTTGCCATAATCTGTTGCCACTTAATTTCATTATTACTTTGTTTTCTTTTCTAGCTTGCCCCCATCTGTTTAGACTCACACAAGTAATACGTAAATATATTGTTTTGGTAAAAGATCTTACGAACCTAGAAATCTTCAGTAAAACAAAACCTCCTTTTAATACATCTCCCAGCCTCACACCCCAAAGAGAACCTCAATTATTATTTGGTGTACACCCTGCTGGAGCTCTTTCTATGCATTTACAAATGTACTTATGTGGGTTTTTATTTTTTATTTTTGTTTTACATGTTTAAAATTTTGAATATATTTTATGGTTCAGATATCAAAAACTATATAAAATCCTATGTGAGAAGTCTCTCATTGTTGTCCCCATTCACTAAATTCCCATCCCCCCAATAGGTAACATCTGCTATTAATTTCTTGTTTATTCCAGGGGAGTTTTATGCATGTGAAATTCACTGCAAATATATATTCACATGTATGTTATAAGTTGCTTTTTCCTTTTTCTTTTTTTTTTTTTTTTTAGCTGAGCCATCCTGCCACCTTTTGGCAGCTCAGTGACAGCTCAGCACGGGCCAGGCATCGAACTGCTGTTGCTCAGAGCTCACACTCTTGAGCGAGCTCTCAACCAACTGAGCCACTTGGCCAGCCCCTGCTTTTCCCTTTTAACAGTAAGTTTTGGCTACTATTCCATACCGTTGTGGAATTGTTTAACCATTTTACTCCTAATGGGCATTGACGTTATTTCCAATTTTTTCCCATTATAAATTGTGCTACGTTGAGCTCCTTGGACAAGCCTCATTGTCCATATGTGCCAGTCAGTATTTCTTCAGATATATTCCTGGAAGTGGAAATGCAAGTGCTGGGTCAAAGCATTTTGACACATTTTGCGTTTTGATAGGACCTGCCAAATGGCCTTCCAAAAAGGCTATACTTATTTATACCAGCACCAACAGTGGCCGAGTGTGCCCATCTCCTTGCATCTTTGCCAACACTAGATGTTATGTTTTTGCCAATCTGATGAATAGAAACAGATACCTTGTTTTAATTTGTTATCTTCCTGCTGATTAGTGAGACTGAGCATCATATATATATATATATATATATATATATATATGTTCACTTGTAGTTGACAATTGTTTGTTTTTATTTTTTTTTTAACTGGGGAATTGGGGGGATGGGAACAGCACTGGGGAACTGGGGGAAGAAGGAACAGAAAAGTTGCTGTCGTTTTTGTTCTTCAATCTAGTTGTGGAGGATGTTGCTTCACTGGCCCAAGTTGGCACCATCATTGCGCTCCTCCCTGGCAGGTCAGTCGCCGGCTTCCGGACGGCCGCTCACTGCGGCTGCTGGCCGCTCACGCTGGCTGCTGGCTACACATGGTACCCATGGCAACCCACTTAGCTGCAGAGGGCAGTGTCACTGGCCCTCATATGTGGGATCCGAACCGGGGCCCTCTGGCATCCCAAGTGAGCTCCCAACCATCGCGCCACTCGGCAGGCCCAAGACTGAGCATCTTTTAATGTGCTCATTTTTTGTTCTGTGTGCTGCTTGTTCACATCTGATGCCCATTTCTCTTTTGAGCAGCCTTTCTTTGTTGATGGCATTCACTTGTGACTTGAACAAATCACAACTGAAGGCCTATTAAATGTCAGGCACTGTTCTAGGCACTCGGGCATACAGAGGTGAGTTGACACATCCTCTGCTCTCATGAAGCTTACATTCTGGAAGCAGGAGACCAATAAAAAACCCACAAGCAAAGACAGTAATCCGATGGTGGTAAGTGCTGCGGAAACAAAGGAAGCAGTATAAAGGGGAATTGCTTTGTTAAAGAAACTCCTTACTCTAATATGTATTAAATATTTTTTTTAGTTTGTCATTTGCCTTTAACTACATCTAGAAATTTTAGTTGATGCAAAAGTGTTTCATGTGGCGAAATTTGTAAATCTTTCCCTTAATGGCTTTTATGCTTGGAAAGATTTTCTCCATCCCAAGATTATAAAAACATTTGCCCAGGTTTTCTTCTAGTATTATGGATTTGCTTATTCCATTTAAATCTTTAATCCATCTGGAATTGTTCTCAGCATAAGAAGTGAGGAAGGGATCCAGCTAAATTGGTTAGCCAGTTGGCCCATGACCATTCAGTGAATAATCCATCTTTTCCTTGGAGATTTGAAATGGCATCTATATATGAATTCTCCTGTGTATTTAGGTCTGCTTTTGCACTTTCCGCCTATTCTTATGGCACATCAACCATTTAAATCACCACAGCTTTGTATTTATTTTTGGTATTTGGAAAGGTTGGCTCCTTGGACAAATTACCTAACTTCTCTGGGCCTCAGTTTCCTCCTCCATAAAACAGGGATCCCATCAACTGTAAAGGGTTTTCTGAGAATAATGAATAATGGACCACTTTAGTCCAGGGGGTAAGCCTCTTTGAGAAGGTACTATTTTAGGTGAAATCTGATGACAAGGAAGCGCATGTCTGGCAGAGGGACTAGCGAAGGCAAAGGCCCTGAGGCAGGAGATTGCTTAGTGGGGTGCAGGATCAGAGAGAAGGGTGGCGCTTCTGGAGGGGAAATGAGCAAAGGGAGAGTGGAATGGTGGCCCATGGCGAGGGGTTTGCTGTCACCATACAGGTACTAGAGAGCCACAGCAGGATCGGGAGGGAGGATAGGTCCCCGCTGATCCTGCCCCTGTTCCCACAGTCGATGGAGTCGCAGGTGGAGGAGTGGTACCGTGAGGTGGGAGAGTTGCAGGCGCAGACGGCGGCGCTGCCCCTGGAACCCGCGAGCAAGGAGCTGGTGGGCGAGCGGCAGAACGCGGTGGGCGAGCGCCTGGTGCGCCTGCTCGAGCCGTTGCAGGAGCGCCGCCGCCTGCTGCTCGCTTCCAAGGAGCTGCACCAGGTGGCGCACGACCTCGATGACGAGCTGGTGAGGCCCGGCTCGGGGAATCCGGGGCAGGACTAGGATAACGGGGCGGGGCGTGAGGCCAAGAGGCGGTCCAGCGGGCTGAGGAGGTGGAGACTGGGAGACTGGGAAAGGGGGACGGGGGAGGCTTGGAACTTTGACGGATTCAAGGGTGTAGCTGGTTAAGAGACCTGGTATATTGAGCGACTCAATCATTCAATTCTTATTTACTCATTCACTTATTCATTCACTGTTTCACATTCATTTACTCAATGCCTTTTTTTTCATTTACTCGTTTTCAGTCACTTACTGGTTTATTCATGAAGTCATGTATTTATTCATTTTTTCCTACCCCCACTCATTTATTTACTGATTCTCATTTATTCGCTCATCACTCATCCATTCATTTCCTCATTCGGCCACTCCCAGATTTGCTCATTCATTCACTCACTGATTTTGTCATTCACTTGAGAAAGCTCTGTGCTTGGATGATGATGGAGTCACAGGGGTAACCAAGGCAGACCCCATTTCTACCTATAGAGGGCTCAGAGTCCAAAGGGGAAAACAGACTTGTCCCCAGACAGTGACAACTCAAGGTGGTTAGGACTATGATGGGGGAGGCAGGGGACCGTGGGAGCCCAGAGGAGGCAACTGGCCAAGGTCCAAAGTCAGGGAGGGTTTCCTGGAGGAGGGGGTGTCTGAGCTGAGACGTGACAAAAGAGTACACATGAGCCTGCTGAGGGAGTGGGAAGGGAATTCCAGGAAGCAAGACCTGCCTGTGTGAAGGCCAGAGGTAAACGTTGAGTCTGGTTCGAGTGCAGAGAGCATGTTCAGAGAGAAGGCGAAAGAAGTGAGCCGGCTCTTAGGTGAGGAAGGACTTTGGATACTGCACAGATGGTTTACGGTGTAGTTGAGATGCAGGGCTCCTTCTCCCTTTGATCTGCTCCCTGTATCCTTTCCAGGCATGGGTCCAGGAGCGGCTGCCACTGGCCATGCAGACAGAGCGAGGCAATGGTTTGCAGGCTGTGCAGCAGTACATCAAAAAGAACCAGGTAAGCAGAGCCTGGGTGAGGGAGTGGGTTAGGACACATTTGCATTTGAGTGATAGAAAATTCAAGGTTGTTAAAGCCAAAAAGGGGCATGTGTTGGCTCTCCTCACTGAAAAGACTGTGGACAGCAGCGGCAGGTGCATCCAGGTGCTTCCATGATAGCATGAATCATTCAGCTTCAGCCCAGTTATTTGTTTTTTCCTGTGTTAGCTTTGTTCTCAGGCCAACTCTCCTCTCCTGGTGGTAAAAGACCTCCAGCAGATTCAAGTTTACATCCCACCAGCAAAACTCGAAAGAATTTCTCTCTCTAAAAAGATGCCCAGTCTCACTAATCAGCAGTAGTTCTAGGAATAACTCGTACTGGTAGACTTGAGTCACATATCCACCCCTGAGCTAATCATGATGGCCAGGAGTTTAGACTGCTCTGATTGGCCTGTTCTGGGCTAAGGGCCCACCCTTGTGATGGCAGGTGGAGTCAGCCTTAACTTAATACCTGGGCTGAAATGGAGGCAAGTAAGTTCCACAAAAGAAAATCAGGGTCCCGTGACTAGAAGTAAGAGGAATGACTGTTGGTCCACGAAAAAGAAAAACAACAACAAACAAAAACTCAAAACACCCACAGGGAGGGAGGAGAAAGGACTCCTAAGAGAATGCTGATTCTTAAGCTGAGCTCGACAGGGGGGGCTTTTGAGCCCCTAAAATCTCAAGATCTCTATTCATCTCTCTGGACCTCAGTTTCCACATCTAAATAAGTAGCGAGTTGGTTTAGAGCAGTGGTTCTCCAATAGCTTAGCAGAGGAACCCTTTGGTCAAAGTAACTCTTTCACCAAAGCCCACAGTAAGACACATAAATGAAGAGTAATAATACTATTAATAATAACAACACATTGATTAAAGACTTACTGTGTGCCAAGTACTGTCCTCGGGGTTATGTCAGTTACTCCATTGAATCCCCACAATAACCCTATGAGGTATTGTCATTGCCCCTTTTACCAAAATAATATAAGTTGGAAGAATGGGGCACGGAAGGGTGGTGGGGAGGTGGGTACACAAATTATTTGGAAAGGTTTGTGATCATGCTGCACGAGAGGAAGTTCTTTAAGAGGCTAGAGTTTTTCTTAGATTTTGTGTTTCCATCTTTTTTTTTTTTTAAGATTTTTTTTTTTAAATTGGGGAATTGGAGGGATGGGAACAGTGCTGGGGAATTGGGGGAAGGGGAACAGACAAGTTGCTGTCATTTTGTTCTTCAGTCTAGTTGTGGAGGACGTTGCTTCACTGGCCCAAGTTGGCACCATCATTGCACTCTTCCCGGGCGAGGTAGATCAGTCGCTGGCTTCTGGATGGGCGCTCACTGCGGCTGCTGGCCACACACGGTAGCCCATGGCAACCCACTGCCACAGGGGGCTGCAGCCTATGCCGTCGCCGGCGACTCACGGCAGCCCAGCTCCAGGTCGAGCTGTTGTTCAGCATCTTAGCTGTGGAGGGCAGTGTCACTGGCCCTCATATGTGGGATCCGAACCGGGGCCCTCTGGCATCCCAAGCCAGCTCTTAACCAATGCGCCACTCAGCCGGCCCTTGTGTTTCCATCTTGATGAAAATACTCTTGGCTGTGGACAGTGTTGGGGACCAATAGAACTGGCCCGTCATTTTCATGGTTGAGGAAAACCATCAAGTACACTTAATGCTTAAAATTGGAGGGGGGCAGCTCAGCCATGTGTGAGAGTGCTGGATCCATGGGGGCTGTTAAACGATTAATAGCTGTGGATATTGACTGAGCACTTACTGTGTGTCAGGCACAATTCTAAGAGCACTATGGTACAGCACCCCCACAGGGTAGATATCCTCAGCCACCACTAGCCATGTGACTTTGGCAAGTGCCTGAACTCTCTGTGCCTCAGCTTCCTCATCTGTAAAATTAGAATAATAACATCTAGCTGCTGGGGATGGAGTGAGGACTAAATGACTGGCTACCTTATGCAAAGCTCTTAGTGAAGTGCCTAGCAGGCAGTAAGTGTTGGCCATTATTATGGTCTCCATTTGCCAGTTGAAGAAACTGAGGCATAGGAGAGGTTAAATACAGTACTCAGCCAGTACAGGGTGGGTTGAGGGAACCTTCTGGTGTGATGCAAGTGTTCCATATCCCGATCTGGGTACACAGGATACACATACGTAATATGTGTCGAGTGGTACCCCTCAGATTTGTACATTTTGCTATGTATAAATTATACCCCAACTGCCCCTGAGCAGCCTCTCAGGCCTGTGTTTAACTATTAGGGAGATATTGTGTCACCAGGCATCTTGGTTCGGAGCACAATCTCTGGAGCCAGCCTCCTGTGCTCAAATTCTGTCACCCCTTGTTAGCATCTTGTTATTGGGCAAGGTACTTCTCTGCTCATTTTCCCACCTGCCACACGGGGTATGAGTAACAGCAAATCCTTACGTGGGACCTGGCACAGGCTGGTAGATGTGCGGGTATTTGCCTGCCTCTCCTGGAACGTGCCAGTCGCGGAGGCGCACGCGGTCTTGCTGGGTCTCAGAACGACCCTCTTTACCACATCCCCCACCTCCCGCCCCCAGGGCCTGCGGCGGGAGATCCAGGCGCACGGACCGCGTCTGGAGGAGGTGCTGGAGCGCGCCAGCGCGCTGGCTGCGCTGCGTAGCCCAGATGCGGAGGCCGTGCGCCGCGGCCAGGAGCAGCTGCAGAGCGCCTGGGCGGGACTGCGCGAGGCTGCAGAGCGGCGGCAGCAGGTGCTGGACGCCGCCTTCCAGGTGGAGCAGTACTACTTCGACATGGCCGAGGTGGAGGCGTGGCTGGGCGAGCAGGAGCTGCTCATGATGAGTGAGGACAAGGGCAAGGTGCGCCCGGGCTGGGGGGGCGGGGGACCTGGGGGCCCTGGAGCCCGGCCCCGGATGCTGCCACCTCATCGCGGGCGCCCTGTGCCCTCAGGATGAACAGAGCACCCTGCAGCTGCTCAAGAAGCACCTGCAGCTGGAGCAGGGCGTGGAGAACTACGAGGAAAGCATCGCGCAGCTGTCACGCCAGTGCCGGGCGTTGCTGGAGATGGGGCACCCGGACAGGTGGACTGGGGGTGGGGAGGTGTGGAGATCGGGCCAGATGGGGGTCGGGCCATCTCTTAGGGAATGGTCCAGTAGGATCTGAAGCTTCGTTGTTGGAACCTGGGACAAGGCCAGCATTGGCCATTGGGATGGGAGCGGCCCTTATTGCTGCGTGCTGGAGCCCTTGGATTTTGGCAGGTGGTTGGGACCTGAATGGAGGAGCACTGCCCAGGAATGGTTGAGAGGGTGGGGCCAGGAGCACTGGGATTTGCGCTAGGGGGTGGGGGGCAATGTCTAGGACTGAGGAGATAAGTAAGAGCTCAGGACTGGGGAAGGTCCTCTTCCTACCCAGTGTCTGAGCAGTATCTGGGAGGACTGAAAGCCTGGAGTGCTGTGATTGGGCATGGCCTGACACTTCCTGGATGGAGGGCCAGTGGCCTCGCTGAGGTCAGGATTAAGGGCCACATCTGGGAGGCCTGGCCCAGGAGTGAGATCTGAGAGGGGACACAGGGCTAGAACCTGGGGATTGGGACTGGAGGTGAGTTGGATTGGCTGCAGACCCAAGTAGGAAGTCTGGAGCCCCACCCAAGTTGCTGGAGAGGAGCGGCATGGGGCCCAGAAATAGAAAAGTTCCTGAGAGGAGTGGTAAGCTTATCGAGTTTAGGGAAGCAGAGTTTTCCCTGAGCGCTGAGATGCAAGTACTGGGTTGACTGAATCCAAGACTTGTAGAAAACAGTCTTGAGTGAAGGGCGCAGAGGGGACACTACCCTGCCTGAAGGTTCAGAGGAGATACAACTGTGCCCTGAGAGGGGGGTCAAGGGATCACAGCTCTGTCCTGTAAGTCTCAGGGGCTCCATCTCTGCCCCTTCCTATCTCTCATCAGCGAGCAGATCAGCCGGCGGCAGTCTCAGGTGGACCGCCTGTACGTGGCGCTCAAGGAGCTGGGTGAGGAGCGCAGGGTGGGCCTGGAGCAGCAGTACTGGCTGTACCAGCTCAGCCGCCAGGTGGACGAGCTCGAGCACTGGATCGCGGAGAAGGAGGTGGTGGCTGGCTCACCTGAGCTCGGCCAGGACTTTGAGCACGTCACGGTGAGCATCATCAGTAATAACAATAATAACAGTGACTACTGTGTATGCTACTGAGGTTCTCTGGGCCTCAGTTTCCCTATCCATAATATGAGGATCATAATAGCAGCCACCTCATGGTTCTGTTGTGAGCCAAATGAATTAGTATACAGCAGCTCCCTTATCCACGGGGGACACATTCCAAGACCCCAGTAGATGCCTAAAACCTCGAATAGTACCGAACCTTATATACATTGTTTTTTCCTACACATACATACCTTTTGACTTAAGGAAACATTGTACAGCTTCTCTGTGGCCTATCCAAATTACCAGCAATACTGCTTTTGAGCTTTGGGGCTATTATTAAGTAAAATAAGGGTTACTTAAACGCAAGCACTGCGATACCACAACAGTCAATCTAATAAACTAGACAGCTACTAAGTGACTAGTGGGCAGGGAGGTATATAGCGTGGAGACATTGGACAAAGGGATGATTCACGTGTCAAGCAGAATGGAGTGAGTTGGAGCGAGATTTCATCATGCTGCTCAGAATGACGCACAGTTTAAAACTTAGGAATTGTTTATTTCTAGAATTTTCCATTTAATATTTTTGGACCATGGTTGATAACAGGCAACTGAAACCACAGAAAGCAAAACAGGATAAAGAGGGACTACTGTAACGTAGAGCACTTAGGACAGTACTCGGCACACACAGTGCCTAACAAGTATTAGTTATTATTACTATCATCTTACTGCTTCCATTATTGTTGTTACTATTATTGCTACAGAGTAAGTGCTCAATAAGTGTTAGATTTATTCATTTATTTTATTTATTTTTAAGATTTTTATTGGGGAATTGGGGGAGGGGAACAGCCAAGTTGTTGTCCTTCAATCTTGTGGAGGGCGCAGCAAGCTCAGCTCCAAGTCTAGTTGCACCGCTCAGCTCAAGGTGCTGTGTTCAATTAGTTGCGGGTGGGCATAGCCCATCATCTGGAACAGGCAACCTTGTTGTTAGGAGCATGTGCTCTCACCAGCTGAGCCATTTTGCCACCTGCTGGCAGTTCAATGGCAGCTCAGCTCAGACGCAGCTCACTGGCCCATGTGGGAATGGAACCGGCAACCCTATTCCTCAGAGCTCGCACTCTTAACCAGCTGAGCCACTTGGCCGGCCAAGTGTTAGATTTTTAAAATTATGGTTGTCATTATTATTATTCTCACCTGCCACAAGGTGGTGAGCTAGAGAGGGCTTGGTGTATACAGCACCTTTGCCCATGATGTACCCCCCACTTCCTGGTGGCAGGTGCTGCAGGAAAAATTCTCAGAGTTTGCCAGTGAGACTGGCACAGCAGGGCGGGAGCGGCTGGCGGCTGTGAACCAGATGGTGGATGAGCTGATCGAGTGTGGCCATACGGCGGCGGCCACCATGGCTGAGTGGAAGGATGGGCTGAACGAGGCCTGGGCCGAGTTGCTGGAGCTTATGGGCACACGGGCTCAGCTGCTGGCTGCCTCGCGGGAGCTGCATAAGTTCTTCAGTGATGCCCGAGAACTTCAGGGACAGATCGAGGAGAAGCGGAGGCGACTGCCCCGCCTGACAGCCCCGCCTGAGCCAAGACCCAGTGCCAGCTCCATGCAGCGGACTCTGCGTGCCTTTGAGCATGACCTGCAGCTCCTTGTGTCCCAGGTGGGGTGCCAGTGGCCAGGAGGGGAGGTGGGAAGACTTGGACAGCATGGCCAAGTGATGTGGGCAACAGGGCAGGCAAAAATCAGGCTGTAGAGCACGTCAAAATTAGACAGTGGGACAGATAGAAAATAGGCCATGGAACAGAGAGAAATTAGATGATGAGGCAAGTAGAAAATGGTCTGATTTCATGGTGCATGGAAATTAGACAGTGGCAAAAAAAAAGTGGTACAGTATGTCTGGTAGAAATTAGACAATATTTCCAGTGCAGGTTGGGCAGGGGTTCTGCTAGAAGTGAATCATACCCAAGTCCAGATGGACTGTCTAAAGGAAATTGGGAAACGGTTAAGAGAAATGGGGCTGTGGGGCAGATAGAAATTAGGCATCAGGTCTCTGATAGAAATAATATGGATTTCCTTAAGGAAATGTAATGGGGGTGGATTTAATGGAAATGGCAACAGAGCTAATAGAAATCAGGCAATGGATTTGACAGGAACTGGGAGGTGGATCAGATGCAAATGAAGCTGTGGGCCTAATAGAACTCAAGCAGTAGAACTGAAGGAAATGGGGTTGCAGGTCTAATAGAATGCAGAAATTGAACAATTATTTTTATATAAATCATGCAGATGACTGTTAGCAATCAGGTGGAGAGATTGATAGTGATGGATCTGATAGAAGTGTGGTGGTCACTCCAAAACAGATCGGAGAATGAGCAGCGGGTCCAATAGAACTCACACAGCAGAACCAATAGAAATTGAGCAGGAGACCTGATAGTAATCTAGTAGCCATTCGGCAGGAAATTGGGCAGTAGTTAGTGAGTGTGAAAAAAAAAGGAGTGAAAAAAAATTAGACAGCATATGTCGTAAACAAGGTAGCAAGAAGCTTCCTGAAAGAAATCAGATTTGTCTGAAACAAGAGAGAGGTGGGCCTGAAAATGTGAGATGACAGACCCGATAGACATAGAGTTCTCAGACCAAAAGAAATCAGGCAGTGGACCGAAAGAAACCTGGTGGTATGTCTAAAAGAAGTCAGAACGCAGGGTAAGTCAGAGCAAAATCAGGCAACATACATGAGAGAAATATGGTGGTGGGTCTAAAGAAAGTCAGAAAGTGGGGAAGTCAAAAGGAAATCAGGCAGCGGATAAGGGAACCCAGTTGTGGAATCACCAGGGTGCAGGCTCCTTTTGTTGTTAGGCTCTGCACCCAGCCAGCAGATGGGGGAAAGAGAAGGCAGAGCCTGAACCCCATGGAGGGCTTGTGCTCAACCTGGCGTGCCCCTCAGGTACGACAGCTGCAGGAGGGAGCAGCCCAGCTGCGGACGGTGTATGCGGGTGAGCACGCGGAGGCCATCGCCACCCAGGAGCAGGAGGTGATGCAGGGCTGGAAGGAACTGCTGGCAGCCTGCGAGGACGCCCGCCTTCACGTCAGCTCCACAGCCGATGCCCTGCGATTCCACAGCCAGGCCCGGGACCTGCTCTCCTGGATGGATGGCATCGCCGGGCAGATTGGGGCAGCTGACAAGCCCAGGTGCCCCTCATCCCACCTCAGGCTTCCTACCTGCCTCTGGGCAGCCACTCCCCAGCCCATCAGCAGTCCCCTTCCCATAAGAAATCACAATAACCAATACCTGCATGTCACCTCTGTGTGCCAGGCACTGTTCTAAATGCTTCATGTGTATGTATTAAGACCCCAGGCCTGGCACTGGGGGCTCAGAGCATGGAGTGTCCTCCTGCCTCTGTCCTTCTCAGTTGCCCATGACTGTCCTCCCTGTGGGGGTGTTATGGCATGGGATGGGCTGTAGCCAGGATAGGGACAGCGAGGTGTGGGACCGTATGTGTGTCTTACCTACTTGTAGTAGGCACTGATGTATTCCTCACGTAGGTGTCCGGCAGAAGCCTGTCCCACAGTGATTAGGTGCCAGATCCTTCAATCACTAGGCCCTGGGAGTCATTTGCTGGACACACTGCATCCAGCTGCAGATGAGAAAAAGAGGATCACATGGGAGGGTTTAGGGACTAAGCCTGCACTCACATAGCATTGTTTCTGTGACTGTGAGGCCTTGGGTTTGCATTCCTTTACTCAGCAAATATTTATTGAATGCCTACTGTGTGCCAGATAGTGAGCAGGCCCTGATGCAGCTTACATTCTGAGGGTGGAGACAGGCAACAGATAAGTAAAGAAACACTTAATATTATTTCAGATAGTAATAAGTGCTCTGAAGAAAAATAAAGCAAGGTAATGGGACGAGGTGCTAGCTGACAAGGCCTCTCTGAGGATGTGAAGTTTGAGACCTGAATGAGGTGATGGTGAGTTGGGTAAAGTGAGGACTAGAGTTTTCCAGGTTGAGGGTTCAGCATGTGCAAAGGCCCTGAGGTAGATTGTGGGTAAACATGTTTGAGGAAGAGCTAGACGACCATTGTGGCGGGATGGAGGGAGTGAGGGGGAGAGTGGAGAGAGGTAGGAAATGAGGTTTGAGGGGCAGTAGGACGTGGTGAGGAGTTTGCCTTTTCTTGGAGTGAGATGGGAGCTATGGGAGGGTCTAGAGCAGGAGAGTGATGTGATATGATGTACATTTGAGAAAGATCACTCCAGATGCCTTGTGAGAAGCAAGAGTGTGGAGAACAAGGATGGCAGCAGGTAGGCCAGTCAGGAGGCTGCTGCTTGATGATGGTGGCTTGGCCCAGTGTGGTGGTTATAGAGATGGGGAGAAGGGATTGCTTTTAGGAATTTACAAAGTCTTTTTATTGTAAAAAATTTCAAATATACACAGAAATAGCTGTAACAGTATAGCGAACCCACATATATATAGTGAACACCTGGCTTGAACAACCATTAATATTTGGCCAATCTTGCTATAAACTCTCCCATTCCCCCTTTACCCCTTGCTGAGTTATTTTAAAACAAATCTCAGGTATCATATCATTTCATAGGATGTTCTTTAAACTTATAAATGTCCACTTTTGACTGATGGATTAGCTTCAGGGCTGAGGGAAAACGGAATCATGGATGAATGATGGGTGAATTTACCGAGATGGAGAATTTCAGGGGAGAATCAGATCATTCTATACAGTCTAAGTCTTAGGTAGGAACCATTACAATGTGAAACCTTCAGAAATAAGTTTGGACATTTTAAGTCTTATAAAGCTATACTTGCTGACTGGTAGAACCTTTGGAAATTTGGAATTTGTTTTGGACATATGACAGTGGAGAACGACGCTGTCCAGTAGTTATACAATGCAAGCCACAAATGTGAACCACATATATAATTTAAGATTTCCTTGTAACCACATTAAAAAAGTAAAAAGAAGCAAGTGGAAATTAATTTTAGTAATTCACTTTATTTAACCTAGTAAACCCCAAATATTATCACTTCAACATGTAGTTAATATTAAAATTGAGATATTTTATTATTTTTTATACTAAATCTTCAAAATATGGTGTATACATTACACTTTAACACAGTTCAGGCCAACCACATTTCCAGTGCTCAAATGCCACCCACGTCTAATGGCTGCCGTATTGAACAGCACAGACTTAGAAGGCTAGACTCATTGTCTAGTGGAACCTTCAGAGGTATAGCCTTAGAAAATTAGAAAAATTTGGATCTGGAAACACTAGTTTAGAATCACAGAGTGTGCCATTGTAGCAACCTGGAAAAAGTCGGAATCCTTGACTCAGTGGAGAACCTTGGACCCTCAGAGCTTGGTCATAGGAGGTGGGTGTTGGAGATGATGTGGAACTTCTGCCTCAGGGATTGGGGCTACTCTCGAGTTGCGAATATGGGGCAGGCTGAGGGAGGCTGCCTGTGGCTCAGATCCCTGCCCACCACCCACTGTAGGGACGTGTCATCGGTGGAGGTGCTCATGAATTACCACCAGGGTCTCAAGACCGAGCTGGAGGCACGGGTGCCTGAGCTGACAGCCTGCCAGGAGCTGGGTCGCTCTCTGCTGCTCAACAAAAGTGCCATGGCTGATGAGGTGGGGAGGGGCACAGGGGGTCCTCCACCATCTGTGCCCATTGGGGTGGGAGCCACCCTTGACACCCCTCCCACCCACCCACCCACCCACTACTCCCAGATCCAGGTACAGCTGGA
Organism: Hipposideros armiger; assembly: GCF_001890085.2. NCBI lineage: Eukaryota > Metazoa > Chordata > Mammalia > Chiroptera > Hipposideridae > Hipposideros > Hipposideros armiger. The sequence goes on from NW_017732217.1 coordinate 531,623, forward strand.
CAAGCTGGGATCCAGGAAGGAGGAAGTGTCGGACAAGTGGGACCGCCATTGGGAGTGGCTGCAGCAGAGTGAGTGGGGGCCCAGACACATGTCCTCAAGGGCACAGGGACATGCTCCAGCGTGTGTACAAAGGCCCAGAGGGTGACACAGGCATGCTTTGTGTCCCACTCATGGGTCCCCAGTAGCAAACATGAAAGCCTGGCAGGGCAGACGGGGGGCTGTCTTGCTACTGATGCCCTGGTGGCAGATACCTAGGGGAGAAACTGGTGCCCTCAGAAGGTAGCTCCAGCTACCTCATTCCTGAAGAGCTCAGAGTGGTCAGGGCTGGCCACTCAGAGGAAGCCAGGGGATGTGGATGGTCAGAGTAGACAGCCACTGCCCCATGAAGGGCCCACAGGTGCCCCAGCACCCTTACCTCATGTGTCTCCCCTCAGTGCTGGAGGTGCACCAATTTGCCCAGGAGGCGGTGGTGGCTGATGCCTGGCTGACAGCCCAAGAGCCGCTCCTGCAGAGCCGGGAGCTGGGCAGCAGTGTGGACGAGGTGGAGCAGCTTATCCGGAGACACGAGGCCTTCCGCAAAGCAGCCGCAGCCTGGGAAGAAAGGTTCAGCTCTCTGCGGCGCCTGACCACGGTCAGCACCCAGATCTGCCTCAGCCCCTCTCTCACCCAGGGCCCCACCGCATCCCTCTAGATGAGACAGACACGTTGGGACTTGGTGTTCAGCGCTGTGTTGGGTGAGGTAGAGACAGACTGGGCTCCCTCCCAGTCTGGGCGTGGGGGTGTCGGGGACTGACCTGTCAGCCCAGGGCTGGGATGGGCAAAGCACAAGGGTTGTGGGAGCCTAGAAACACTTGGCCTGGCCTGGGAGAATCTGACTTGAGATTTAAAGAATGAGGAAAGGAGACCATTGTAGTCTTGAGATCCTGGGTCGGGGGACATTAAGGAAGGAGGCAATGGGGTTCAGAAAGGCAGCCGGAGAAAATGACGATTTAGCTGATTCTTAAAAGAATACTAGGTGTTTGCTGGAGAAAATAGGAATTAAGTTCCTGGCAGAGAGCAAAGCATGGGCACAGGCCTGGACAACCTTGTTTTGTCACTAATAAAACCTAATAAACTGGGTGGTGGGTCAGACAACCCAGAGCCACCTTCCCAGTCCCACGCCCCTGGCCCTGACACTGGCCCCTCCGTTCCCAGATCGAGAAACTCAAGGCGGAACAGAGCAAGCAGCCGCCCACCCCCCTGCTGGGGCGCAAGTTCTTTGGGGACCCCACAGAACTGGCGGCTAAGGCTGCACCTCTGCTGCGGCCAGGGGGCTATGAGAGAGGCTTGGAGCCCCTGGCCCGCCGGGCCTCGGACACGCTGTCTGCCGAGGTGCGGACCCGGGTGGGATATGTGCGCCAGGAGCTCAAGCCCGAGCGCCTCCAGCCACGCATCGACCGGCTGCCGGAGGTGCCGGTTAGGATGGAGCCCGCGGCCCCATCAGCGGACGCGGCGGAGACCCCAGTTGTCCCCACTGCAGCGGAGCAGGTCCGGCCACGGCCGGAGCGCCAGGAGTCAGCTGATCGCGCGGAGGAGCTGCCCAGGAGGAGGCGGCCAGAGCGGCAGGAATCCGTGGATCAATCCGAGGAGGCTGCGCGGAGGCGGCGGCCAGAGCGGCAGGAATCGGTGGAGCACGAGGCTGCACACAGCCTTACCCTGGGCCGCTATGAGCAGATGGAGCGGCGGCGCGAGCGACGTGAGCGGCGGTTGGAGCGGCAGGAGTCCAGTGAACAGGAGACGCCCATCAGAGGAGAGCTGGCCAGGGGGTGAGGCCCCATGTGCCCAGGGAGTGACGGAAGGGGAACACTAAGCGCTCCTGGAGCCGCACAGGCCCAGTGGAGAGGGCTTCTGGGCTCAGAACTGCCTAAGGAGGGGGGAGAAAGTCATGGTACCCGTTTTGCAGAGATGTAAACTGAGTGTGAAAGAGACGTGCCCATTGTCCCACGGGGCAGTTCTAACCGTTGAAGGAAAGGACAGTTAGCCAGAGGGTATTGTGTAGATCGATCAGCTGTGTCCCCAGAAAGAGGTCTTTGGTCAAACATGTTTCAGTGACCATGACTCCTTGACCCATTTTTAACTTTGTATTTCATGAATATTTACTGAGTGCCTGCCCTGTGTGTGGTGTGTGCTGGGGAGAGTAGTGACTCAGCCAGCCCCAGTCCTGCTTTCATGAGGCTCACAGTCCAGTAGAGGAAACAGATGTCACCAGACAGTGATGACCCAGAATGATTAGAGCTGGGATGGAGGAAGTCCAGGGGACCTGGGAGCTCACCGATGGGTGGGGAACACCAAAAAACTGTATGTTCAAAGGCTAGAAGGAACCAGTTTGCATTTTGATCTTTGTGCTGCTTAAAACTCAAAGGGGAGAGAGGTTCCGTCCTCCATTCTGCAGCCACGTACCCAGCACTTGTGGTGTGTAAGGCCAACATCTGTGAGGCAGCTGCAGAAGTGGCTAGGGAGGGGCCTGGTGTCTCAGGCTAAGAGGTGGAGGCTACTCCAGCCAGCCAGGCTGGTCCCTGGGAGAAAGCACTCCAGTTCCATTGGGTCTTTCTCCTGCCCCCCCCCCGCCCCCCCAGGAAGGCCACCCTGGCTGACATTGTGGAGCAGCTGCAGGAGAAAGAAGCAGGCCCAGTGCTCCCTGTTGGGGTAAGTTGAGCCATCAGATGGGTGAGGAATGGGGACACCAGTGCCTAGCCCTGGGTCCCTCCCATCTGAATACTGCAGAGAGGCTCTCAGGGGATGGAAAGGGCCTCCAGATGCCGCCGCCCCATAATCTGAAAATTTCTCCCTTAGAAAGATGAGACAGGCCACAGACCTGAGACTCCTCCCTTCTACACACACACACACACACACACACACACACACTGGAGTTTCTTCCTACATCTGCCCTGGACTCTTATCCAGTCTCAAATTTCCTTACAGACAGCCAAACACACAGAAGGAAACCCCAGATTCCTCCTACACCTGCCTGCACCCCACCTCCATGGCCCCTTCCTCCCCAAGATCAAGAGGGAGTCCAAACCTAGGAGTACTGGCAGACTCACTCCCAAGACCGGTGGGGCCCCTAAGAATTGGTCCTCCAGCCCTGAGGTCCTCCTATACTCGCCTCCAAGACAGATGGCCCTGCAGACAGATGGGACTCCGAGACCCACAGTTCCCCCAGAGAGACGGCCCCGACACCGCACTATGGACACAACCCCTCTTTCCCCTCCCTTCACACAGCCGTCGCTGCCTCAGCCTCGTGAGCTTCCCCCAGGCCGCCTGCCCAACGGGCTTGAACCACCCGAGCGGACACCTCGGCCGGACCGGCCGCGGGCGCGGGACCGGCCCAAGCCGCGACGGCGGCCGCGGCCCCGAGAGGGTGGTGAGGGCGGAGGAAGCCGGCGCTCGCGCTCTGCCCCGGCACAAAGCAGCTCGGCTCCGGCGCCTCCACCACCGCCCACTCACACAGTACAGCACGAGGGCTTCCTGCTGCGCAAGCGCGAGCTTGACGCTAACCGCAAGTCGTCAAACCGGTGAGCGTGTGGGCGGGGCTTTGGAAAGCTGGTCGCGAGCTCGGTGTCCACGAGTGACTAGGTGGGCCTAAGGAGCGGGTGGGTGTCCAACTAGTGGCGGAGTGGGCGTGGTTTTTAAACGGGCCTGACTTAATTTCAAGGACTCAAGCAATGAACCAGAGGAGTGGGGCTTAGATGGGAGCAGGACCTGAATAAAATATTCCAAACGTGAATAAATTGCGACCCAATCGCATAACAGCTAATCCAGGAGTTAGTTAAAATAGCAAACTGGATGTGGGGTCTCGTCTAGAGGGTTTCAATGGCTCGTGAAATGGAGCCTGGATATGTCCATCCAACTAATGAGTGGGGTGTGTCCACCCTCGAAGTTTCATATCCCGGGAAGATCTGAAAAGGGGCGGAGCCCAAACTCTGAGGGCTGAGGGCATCTCATATAGGTTTCCAAATGGGGGCCAAACAGTGATGTATTTACTCTTGGAGCCCAGCTCCTGGTTATACACCCCTTTTTGTCCAACTTGGAGGCAGAATCTGGGGAGAGGTGAAGCCCAAAAGGATAGCACTGGCCAACAAACAGTTAGGTGAGGCCTATATCCAAGATGTGAAATGGTCAGAACAGCCTGAGATTGCCTGTGGGGTCTCAGGTAGTCTTTCTTCCTTGTGCTGAGGCCAAGGTGGGAATAAACAGGGTCACCTTGGTATATTTTGCTCTTGAGGGACTTCCTCCTCCCCAGTTGGGACTTTGGCTCAATTGGGGAGACAGGAATTCCTCATTCCAGGCAGTAGACCAATAGCTCTCCTTTCAGGAGATTCTGTGGGAGGTGGAGTGGCTATAATAGCTAGGAGCATGCCCAAGCAAAGGCTTATGGAGGAGACAGCTTAAGTCTTGCCTTCTAGAAACTCAGTGTGGGAGGGGATAAGGAAGGGCAACCCCAGCAGGACCAGCCTGGGCAAAGAAAGGCTCAGTACTAGGGTGACTGGTTAGTTCGGTTGGTTGGAGTGTGGTGCTGATAATGCCCAGGTTGCTGGTTCGGTCCCCACTTAGGCCACTGTGAGCTGCGCCCTCCCTAGAGGAGTCAGCTGTGCCATTGTCGCATGTGCCATTGTAGCATGGAAGCAATGTGTAACCAATGACCATGGCTGTTCCCCAATTAAAAAAAAAAAGAAAGGCTCGGTACCGAGAGACTTAGACCCTGCCCTCAGCTCAGGAACAGCCATAGGAAGGACACCCCAAGCATATGTCCTGACTAGTGCAAAGGCCCTGAGAGAGGAAGATTCAGGCAGTTCAGCCTATGAAGGCTACTGATGAAGAGTACCTGGGCAGAGTGCTGTGACTCTGCCTTGAGCCCCATCTCGTTTCCCCAGGTCATGGGTGAATCTGTACTGCGTGCTCAGCAAGGGGGAGCTGGGCTTCTACAAGGATGCCAAGGGACCAGCATCTGGGGGTACACATGGTGGAGAGCCACTGCTGAGCCTGCACAAAGCCACCAGCGAGGTGGCTAGTGACTACAAGAAAAAGAAGCATGTCTTCAAGCTCCAGTGAGTCCCCCAGTCGGCGAGAGGGAGGGATCCAAGGCCCAGCTGCCCCCTCCCAGCAATCCCCTGCTCCCCTGGAGGACAGCTGGTGGACTCATGGGCTGATCCCTGCCCCAGATCCCCTAAGTCCTGTGTCCTCTCCTACAGGACCCAGGATGGCAGCGAGTTTTTGCTCCAGGCTAAAGATGAGGTGAGATCTGGTCCTTTCTCTCCCCTATTCAGACCTCAGGAACCACCTGGCTTGCTGGTTCCTGGTCCAGAGTGATGAGGCTGTGAGAGGGGAAGCACAAGCCTGAGTTACCAGGACTGTCATGGGAAGGTCCATGGGCAGTGAGAACCCAGAAGGAGTTCCTAACTGAGCTAGTGGAGGGCAGTGGGTGGGGGGAGGGGTGCAGGATCAGGAGGGCTGGCCAGAGGCCCCAGGACAAAGTCCAACCTCCTTGCCTTGGCCTCTGAAGTGAGATTGAAAAGATAAGAGGGAGGAGTTAGCTAAAGAAAGAGAGGGGATGATACAGGTAGAGGGAACAGCAAGTGCAAAGAACTAGAGGAGCAGAATCCCAAAGCATTCACTGTGCTTTGTGCCCAGAAGGAACTTCCTTCCGTGTGTGTGTGTGTGTGTGTGTGTGTGTGTGTGTGTGTGTGTGTTTGTCTGTAAGGAAATTGGAGACACACAAGAAAGAGTCCAGGGCAGATGTGGGTGTGTCGAGCGGGGTGGAGTCTCTGAGCACAGGGCCAGAGGAGAGTTAAAGGAGGAAGGTTTCCAGAAAGTTCCCAGGGGGCTGCATCTCAAAAGACATGGTGGGCCATTCAGAGGAGGTTCGGTTTGTCCTAAGGGCACTGGGGAGCCATGGCAGAGTTTTGAGGAAGGGAGGGTTACAGCGACGCATAAAAAAGATCCCTTTGGCTACCACTGGCAGGATAGATTGGAGAGGGCAAGAGTGGAGGTGTGGAGCCCAGGAGGTGGCCAGGGCAGGGATTCAAGTATGGGAGAACACAGGCTGGACCTAGGCAGGCTGGTGGGTGACAGAGACAGTAATGTGAGTGGACGTTGGGACTGGGGCTAAGTGGAGAGATCAGGAGAAGAGGAACAAGCGTGGAGGTGGTTTAAAGAGATGTTGAAAATAGTACTTTTTATCTCATTCAGCTTCACAAGAGGCTATGAAGTAGGCCTCTATTCTCTCCATACCTCTTTTAAATAGAGATAAAAAATAGTTTCCCATCACAGGGTTATTGTGAGAATTAAATAAGTTGATACATGTAGAGCATTTACAAGGGCCTGGTAAATGTCAGTGCTCTAAAAGTGTCTGCTAATATTATTGTGGTTTGTTGTTTATCTCTATAGTGAGAATTAGATATAATCCTATTGCATAGGAATAAGCAAATTAATCCACAAAAGAAATTACAACGGAGCCTGGAAATAAGTGCTATGAAACTGTTAGCAGCAGCAGCAGCAGCAGCAGCATCCCATTTAATAGATCAGAAAACTGACATTTAGAGAGGGCAGTCCGATTCCAGATTGACGTATTACTCAGTGTCCTCTCTTCCAAATACGGACTCTCTGTCCTGTTTCTCTCTCCAGGAGGAGATGAACGGCTGGCTGGAGGCTGTGGCTGCCTCCGTGGGGGAACACGCTGAGATCGCCCGCTGGGGACAGACACTACCCACCACGTCTTCCACAGACGAGGGCAACCCCAAGCGAGAGGCGGGGGAGCGCAGGGCCAGCGGGCGCCGGAAGTGACTTACCACCCCCAGGGCCTGACACGACTCTCTGACCCTCCTCTCGCACTGTGGACACAAAGACACTTTCTCTTCCGCAGGGGCGGGAGCCTCTAGTTCCACCAACACTGCGGACGCGCCATGACGGGCACTGGAAAGGAGGGGACTTCTCCTGCACCCCAGGAAGTGGTGCGGGGATTGCTGCCCCTATAGCCATATATCGGCCCCTTCCCGCTCGCCACCCCCACCCCAGGTGCTGGGGCTCCATTATTTTTATGCAATAACTGAGCTTAGGGGGGCGGGTAAGGGGCCAGTTGAGCCAAGCCCCATGCCTGGATCCCCAGATCCTGCCCCAGGAAGCTGGAATGGTAGGAACGATAATTCCTGCCCCCCTCTCCACCCTAGGGATGGGCACAGGGGCGCTGGTGAGGTCCCCTGGACCATCCAGGGTGCTAGGGGGTGGGGAGGGGATGCCCCCTCCCCGCCTTTACCTCACTTCCAATGCTGCCTTGATCTCTGTCTGGGAAGGGGGAGTGAAGGGGCCCTAGCCGCCGCACTCCGCCGTCTCAGAGCCATGCGGTTAATTCCTGACTTAGTTTATTTTTGCAAAACGTCGACCTCTTCCCGCCCCTCCCTCCCCCGCCCCGCATCCGCGAAGGCTTTTAATGGGAGGGACGTCAAAGCTCAAAACTACCTTCCTCTCTCCTCCCCCCTCCAGCTGTAAAAGGCACTTCGTGAGGGGAGGGGCGAGGGGAAGCCCTCCCCCTGCATGCTTCTGGCTGGAGCACCTCCTAGGGGAGTGGAGGAACAGGGTTGTGGGCAGCCCCCGATGGCCTCCTGGAGAAGCCGCTGGGGCTCGGGAGTGTGGGGCGGTGTCGCGGGCGCACACTGTATGTACCTATAATAAATCTTTGGCTTTGACGGTCTATGCTGGTTTGTTCGCGTTTCATCGGCTCCGCCTGGGAGGTTGGGGGCGGGGACAGAATGTGGCTGCGGAGAACATTTAGGTGTCTCCCTTGGTGGGGACTAATTTGGGGGTCTAAACACGTGCCCCCGACGAAGCACCTAGATGCCATTCCTAAAATGGGAAACCCAGAAGGACGCAGGAATGTTTTGCTAACCCTCGTAACCAAACTTCCCCAAAAGAGCTTCCAGGTCCGCCCCGTCTAGCACAGGAAAGGCGGGCCCCTTTAAGGAGGCGGAGAATTTAACGGCGACGAATGAGTGCTTTGTCCAATGGCCGGCGGCTCGGGGAGCCTCTGGTCCAATGAGCACGCGATGGGGGCGGGGCGGAGAGTACACCCGGAAGCCGGTGCTGGCCGGCCCGTTCGCCCGGGGGCCATGGCAGCTGCGGCGCCAGTAGCCGAGGTGGTCCCAGGTCGGGGGCCTCCGGGGGAGGTGATTCATCTGAACGTGGGAGGCAAGAGGTGAGCGTAGGCGACTCCGGAGGCCCCACCCCCAGGGGCGGGAAGCGCGGTGGGAGTACCCGCCTCTCCCGGGGGAATTGTCTTCCAGGATTGCTCCGCCCCCTGAGGGAGGCGCGGGACCCTCCACGGGGGCCTGCGGAGGGTAGGGAATTCGCCGGGTCATGGGGTAGGGTGCCGCATTCCTCATCCTCTATACATCATCTGGAGTTGGCTCACCTTTCCCGCACAGATTCAGTACCTCTCGCCAAACTCTCACCTGGATACCAGACTCCTTCTTCTCCAGGTGATTGGGAGATCGAGTTTGGGGCGGGGCCTGGGGGGCGGGAGGTGAAGGCATGGGAAGACCTAATCCGCACCCCCACCACACACACATACACACCCCGGCCCGTGACACCTGCTCTGTATCCCCTTCCTGCAGTCTTCTGAGCGGACGCATCTCGACGTTGAAAGATGAGACCGGAGCCGTGAGTAGAGCAAGAGCTGAAATGGGGCGGCGGGTTACGAGGAGGGACAGAACTCCTTCTCAACCCCGCTATTTGCCCCATCCACCCTCTGCACCCCTTCCCCGCAGATCTTCATCGACAGGGACCCCACCGTCTTCTCCCCCATCCTCAACTTCCTGCGCACCAAAGAGTTGGACCCCAGGTTTGCATGGAGGATAAAGGGGAGTCCCCCACAGGCTTCACCCCTGAGAAGTCTCTTCTTCCCTTCAGAGTGTTCACTTAAACTCCTTGATCATATTTAAATTATGTGTCCTTAGAATAATTTCCCCGAACACACACACACACACACACACACACACACACACACTTTCATTATCATCGGTCCTTAGAATCTTGATCCCGTCTAAATTTGCTACCTCTTGGGATGCTCTGTGCAGTTTTGAGACTTCCGCCTTAGAATTCTCTGCCCACTCCCACTACCCAGACTCTAACCCCTAGTCAATTCTACTAACCAGGGGTGTCCACGGTTCCAGCCTCCTCCATGAAGCCCAGTTCTATGGGCTCACTCCTCTGGGTAAGTGGGGGCCCCATTAGCATACTCACTGCATAGAAAATCAGCTCTTTAGCGATGCTCCCTCATCCCCCTTTCTCCTGAAAGAAGGTTGGGTGAGAGAGCTAATAGCACTGGATTTGGTCCTGGGTCTCTGGGCAGTGGTGGTACTCCAGGGAGAAAGGGATTGGGGGAGGGGGAAAGGGATCGGCCTCATTACCCGCCAAGTCCCAGCCTTCTAGTCCTTCCGCCTCAGTTCGTCGTCTGCAGTTGCGGGAGGAGTTGGATCGATCTTCTTGCGGAAACGTCCTCTTCAATGGTTACCTGCCTCCACCAGGTGGGCACTACTAAGGGATGGAGAGGAGGGTGGGTGGAATAAAGACTACATTTTCCATAAGGCTGCATCCCTTGGGTGCCCGTGCTGTGAGCCCTGATACAGACTATGGGGTTGTAGCTCTATATCAAATACAGGGACTTATGCTTTGAAAGGAAATAGGAAACAGCATTTCCAATGAGACAGTGGGCCAGCTAAGTCTCTTGGGGCTCCGATGCATGCCTTGGAGCCTGATGGGAGTTGTAGTCCAGGTTTGATTTCCTTGTGGGAAGGCTTAGGAAGGACTGGGGTCCTTTGCATGGAGGGGAGAAATATTAAAGGGGAGTTATTGACTATAGTCTCCATGAGACCTTGATGCAGCCAGCCCACTGGCCATGGAAAATATGCCCCAGTGGTTATGGGGAACTGGAGCCTACCAAGCTTTGTCGATTGGTAGAAGGAACAGAGTGGGGAAATTCAATATATTACTTTGTTTCCCTAACCTCAATCAATACCTACTATCTTCATGAATTTTACCAAATATGATGACCTATGCTCTTGTTTTCTTAACTTAGTTTTACTGTTTTTTTAAATCATTTTAAATAAAAGCTTTATATCACTACCTTTATACTATAAATAAGTAAGCATAAAATAAGATGCAAACATAACAGGGTTATTAAACTCTGACTAGATGCTGTTGCCTGCCAAGGGGACAGGCTTCCATTTCTTAAAAGGGAAGACTAGCAAACATTGAAGAGGTATCAGTATTATGGCAGCACCAAATTCTTTATGATGGGCTGAAAGGAACTGAAAATGGAGTAACTTGTTGTGTGATTCAATGTCACTAAATACAGTGTCTCTGCACCACCTAAATTCTTTTCACTAGGAGACTATTTTCCACACCTGGGCAAATCAGTATCTGGCCTATTTTAAGCACTTGACATGTGGCCATAACAATTATTACAATATTGTCATTCTACCCCATCTCCCTGCTCTAGTGTTCCCGGTGAAGCGGCGGAACCGGCACAGCCTGGTGGGACCCCAGCAGACAGGGGGACGCCCAGCCCCCGTTCGACGGAGTAATACCATGCCCCCCAACCTGGGCAACGCAGGGCTGCTGGGTCGAATGCTGGACGAGAAAGCCCCTCCCTCCCCTTCAGGTATGTATCTGTCTGCTGGAAGGTTGGACCAGCCAGTGGGGCTCTTGTGACCCTGCCCTGACCCCTGCTCTCCCCTCTAAGGGCTGCCGGAGGAGCCAGGGATGGTGCGCCTGGTGTGTGGACACCACAACTGGATCGCCGTGGCCTATACTCAGTTTCTCGTCTGCTACAGGTGCTTGGGGAGGGTGGTGGCGGAGGCTTTGAGCCCTGTTGATGGGGAGCATTTGAGGGTTGATGATGTCCCCCCAATCCTTCAGGCTGAAGGAAGCCTCTGGCTGGCAGCTGGTGTTTTCCAGTCCCCGCCTGGACTGGCCCATTGAGCGACTGGCGCTCACAGCCCGCGTGCTCGGTGGGGCTTTGGGTGAGCATGACAAGATGGTGGCGGCAGCCACAGGCAGTGAGATCCTGCTGTGGGCTCTACAGGCAGAAGGCAGTGGCTCCGAGATAGGTATGGCACCAGGTTTTTTCCAGAACCTTCTACCCTTTAGAATTCTACTTCAACTTGTGTTCTGAACCCAGTATTAAAATACACCCCCTATACAGTTCTCACACCCTTAAGAATTCTTTGCATTATTAGGATACTCCAACCCCTTAGAATTCCGTATCCTATTAGAATTTCTTGGCCTAGTGGAAATATCCACCCACATCTAATTCTCTCCTCCATCAGAATTCACTGCCCAGTTAGATTTTTTTGCTTTGTTGGAATTCTCCGTGCCAGTGGAATCTGAACTTTTTAAGCTCTGTGTTCCCACTGGAAATCTCTGACTTGTTAACTAATCCCTAACAAATCTCAATCCTCATGAGAACCCCCTGTAATTCCTGCTGGAACCCTCTATCCTATAAGGATTCCATGGCCAACTGAATCCTCTGGTCCTCAGAACTCTTCCTACCAGCCCTCTTCTACCCTGTGAAGTGGGGTCCTGGCTGAGCACTCCTTGCCTTCTGCAGGAGTCTTCCATCTGGGGGTGCCTGTGGAGGCCTTGTTCTTCGTTGGGAACCAGCTCATCGCCACAAGCCACACAGGACGTATTGGGGTGTGGAATGCCGTCACTAAGCACTGGCAGGTCAGAATGCTGACCAGCCTGGCTGTCCCTTTCCCAGGTGTCCAGACTGTACAGACCCAGGGAAGGGTTCCTTTCTGCCTCCCCCTAACCTGGAGAGAGTCAGCGAGCCCAGCAGTGGGCCAGAGCCTGGATGTGTGTGCTGAAGGCCTAAGGAGCATGAGGGAGGCCTTCCTGGAAGAGGGGCTGCCATACTGACAGGAAGGATAGGTGGGTTTGGAAAGGAGGAGAGAGGATTCTCCAGGCACTGGATCGGGGAGCAGGTGAGGGGAGATGGTGTAGGAGACAGAAACCCAGAGAGAGACGTGTAAATTTCTGTCAGTGTCTCTCCACCCACCCCTAGCCATGTCCAAAATGTAAAAACAATACACCTTACACCTGCAGTGCTGTTTTCTCCTGCTAAAGTATGAGTGTTTGGGAGAGAGAGACAGACAAGCAGAAAAAGGAGGGAGAAAGAGACAGGGGGAGAGAAACAGACAAATGGAAACAGGACATCAGAAAGAGGCGACACAGAGATAAAGGTAGACAGAGGAACCAGGACTGAATGACTGGTAGATGAAGGGACGCAGAGAGATAGATGGAGATGAATAGAGAAATGGCAGAAATGGCAGAGGTAAGAAGAAGTCAAGAGACAGAAGCACTGACCAAGAGACATTCAGAGACAGACACAGATTGAGATAGGCCCGGAGCAGGCAAGGCTGGAAAGAAGTGGGCCTAGACAGCACGGTGGGCTCTGGAGCTGGGAGCGGAAGGCATGTCAGGAGGGGGTGCTGCAGAGGCAAAGGCAGGGAGGGACTCCATGGCCACAGCCTGCCCTGCCTGCCCCCAGGTCCAGGAGGTGCAGCCCATCACCAGTTACGACGCAGCAGGCTCCTTCCTCCTCCTGGGCTGCAACAACGGCTCCATCTATTACGTGGGTAAGCAGCAGTCGGCACCCAGGTGCCTGAGAGCCTCTCCCAGGAAATGGGAGAGGAGGGGAGAAGCTGGGACACCTTGAACAAGCCCGCTCTACCCTCCCTGCCCAACCGCAGATGTGCAGAAGTTCCCCCTGCGCATGAAGGACAATGACCTCCTTGTCAGCGAGCTCTACCGGGACCCAGCAGAAGATGGGGTCACAGCCCTCAGCGTCTACCTCACCCCCAAGACCAGTAAGCTATGACCTGGTGCCCCCTCTGCCATTAGCAGCCTGATTCAGCTATCATTTAGTCATTCAACAAATATTCGCTGAGCACCATTTGTATATAAGCACTGTTCTAGGTGCAGGACCACGGCGAGCCCCTCCAACAGGGGCAAAATTGGCCACTAGCCATTCGTCTGTGGGTTTTTTTCCCATCTCTAAGATTACGGCATGATGCTTGCATGCCCATAAAACAAAGAGGAGGCTTGTTTTACAGTGGACGAAGCTGAGTTCCCTCATTTGGGACAGTGTTTTATTTTTTTGCCCTCAAATGCAGAGAAATGACTTAATTTTTATTTGTTTTTATAGAGATATCATTCACCTACCATAAAATTCACCATTTTAAAGTGTGCAATTCGGTGATTTTTAGTAGATTCACAAGGTTGTGCAATCATCACTACTATGTAATTCCAGAATATGATTTTTATCACCCCAAAAAGACCCTGAAATCATTAGCTTTCATATCCTATATCTCCCTCCTGACAGCCCCTAGAAACTTAATCTACTTTCTGTGTCTGTGGATTTACCTCTTCTGGACATTTCATGCAAATGGAATCATTTAATATGTGGCCTTTAGCTTCTGTTTTTTTTTTCACTTAGCATAATGGTTAATGATTTGATTTTATCTTTTATGGTTAGTACTTTCTGGATCTTAAGATATCTTTGCCTGTCCCCAGGTTATGAAGATTTCCTTCTATGTTTTCTTCTAGAAGCTTTGTAGTTTTATCTTTTACACAAAGGTCTCTCTTCCATTTCACATTAACTTATATGTATGGTGTGAGGTAAGGGTCACAGTACATTTTTTTCTAGCAGGTTTAAATTAATAATACACCTAATTTCACAGCCGGTCATCATGTAAGGCCCCTTTTTTTCTTTTTTCTTTAAGTATAGTTGGTATACAATATTATTTTGGGTGTATAATATTTGACATTTTTATACCTTACAATGTCATCACCCCATTAAGTCTGGTAATCAACTGTCACCATGCAAACTTATCATAATGTTATCGACTATATTCCTTTTCACCTTTTTCACCCATCCCCCACCCATGAGGCCCCTTTCTTATTCATTTATTCCTTTCCTCCATAACCCCCTCCCAACACCTGCCACTATTTTGTCATGATTAACATTTATCTTTTCATTTGTGTGTGTCCTTATATAATGGGTGTTTTGAACAGGTTTTGAATTTGCCTAAGTGGTACGGACTATCATCTCAGCTGTCCTCTTACTATTAAACCTGCCCTGGGTTTCATATCCATCTGTGTTGCGATGCATAACCCTAATCCATTGCTTTTAACTGCTGCACAAAATATTACAACCACATTTTCCCTACCCCAAGTCCTTCAGATGGTCCATTTTCTGACACTTGTAAGATAACTTTTTGCCCTTTGGGAAGTTGGCTAGGGCGGGGAGTCCCTCAGCCACACAGGGTTGTACTTTCTTGTCTTGCTGTCTGTCTATATACAGAGGGTGCCAAAAAAGTCTATACACGTTTTAAGAAAGGAGAACTATATTAAAATTGTAATAATATATACCGATAACAAGAGATAAATACAAGTCACGTTTGACTTCTGCAATTACAAGAAGTGCTCAAAGTGGTTACTATCAGCGTCCAGACACTTCTTGTTGACCAAAATGTCCACTTATATACATTGTTTTTGGCACTCCCAGTATGTCTCTGGTTTGTTTTTGTTTTTTTGTCTTTCTCTGTAATTCCATCTCTATATCCCTCCCTGGGACTCAGTGTCTTCACGCTCGTGTTAGCTCGCTCTCTCTGTCTTTGTTTCTCTGTCTCTGATCAGTCCCTTTGTCTCCTCTTTCCTCCTTCTCCACATTTCCTACCACTGTGCGATCTCCATCTTACCCTCTCTCCTTGCTTCCTGTTTCTGTTCTTCACCTGTCTGTCTGTCTCTCTGCCTTGGTTTCTGTCTCTCTGTGACTCTGTCCCTCTTCCTCCTTGGTCCCTCACCAGGTGACAGTGGGAACTGGATTGAGATCGCTTATGGCACCAGCTCAGGGGGCGTGCGGGTCATTGTGCAGCACCCCGAGACCGTGGGCTCAGGGCCTCAGCTCTTCCAGACCTTCACTGTGCACCGCAGCCCCGTCATCAAGATCATGTTGTCGGAGAAGCATCTCATCTCAGGTGGGCCTGCCGGGCTGCCCCAGGTGCCCATCTCCCTGCAAGAGGGGTGGTTTGGATCAGAGCACAAAACCAGGAGGGTTTCCACTGGGGAGGGACATGTAGGGAGTGACCTCCACAGGGGAGAAAAGTTTTACCTAGGACAGTAACCACAGAAGTGAGAGGATATTATAAGGGGGACCAGCCTAAGAGAGAGTGAATTATTCATCAGTTCAACAAATGTTTATTGAGCACCTACTGTGTGCCAGGCCCGGGATACAGTGATGAACAAGACAGGCCAAGTCTCTACCCTCATGGAGCAGACGTTCCAGTAGGGACAGCAGACAATCATATAATAAAAATATGTACCGGTACCAGGAAATGATGAGGGCCAGGAGAAAAAAACAAAGCTGTGTGAGTAACTAGAGAGTGTCAGGGTTACAGGAGAGTGGGTGGTTCTGGGATGGCCTTTCTGAGGAAGGACCTTTGAGCAGAAATGGGAATGAACAGTGCACATCAGTGAGGACAAGCATTCCAGGCAGAGGGAACAGGCATTGCAAAGGCTCTGCAATGGGAAGATGTTAGATGTTGCTGAGAAAAAGTGGGGAGACCCCTATGCCCGGAGTGGATTGGGCAAGGGAGAGGGTAGAGGTGATGGGACAGGTCAATGGGACCTTGTAAGCCATGGAGAAGATGGTCTTTGACCCTGGCTGAGATGGCGCTATAGGAGTGCTCTGAAAGGAGGGCTGTGACCTGATGCAGGCATTCACAGGCTCCCTCTGTCTTATGTAGGGACAGGCTGTGGGGATGGAGCAGGGAGTGGAGGGAAGAGGCTGCTGTGATGGTCTAGGTGGGAGATGAGATGGACAGGAGCAGCTGAGGGCAGTGGACAGGGTAAGGTGAGATCAGGCTTGAAATTATTTTGGAGGCAGAGCCAACAGGATTTTTTACCATTTGGAGTTCTGGGGAAGAGAATTCTCTGAAAAGGAGGAATTCAGGGGCGCCTGAATCCCGACACTTTGGAAAAGTGATCCTCCTAGGGCTGGGCTGGGGAATGTCGGACATCCACAGCCCAGCCTGACCTGCCGCCCCCTGCCCCTCAGTCTGTGCCGACAACAACCACGTGCGGACATGGTCTGTGACTCGTTTCCGAGGCATGATTTCCACCCAGCCTGGCTCCACCCCACTTGCTTCCTTCAAGATCCTGGCGCTGGAGTCTGCTGACGGGCATGGTGGCTGCAGTGCTGGCAACGACATTGGTGCTTCCTGGCCCCTGGCTCCCCACCCCACAGACCCCCCATTGGCCTCCACTGACCCCTTACCTGACCCCTGCAGACTTCTCCTAACTCCATCTGATGCCTTTGGACCTCCCTTTACTCCCAGTTCCCCCTGTTGACTTCAGTTAACCCCACTGATTCCTGCTGACTGCCACTTGACCCAGGACCACCCCCATCCCTGATGTACCTGAACCCACTGACTGTTGCTGACCCCCCAGCCCTGTCTGACCTCACCCAACTTCAACAATCTGGAGATGGGGACCTAGTCCTGGGATGGGGGGACAGGGGGGTCATCCGTGGGGAGGGGGCAGAGCCTTGGGGTCTGGAGGTCCCTGAGACCCAGCAGGCCTGACGCCCACCCCTGTCTGGCCCAGGCCCCTATGGTGAGCGGGACGATCAGCAAGTGTTCATTCAGAAGGTGGTGCCCAGCGCCAGCCAGCTCTTCGTGCGCCTTTCATCTACTGGCCAGCGGTGAGGACCATCCCATCCCACGGGGAGGGCAGTCAGAGGGAAAAGCGAGAGGCCAGCTGGGTCACAGAGGCCAGACGGTCCCAGCCAAGGGGCATTAAAGGAGCAAGCGCTGGGAGACGGCATGAGCCTGGTCCAGATTTGGGGGCTAGAGGTATCAAAGGTATGACATGTGTGGTTGAGAGTGAAGCTAGAGAAGCTGGCACCTGTGCTGGACCTCAGAGACTGCCCAGTGTAGTCAGGGTGGGAGCCCAGGCAGAGGGATCAGGGTCAGGATGGGGCGCCCCGGCAGACAGGCCATGTACAAAGGCTGAGAATGGCTAAATAGGGTAGCCAGCGAAGTGTACGTGGTCCCTGGGGGCCAGAGCATGGAACTGGAGATGAGCAATGGGGCTGCCGAGGGGCAGGGCCTTGTCGATCACATGGAGGAGCTGAGACTGTCCTGCTTGTATCATGTACTGGGAGCCATAGTCACCATGAGGGGGATGGACTAGAGGTTGGATAGGAGGCCAAGAGCCCAGGGAGGAGGCTGGACAGGTCCGTGGCCAGAGAGAGCAGGGCTTGACCAGGGTGACAGGGCAGGGAGGAGGGGATGGTGGGAGAGAAGGAGGCCAAGGGAATGGCCGTGGCAATGATAGGAGGTGAGAGAGGCACCTAGGATGAGACTCAGGCCCTTACTGAGATAGGAACAGGGAGCAGCAGGTTTGGGGGAGAGTTCTGATGCCCACTTGAGACACATGGTGGGTGTGCGGGTGGGGGACATCTAGAGGGCTGCTGGCCTCTTGGGACTGGAACCCTAGAGAGTAGATTGGGGAACAGTGAAGAAGCTTGGGGGTGGAAAGGCAGGAATGAAAGCCATACAGTGGGGACTGTGGCCCAGGAAGGGTGTCAGGATGAGAAGAGGGACCAGGCCAGGCCCTGGTGTGGCCAGGGTGACCCCTCCTTCCTCCCTTTCAGGGTGTGTTCAGTGCGCTCAGTGGATGGCTCACCCACCACCGCCTTCACAGTACTCGAGTGTGAGGGTTCTCGACGGCTCGGCTCTCGGCCCAGGCGCTACCTGCTCACCGGCCAGGCCAATGGCAGCCTGGCCATGTGGGACCTAACCACTGCCATGGACGGTCTTGGCCAGGCCCCTGGTACTGCCCACCCCACCTCAATCCTGTCCCAAGCCCCACAGACTCTCCCTGAACTCTCTCACAACCTACTTCATCATGACCTCCCTCCCCAAGCTCTTGCCCTCTGACCCCTTTTTCTGCACCCTAACCCTTCTTTGCCCTTGATTTTCAACCTGGTCCAGCTTCTGACTCCTGTCTCTTGACCCTTGCATCTTGTTTTCCGATCGCAACTTCAATCCTCGCACATGACCTTTGTCCCTTGCCCTCTAACCTGTGTCTTGCCCTTGACTCTGCTTCCTTGCCCCCCAGCAGGTGGCCTGACAGAAGAAGAGCTAATGGAACAGCTGGAGCAGTGCGAGCTAGCCCCACTGGCTTCTTCACGGAGCTCTCTCCCCAGCCCCTCGCCCCGCACCTCTCTCACCAGGTAGACATGATTCCACTTCCCCTTCTGTGCAGCGGGGGAGAGGGTGGAACATGGTGGCCTTGGGGGTGGTGGTGTCCTAGCTGCTCCATGATGCACACACATGACCCTCATCACCTCCTCAGTCTCCACTCAGCTTCCAGTAACACCTCCTTGTCTGGCCGCCGTGGGAGCCCCAGCCCCCCACAGGCTGAGGCCCGGCGCCGTGGGGGAGGCAGCTTTGTGGAACGCTGCCAAGAACTGGTGCGGAGTGGGCCAGAGCCCCGACGACCACCGACACCAGCCCCCCGGCCCTCCACAGGCCTCGGGGCTCCCCTTGCACCCCCCAAGATGAAGCTCAATGAAACTTCCTTCTGAATGCAGCTGCCATGGTGCCTTTGGATACCCAGGTCCTGGGGACTCGGGTGCCTCCCCGCTTCCTTTCAGAGTCCTGGGTTCAGGGCCAGGGCTTCCTTGGAGTGGTCACTGTTACTAGGTCCCTACTGTTCCCCTGTTCTGGAGCCAAAGTCACCCTTCCCTAATAAAGTTCTCACTGCCAACACCTTGCTTACATTCTTAGAGGATTTTGGGACCCCCACGGAAAGGGTGGGAGAGATGTTGGGCTCGACCAGGTCCCTGGCTGTAGATTCAGAAACACCAACCTCTCCTGTTTATGTAGAGAAAGAGAACGTATAAGTTTACATTTCAGCTTCAGGCATGGCTGTATCCAGGGGTTCAAACTCTCATCCAGGTTGTCTTTTCATTTTTTGGTTTTGCTTTCCTCTGGGATGCATCATTCTCAGTCAGGTTTTCCCCTCTCTGCCAAAATAACTTCAGGTAGCTCCTGAACAACGTTTTATCTCTAGCAGTGGCAGAAATCACAACTGATTCTCATTGGCTTGAATTGAGTCAGATTGCCACCCCCTGAACCAATCACTATGGCTAGTGAATGGAGGCCTTCCATTGTTCAGGGGGTCGTATACCCTCACAACCCAGGAGGTGAGGTCAGCCCTATGTTGACAGAGTGGAGGAGGAGTTCCTGAAAGGTGAATCAGGGTTCTGTTACCACCAGCAGGGATGAACGGCTACAGGTCAGTGGAAACATAGCTGTTGGCCACGTGATTGGCACATCCTTAACATTTATACCCCAAACCTCACCACTGCAAACACCTTGCCCACATTCCTGGCTGCCCCGTCTTTTACCCTTTTCCTGCCCACACCAGAGAGGCTTTGTGGGGACAGGTTCAGTTCACTCCAGCCTGATGTCCTTGGGATTTTCCCCAAAATAATACCTGTTCCTAAGGCACCTCCTCAGGGAAGTTTTCAGCATCTTTTTCTTGGGCCAATGAAGAGGAAAGACTGTGGGCCAGAGTAGGAACAAAAGATTTTACAATATGTTAATTCCAGAATCCCAGAGTTTCTGCAATGCCAGAGCTGTAACATGGTGGAGAGGAGGGCTAGAATGTTAAGGAATAGAGCACACGGGGAGATCCTAGAGTTGTAGTGGATGAACAATGTTAGAGTTCTTTCTCTGCACATCAGAGAATCCAGACTGTAGAAGTTCTTGACAAAAGACCTGGAAAGTCAATGGTTCTAGAACAGGGGAGTGTTCTAGAATGCCTATGACTCTATACCAGTAGGAATATTTTCCATGCCAGGGATTCTGGAATGCTAAGAATTATAAGACACAGAGAAGAATCTGAATTTCTAGGAAATCTAGAGCTTAGGGGAATTCTGGAATGCCAACCCTTCTAGACCACTAGAGGGTTTGTTAGCTTTCCAAAAAATCCATAATGGCAAGAGGTTCTAGACTGTCAGAGAATCGGATGGGAGGTCTATACTGTGAGTGATTCTAAAGCATGAGTGTTCTGGAATGCCTGTGCATTTTAAACTCTGGAAATGTTTTTATGTGGCAGGACATTCAGGGGATGTTTGGATATTAGGAAGTCTAGACCATAGGAGTAGATGGGGATGTCAGGGACTCTATGGGGGATCATGGGGGAGTTTTGTAATGCTTGCAGGTCTAAAATACTGAGGTGTTTTTTTTCCATGCCAGGGAATCCAGAAAGTGTGTTTCTGGAATGCTAGTGATTCTAGAACCAAGAGAGAGAATTTCAGAAAATCTAGAGCACTAAAGAGATTTGTGTGTGTGTGTGTGTGTGTGTGTGTGTGTGTGTTCATTAATAGGAGGCATAAAACAGTGTGTGTGTGTGTGAGCATATACTGGGGGGGCAAGTTTCTGGAATGCCACAGCTCTAGAACTCAGGCTTCTGAAGGGTTGAGATCAGATCAGTATCCAAGGAGTGACATAGAAACGACCCTGGGGCTGGCCAAATGGCGCATTGGTTAAGAGTTGGCTTGAGATGCCAGCTCTGAGCAGCAGGGCCCTGGTTTGGATCCCAGATGAGAGCCAGTGACTCTGCGCCCTCTACAGCTAAGATGGTGAACAACAGCTCAACCTGGAGCTGGGCTGCCATGAGTTGCCAGCGACGGTGTAGGCTGCAGTGGGCTGCTGTAAAAAGCTACCTTGAGCAGCTGGCAGCTGGAGTGAGCTGCCAAGAGCCGCTGTGAGTGGCTGTCCAGAGGCCAACGACCCATCTGCCTCACTCAGGAAGAGCTCAATGATAATACCAACATGGGCCAGTGAAGTGACGTCCTCCACAACTAAACTGAAGAATAAAAGGACAGTAACTTGTCTGTTCCCCTTCCCCAATTCCCCAATGCTGTTCCCCTCCCCCAATTCCCCAATAAAATCTTTTAAAAAAAAGAAAAAAAGAAAGGACCCTGGAGGAAAGCGGCAGTGATAGGGATTGAAGGCTGGGGACTCCAAATGCTGGGGGGGAGGGGAAGCCCACGCCATCCCCGGAAGTTGCAATGGTGAGCCAGAGGCTGTTACCTAGCAACGAGCATTGAAGAAACCCTGGATCCCAGGCAGAAAGGAGAAATTTCCGCAGCGCCCCCAGCAAATGCTCCAGCCAAAGGGTAGGAGGTGCGGAGGGGGGGCAACAGGGGCAGGGACACGCTGTCCTGCAGGTCTATGTTAGTAGAGATGGGGGTGCTGCACAAAGACAGGGACACGGAGCATATTCACGAATATGACAACCCACCAATGCCTGTGAATGAGGGGGTGGGGGGAGCCTTAGTCGTTACTGTTTCAAGGGGCTGTGGGTCCCTGGACAGTGAGTGGGCCCAGAGTTCTGGGTGTCAGTGTGTGATGGAGGCGTGGATTGCTGTAGGTAGCAGTAACGGTGTTGAGTGTGGCTGTGAGTCAGCCCGTGTGCCTCACTGTAACCGGGGAGGGTGAAGGGGTCCCTTGCTCCCTTGTACACCTTCCATTGGAAGAACTAGCAGGAGTGGGGGATGAAGACAAAGCTGAATCTGTTGCTCTTAGTCTAGGGTCAGCCCTATGGTTAGGGCGGGTGGCCTAGCACCCTGTGTGGGCGGAGCCTGGGAATCCACTGGAGGCGGGGCTAATGCTACAGAACTGGAAATCTTAAGAATTAAACTGCTGTGATATGGGACCTGGAAACCCTGGAGGCGGGGCAAACGTGAAAGGGGTGGGGCTTTGGATCCTAAGTGTGGGGGCCTCTCCCCAATTCTCTGCAGGAAGGAGTGTGGCCTGAAACTTAGAGAAGTGGGCAACTGGGGGGCGGGGTCTGAAGCTCTGGGGGCGGTGCCTTTGAGGAAGAGAGGTAGGGTTTGTAATTCCAAGGAAAGAAGGTGGGGCCTTGAATTTATAATGAAGGAAAGGGTTGGGCTTGAGACCCTCTGAGGCTGTGATCAGGGCCTGGAGCCTAAAGCGGGTACAAAGGGCCTGAGGCCTTCTGTGGCTTGAGGCTCCTAACCGCAAAGGTCCCTAGGAAATGAGGGGACTGGAATTCTCTAGGGAGACAGTCTACAATTCTGGGAGTAGCAGGGGTGCTCTTGGGAACCTTTAAAGATTCAGGCAGAAAGGGGCATCTGGTACCCTTTAGGGGCGGCCAGTGGATAGGGGTTCATGGAGGAAAGCAGAGGAGGGAGGCCTCTGGGAGCAGAGTCTGTGGGTCCAGGTGGAGTCTGGGTCCTCTGAGGGGCAGAGGCTACAGCCTTCTGAGGAACAAGCTATTGTTTATTGAGCATGGAACCCCTGAAACACAGGACCAGGAGAAAGGGCCAATCCTTTGGGAAGGTCCAGAATGGGCCTGGAACCCTTAGGGAGGCCAGACCCTGGGCCTAGTTCAGAATGAGCGCTCGTCCCCAGAATCCTGAGTGTCTCACATGCACATGAGAAGTGGGCACCAGTGGGGGCTCCCAGCATCTACACCAGTCAGGGAGCAAATGCTGATCGAATTCTCCCACAACTGCGAGCTGAGGGATGAGGCCTGCCTGTGGGACTCTAGTTTAGGAGACCCTGCCCACGGCCTACGCATCCCTCCCAGTCGTGGGAGGGATCCCAACACCTCTATACTTAGGCCTCTCCTTCACGAGAGGGTTCACTAAGTCAATACCCGACTCCCCAATATCCCTCCACAGCACTGAGAACTCCAAGCAGGCCCCAGGGCCCCCCGCCCGACACCTGTCCCTCTAGCCCCGCCCCTGTCACCTCCCTATTGGCTGCACGGGCAGCGCCCCTGACGGCTCCGGGCTCTGATTGGCGAGAAGTTCGCAGCCCGCGGCTGGGATGGTGGAGAAAATGAGTCGGCCTCGGGCGGGGTCGGGGGACGGGGCGGCGCCGAGCCGGACCCGCTGGACAGACGGCCGGCCTGGAGCGGGACTCCACGCCGGACACGATGCGGCGGTCTGGCTCCAGCGGCCGCCGCCCCCTCCTGATGGTGCTTCTGGTGCTGCTGGTGTTGCTCCTCGCAGCTACCGCTTCTGCCACCAGCCCCAGCCCCAGCCCCAGTCCCAGCCAGGCCGTCGAGGCTGCGGTGATCCCGGGCCGCCCATCCGGGTAAGCCCCGCTGCACCCCGCTCTTCCTTGTGCCCCCTGCATCCTATAAGCCTGGTGGTCCGGAAGGCCCAGGACTAGAGGACTTAGGGAGAATCGAACCCACTTTTTCCGGGTGGGGGTGAAAGAGCCAGAGCCCTGGGATTTATTAAGTCCCCCTATTTTGTAGGGGTTAGAATCGGGGGGTGGGGGGAACTGAGAGTTTGACGGGAGGAGTCCCCTCTTGTGTGTATGATAGAGATGGATGTGGCTCCAGGGAATTCTAGGGGTTTTTTTTCGGAGAAGGGTCCCAGTTTGTCTGGGGGCGGGGCTTTGAGTTCTAGGATGATAGCTGGGTGGGGCCCTTGAGCTGGGATGGGGGTCCCCAAGCTTCTTGGATGCTTAAGAAGGAAGAGTATGGGAGGTTATGAAGGAACTTTGTGGAAGATTTGAGATGTCCTGGTTTTCTAGGGTTTGGGGGGGTCCCTGGATTAATAAAAGGGACCCTTGGATTTCCCTAATGAGTTAAGAAGACGTGGACTTTTGGGTTGATGGCGGAGGGGCTTGTGGAGAATTGTGCGGGCGGCGGGGGCGGTGTGTGTGTTTCTCAGGGTTCCTGAGGGTGGGGGATGCTCTAGTGTCCTAGAATTAGGGGATATCAGGCTTGAATGAGGTACCAGTGATTTCAAGTCAATAGATCCAGAATTTCCTATAGATTTGGGGGTTATAGCCACCCTTTCTGTATACAGTGACGAGAGCTAAGGAAACGGTCTGCCCAGCACCCCCACCCCCCGCCCTGCAACCCAGCGCTCCGTTACAAAGGCCCCGGGCTCTGCTCCCGCCTTGGTCTCTGCGAATGCGTTTAGTAACCCGAGCCGCGCCGGGGGCGGGGCCGGGAAGGGGTTAACACGGAGAAAAGAGGGGAGGGATGACGGCAAGATCGGGGGTCCCGGAGGTTAACACCCGGGCGGCCCCCTTCCCCACTGGATCCCACCCGTGTGGAAAGAGTCCACGAGCCCGATGTCCCCTTCGGAGCGTCCTGCCACTGCCCTTCTCTCGAGGCCTGCACGCGCGCCCTCGTCCCTCATCCCCCTAAGCCTGAGGATAATGGATTTGTCTGGGGGGCCCCTTGGTTGCGACGCACTTGCGTCCGAGCTGAGGACTCCGCTACCCAGAATCTGAGAACCTCTGGGCGCGGGGATTTCTCCAAGAACGACTCCTTCCTCCTGGTCAGGCGGGAAACTGAGGCCCAAAGACCAGGAGACGCTGGCTCCGGGACACACGAGCATTCAAGGGCAGGAACAGGCTAGAACTCAGGCCTCTGGATTCCCAGTCCTGGGCCGTGGCTCCTTCTGTACCCCCTTCCACCTCAGCACCCTGCTGGACCCACAGTCGAAGGAGGACCTCCCTCCCTAGCCGCCGAGGCCTGTGGAAGTGGCGCCACCTGTCGGCCACGCGCGGGATGATGGCTGAGTCCAGGACAGGGATGTGCGGGGAGGGAGCGGTTCTAGATTCCTAGACTATCCGGGCTGGGAAATGCGCTTAGAAATCTCTTGTCTTTTTCTAAAAATCGTTTATTAAAAATACTTTAACATGTGCTTTCCAATAATACGTAGCCTTCAAACACTTCAGAAAACAAATAAGAATAAGGTTGCTGTGATCTTCATCCCCAGAGTCTAAGCCAGTTTGCCTCCCATTGTACAGATAGGGAAACTGAGGCATTGAGCGCAGTGCCTCAAATTGGCCACACTCCTGTTTAGAGCCTTATCTTGGCTTTCCCTCCCCTATCTCCATTGACCTCCTCTGGGGAGCTCTAGAGCGGTAGGGGCCTGAGTGACTTCCACCTCTCTGTTTGTAGTGTTGCTGCTTGTCGCTGCTGCCCAGGCCGATCACCTAGGAGGAGCCGCTGCTTCAGAGGTGGGTTCTTCTAGGTGGGGTGTAGGTAGGGGGTGAAACGGGGTGGGAGCAGAAGGGCAGGGGGCCTACCTTCATCCCAGCTGGAGAGCTGGATGTATTTACTGGAAAGAAGGGCCCTGTCCTGTCCTTCTCCACTTAGTCCCTGGCTGTCTCTGAAGCCTCCTGCAGGGTCCAGAGCTGCCTGTCGGGAAAGTGTGCAGGCCCTCAGCGGTGCCTGACATCAGCACTCCCATCGCTGCCGAGCCCCAGCGCCAGCCCCAGCGTGAGGAAGAGACAGGTGTCCCTTAACTGGCAGCCGCTGACGTGAGTGTGCGATCCTTCCCCTACCAAATGCTCAGGAGCTCCCAGCTCCACCACCATTTCCGGCACATTTCACTCTGCTCCCTGGGTTTCCTCCTCCAGCTTGTTTCTC